>NW_027395663.1:1733858-2219481 GCF_004382785.1 Trichoderma ghanense | reverse complement strand
GAAAACGCCTCATATCAACAGGGAAAAAAAGAAAAAAAGAGAGAGAAAGGGACAAACGAGATAGAAGCCACAGCGTCAAAGAGAAAAGTTCCTTTCTCAACCCCAACGACCCAGTCAACGAATCCCCAGGGCATCAACGCAGAGAAGATCATCCCCCTCGCCCTTTCAAGTGCTAGTCTGCCAAGCTCTGCGAATTGCTGCTACTCGACGCCGACGTGACCGTCAGCTCGCGCCGCGCCCCGTGGACCAGCTTGTAGATGCCAAACGAAATGGCCGCGAGCACGACGAAGAGGACGATGATGTTGATGGCGATGACGTGGTTGCGCTGCGTCATGGTGGGTGTTTCGTTTTTAAAAGAAGAAATCAATAAATAAATAATTATTTCTCTTGTGTGCTTGATTTGGTGTTTTTTTTTTATTCGTCGTTTTTGGAGCGGGAGATTCGGTGGTGAGGAGTGTCGGTGAGAGAGGCTTGCAAGGTGTTTGGAATCGTTGTTGTTTTGTTTTTTTCGGTGTTTACTTGTTCGTTTTGATGCGATTGATGTTTGGGATTCGCGTGATTGCCTGTACGACGCAATCAGCACTCTCAACTTCCACTCCTCTTCTTCCTTGTCGTCTCCAATCCAACACTCCTTCGAAAAAGCGACCAGATCGGGGGGGCGCAAAACAAGACATACCCAAAAAAGTAAACAAACCTCGTTCACCGCAAACCCAAAACGCAGTAAACAAGCCCGGAAAAAGAAGAACCGCTCGCCTCAGTCAAACCCAGACAGAAGCGCTCAACGAATTTCCGCCAGTCCAAGCAGATGCAGCAGCGATAACGTCCAAAGCTGTTCAAGAATATCCAATTTGTCGTCGTCGTCGTCGTCGTCGAGTCGTACGTCACACTAAAACCATCATCTCAAGAAAAGCACGATAGAATAGGCGCCGACGAAAAAAAAAAGGCACACCCCAGTCTATATAACATGCGCCGTTGCCCCCGCCACCCGCTTTTTGCTCTCTTCTCATCCATGTACCTGCTCTCTTCTCGCCCTTTGGGCGTCTCACCTGCTGTTGAAAAATCGCAAGGCTGGGGAACCAGCAGCTCTCAGCTACTGTACCATTTTAGCACCACCACCATCAATGCTTGTTCCTGGACTAGGCAGCTCAAAAGTGTCTGTGTGGCTTTACTCGTCCCTCGGTGCTCAAGCTCCAGCTTCTCCCCTGCAGCTGCGCCGCGCGTTTGCAGGGGTTCACAGGCCTTCTGGCTTTGCTGTTCAGCGGGGCCGAGTTGGGGGGAACGGGATGGATTCCCCAGCCTCGCTATTTATGAGAGGGAAGAAGAGTAGCTGAGATGCGTTGGTGATCTGGTTGGCTTATATATGCTCTGTCTGTTGGACACGAGAAGTTGAACAGAGGGACGTCATTCGTACAGGCAATCTGATGCAAGCGGGCTGCTTCATGCAATGGACACAGCACTCCTCAACAGTCCAGGGCTCCATCACCAGACATGAACTGGAAGCAGTCATTCAGAAGCCACCAAGGCCCAACGACAACGCAGAACAATACGTGGTTTCGTACTTCGTAGCTGTTGATACACGCACTGCTGCCCGTCCTCCTCCTTCCCATCAGATACATCTCATCCCAGACCAACGCAGCAACGACCAGCCCATTGCTTCCCACCAGGGATTCGGAGCTCCTTGCAGGAGAAATTAGAAGAGTAGAGGAAAAAAAAAAAAAAAATCCAAGAAACCATTCGAGGCTCGATGCGACCCATATACGCCAGTCTTGAGACCATGGACATTAAGCAGTTGCAGAAATCACTGTTCCACTCCTCCGTGCCGTGTCCGATCCAGCAGCAGTGCTTTTCAAAGTTGTTTTGATGACGCGGTAGAGAAACTGGAGAGCGCTTCGCCGTCTCTGACCGGTATCCCCAACCCAAGGGCGTCTTCATTCCGTCAACGCCTTATTCTCCTCCCTGATGATCTTGACGTGGCGCTCGTAGAATTGCAGCATCTGCGATACATGTCAGCAACACGCTCCAGATCACATCCAAATTGGCGGTCCTTACCTTTTGCGGGCACTTCTTGTAAATGACCTTCGTGTCATGCTTCGTCTTACGGCCATTCTTCCACACAAGGTAAACTACGAGCCGGCCGCTGCCCTCGTCCTCGCACGCGTCAATCGTCTGGATCTCGTCCTCCCACGAGCCCGCCGGAGGGCTCCATTTGTCCGCCGTCGCCGGGGGTGCCGAGTCGCCGGGGTGCGTCCCGTTCCTCCTTGATCGTTTCGTGGTCGCGCCTGGCGTCGCGCTCGTCGTGCGGCCGCGCTTCTTGCCCCTGGAAGCCTCCTGCGTCTCTTCAAAGATCTTTTCTCGCCCGCCGATGGATTCGAGGTAGGCGCTCAGGATCTCGCCCGCCGACTCCCTGTAGCGCAATCAAAAGTCAGTCGCTCCGTCTTTGTTCGAGCAGTCCAACGACCTGGCACATACATGAGGTTCTCTTCAGGCTCCCAGGTCATGTCCGACTTCTTCTCGTAGCCCTCCCACTTGACGTGGAATTTCAGCGTTCCCTGCGCAACAATTTTAGTCATCGTAAACAAGCAAAAGAGTCTCCATCTCCCCGTACATCTTCGTCAATCATGTGCTTCTTGATCGCTTCGACAATGAACCTACAAACAGCCGTCAGATCCCGAATTCATCCAACGCAGCATCTGGTTCCGCCATACACGTCATCCTCGAGGCCCTCTTCGTCCTCCTCATCTTCCTCGTCCGCATCCTTGACGTCAACATCCTCATCAATGTCGACATCGTCGTCCACCTCCTTCAGATCCTTCTTCGCGGCGGCCCGTCCGTTCCTCCGGGGCTTCGTCGACGCGTCGTCCGCATCGCTCGCGGACGCCGAGTTGCGCGACGACTTGACGGGCGGCGCGCTCTCGTAGTCCGAGGCCTCTTCGTCGCTGAGTGCTGCGTCATTCTTAGCCATCGCTCTTCCTCTCCTTCCCGTGGGTGCCATGACGCGCCAGTTCGAGCAGCAGAAGCTATCATCAGGTCCAAGTCGACGTCCTCGGCTTCAGCTGGCTCCGCCGGCAACACTTTTGATGAGTGGAGGGCGGGTGTCCTCGCTCGTTATTTTGCAACTTTTCTGGCACAGGCGCGAATCACGCCGGCTGGGGAGATGGTCGGGGATTGGCCCGGTGGCAGCCAGTCAGGGCACGTACCTGGAGGCATTGTCGCGGTCTTGTTGGATCGGTTGGCGGTTGCAGGGCTGGTTCGCAGGTCCCGACGGCGCAACCTGGTCGCACGCTCGACGCTTTGTCCGGGCATAAGCAAACGCGACAGGCGGAAGGCCCTTTGGTGTTGCCGAGTGACGCTGGGTCACGTGAGATGACTTTTCCTACGGGTGTAGTATCTTATCGATATCAGCAGCTGGCAGCTCTCCACTTGTCTCTCTGACTTGCCAAAGCGGTGATGCCGGCTCACGGTGATTGGACTGGATCGGATTTGGATCGATGAAGGCGAGGAACAATGCAGCCGTTCGTTGATGGATGATCAAGCCGGTTCTCAGGGCTTTATACCAATGGGAATCCGGTTGCCTGTTTCCACCGCTTCTGTTTGAAACTTCTCGCCTTTGAGGCAAGCATTCTTTGTCTCCTCGCTCCAGGTTTGTGCTATCAACAAACAGCACGAGCTACCGCCCTGACCAAATGGCACGCAGACGAGACCGTATTTCTTCTTGTATTGGACTTCAGTTGCCCTCGAGCACGCAGACTGATACCAAACGCAGGAGTCTTTGTTAACTCTTCTCATGTTGCGTGTAGCTTGGACACGGATCTTGTCACTTCAGCCATTCAACAGGGCATCTGATAATCGGGACCTTTACAATCACCGACTTTGTGCTTCTCACCGGTGTATCCATGGGCGGGAGTGCACACTTCTCTCAAAGCGGTGAGAGCATCCTTTCTCCCGCAACAGCTGCATTGGACTGTTGTTTGGCTTGCTGGTGGGAAAACAAGCTTGAAGTGACCCCAGAAGCTGCAACCCTCGCCCTTCATACTCGCCTCATCCTTTGACATCGAGGAACAAAGGACGAGACGCGGCCAGACAGCCATCAACGCCGCAGCAAGCTGAGCCAAGCCATGCCGCATGCAATCAATATCCTGAAACGGACCAGACATGAAAGCACGAGGCCCCGTCTTTGCAATTTGCAATTACGCCGAGTGTCGAGGCATCAGAACGGGCTCGGGGAAACACCAAGAATCCCGCCACACCACTCTACCGGCTGCATTCAATCTGGCCTAAAGAGCCGCCAGAGGGTTGCTGGCGCTGGTCGGGCACTTTTACGCCAGACCCTGCGATGGAAGGCAGCTGGTAGGGCGTCGTATTCCGTTGATCCGCGCGTGCTGCCATGTCCCGTAGAAACGCACGCTTCCTTTGTTTGCTTGTTTGCTTGCGGGTTTGTCCGTCGCCTTGAGCTCCGAGACTGTTGGTTATGCAGTTCGGGAAGCACTTACGACACCAACTGATTCCATGCATGGCATCTTCCCGGCCCTGCCAGCTTCATCCTCCGTTGTCCGAACGTAACATCAAGCTTATTTGGCCGGCTCTCGACGGCATCACATGCTGGTCCTTACCTACCTACCTATTCTGTAGTAGCAATGGTCCGCAAGTGCGAGCTCCGAACAAGATCAGCTGTAGTATCCGAGGCTTCTTGCAGACACGGCCGTCGATGCAAGCCATTCTACCAACCGGCCGAATCCTCTTGACTAGCAAGAGGGTCCGAGAACCAAAAAAGGCCGAATGTCAACGAGTTATTTGGAGCAGCAGACGCCAAGGGCAAGCCGGTGCAACTCAAGCAGCAATGGGCCCCTTGTTGGCAGCGTCAAAAGTGCCAACGGCCCGGCGATCCGAAAAGGAAACAAAGAGAGACCAACGCGGCAAGATGCGAAACGTTGCCGGTTCGAGGAGGCCGGCTGGCGTTTCCTGCTGCCCGCTAGAAGCCCAGAGAACGCACGCAACCGCACTGACGACCGGCACCAAGGGACCTAGCCAGGGGTAAGATCGCAGCAACTTCCACGGATCTTTGCCGGAAGCTTAATGTGCAAGAAATACGACCTTGAGGCCCTTGCTCTGAAACAGTAGCAGCAATGTGCTCAGAGGGTAGCATTGCAAGCGTTTCCCGTGGAGGGTGCCTAAGTAAACGTACGATGTACAGGCTTGTAATTTGCCTGCTAGCCCGTGTGGCAGCCAGCGCTGGGAGGTGGTATTCCGGGACAAGCTTCTTCTTCCTCTGTAAGCGAGCGCGGAAGTAGATCGACCCAGCTATGGGTGTATCGAGATGCGATCTCCCAAGAGAGAAGGTGCTGAAGTGAACGATTTCCAGTGGCGGCGTGCCAAAAGCCCATGGCACCCCGGTGCTGGTCCACGAGTTCCATCTCGACAAGGTCATATGCAGCGGGAGGCATTGCCAATGGATGGCCTGAGGATGTCGACTCGGAACATCCGCCTGCGGAAAGCCATTCATGTTCGTTTAGCAGTGAGTTGCAAGGTGACACTCCTTGTCGGCCATGTGCATGTTGCTAGATGACAGCCACCCACGCTTTGTCCATTCAGCTGCTGCTTATTACGTACCTGGCCGGCTATCATCGTTCCCGAAGCAAGTATAAGACAATAGAGCCACCCCATCGGCGACTATTCCGTTCGAGCTAATGGGCTCTCATGATACTCACCAATAGGCGGCTCAATTGCTCGGCTGAAATCCCCCTAGCCGCAGCAATTTGGGGATAAGGAAGCGGCTAAGAAGGGAGCCAAGCATCTCATAAAAAAGAAATCACTTCGAGACAACTTCGTGACCGGCTCACGGAAGCCTTGCCGGCAACATCTTACTTGGTTCTGCTTGTTCAAGTGATACGTCTTTGCTTTTTCCTCACCAAATACACCGTGCCAAAGTGCGGATTGTGAAGAGGTCCTCCATGCTGGCTGTTGTGTCACCGGGGCTTTCCATGTGGCAGAAAAAAAAACAGCAGAGGCCGTCGGATGGAGCCTCCCGCTCCTGGAAAAAACAAGTCTCTTCTGCGGTGATTTTCCAAGGGGTCTGTGCAGCCATCAGCTTTTCGGCTATGCCAAGGTATTCTATCTTGGGATTGCCGCATACAGACCTGTACGTTACTCCGTCCTGTGATGTATCACTTAACGGTCGTTACTCAGCTGCAGCACTCGTTGCGGTACGGAGCACCGCCTGTGCAGGTCGTTCGAACCCATGTTGATGGTATCTCCACCGTCTCTGCGCTAATCGCACCAAGGGCCTTGGTCGGCCGGCTTTCATGTCAAGCTGTTGCCCACTGCCTCGGTAGGCAGTTACTGGAGGCAAGGAAGGCAGGAGTTGAGCGGTATGGGGTGTTTTCAGCCATACACGTACGCGGTCCTGGTCCAGCGCGTTAAATTCTCCTGCGTGTGCCAGGATAACACCTCCCAATGGCTTGGAATGAAATCAGGCTTTTGGGCAGTCTTCCGCTTCTCTCCTGATACACGGCACGGGGCCGCAACCACCACAAAGTCCTATCACTTTGTAGTTGCAGAAGAGATGATCCAGAATATTAGTTGGGGCTTTGACAAGGGGGCTCCATCGTTGTACAAGTGATGCGTAGGTAGTACTAGTACTTCGTACAGTCATGTCCATGTAGTAGAAACCAGACCAGACACGCAAGTTGGGACGTTGACGAACGGTCGAATAAACAGCGGCGCGGAAGTGATGGCACGGCTCCCGGGATGGACAAGGGGTGAATGCTCGACGCGATGACATGTGTGCCGTGTTGCTCCTCGGCTGCCAGCTTGCCAGCTTGCCAGCTTGCCAGCACTTATCAGGTCCTTCTGGAGGCTCGTCCCATCTCTTGTCATACTCGTACTTGTAGCATGGGAGTAAGCGTCTGACGTTTAGTTCGGTCCAACGAGGGTGGTTTCGTTTTGGCGTCAAACTTTGACCACAGCGTCGACCCCTGGACGGCCTGGTTGATCTCCCGAATCACCACCCCTGAAGCCTCGGATCTTTTTTTTTTTGTTCTTGATCTGGCCAGTGTTCGGAAGGTGTGTTAGTGCCATGGCTCGTAGATTCAACTGTTGAGCGAGAAGGAGGGTTGAGTTGCAAAAGCCGGCATCAGCCGCATCATCACCATCGCCTTGATGCTCCATGAATGTCCTCACACCACTGCGGGCTTGTCTTCGAGGCCTGAGTGCTTCATGGGAATTAGCCAACGGGCATTCGGGGGCTTTCTCTACCCTTCCAAACTGCCTGAATCACAAAGACACTGTCGCAACCGCAGAGCACGATAGGCATCCAAGCCTTTGCTCCTCTGATGCCCACTCGTTGGCTGGCGGCTTTTCGCAAGTTGACCGGTGCGAGGTAGACACATGTAGGGTGGCTGGTACGGGCACAGTAGAGGTGGGATCGCGTGCAGTTCGCCTGCAAGAATGAAGCGATTGGATTCAAAAACGCCACGAGAAGACACCTGGCGTGGCCCTCGACTCCGGAACCGATGGGCACAGCCTTTGGACTGCAGGTAGGTACTTTGTAGGATCCGTCCACGTTACTCCTGAGACGGCCCCGATGGCGGGCACCCTTGCTGGTGAGCCTTGATCGAGCCTATCGAGCCCATCCGGAGCCTGTCTGGGCTCGCTCCAGCTCTGCCAGCTCTGCCTGGCTGCCCGATGGCTTGTCGTCCAGTATGCTTCTTGCTCGTGCGGTGAATGCCTGGAGAGTGAGGTTTCAGCTGCTGCAGCCGTCAAGAGCTGATGCCGCACGCTGTACCCGTATCTGCTGTCCGTGGAGGACAAAGGCAAGCCTGTGCATACTAACTGATCCGGGCACTTCTGCACGAGGCCACGGACAGGGCGCCTGGGAGTCGACCGGGTGCGTACTTGGTATCCTTGCGAGTCCGATCGAGCACTTGCGGCCTCGCTGCGTCCCCATCGTGCTGAGGGCCATGCTGGGAGTTACTCCGTCCGAGTCCTCTGCGTGTACAAAGTAAAAGCACGAGCTCGTACCCTGCTGTATTTTACACGAAGAAGCGGACGAAGCCGGGAGAATTGCTGGTGGATAAGATACGGAGCATTGCGTATGGAGGGCTGCTCTGAAGTGGGCAGTCATGTCATAATCTCCCCCGAGAGCCTCCTTCCTCCAGCAGCGCCCCGTATGAACAGCTAATTCGATACCTAAGGTAGTAGGTAGTCGTAGGTACCTCAGCGGCACCAACTGGTAGGTACCCATAGGCGAGGACAGACTCTCCGCTGCTCCTGCATGATACCGACGCTACTGCCTCCGAACCATCCTCGAGGTGCGAGCGCATGTACAGTAGGTACGGAGCAGTACCTCGCGGGATTGCGACGCCGAGTATCATGGCCATTAGGCGTGCGAAGCCACATTGGCGGCTCTACGAAGGCGATTCGGCGGCAGAGCAGCTCCGTGATGGCTGCATGTCTGGTCGTTGCAAGAAGACGCTGGTTGTGTTGCTGTTGTACTCTCATGCGTGTAAGCGGCACCGAGTACGCCACAGATATACCTAGTAGTAGTACCTTCGGGTTACCTTCCTGCGTCGGCTCCGCCAAGTTGAAGGTGCGGCAACCCTGAACTGCTCTTGCCTTGACCCAACTTTGCACACGTGCCCCTCAGGAAAGGCGATGTTAGTAGCCGGTACCTTTCGGATACCTGGAGGCACAGTATCATTCGTCTTGTGCTCGGTGCCTGTGCTCGTCCGTATCTTGCCTGATGTAAGGCAAGGTAGTAGCACTCGTAGGTGCTCGCCTCAGCTTTCTCTTCCCTCTCACAACTCATCATCATCATCATCATCATCATCGTCCAACCGGCTTCGGCGGCAGCGCCTGCTGGGCCTCGCCTGACCGAAACAACGCACCGCAACTGAACAACGCACTGCAAGCCCTGGTTCCCCGCCAGCAAACCGCGGTCACGATCGGCACGCCTCTTGCCCGCCATCCGCACCGCGACTGGACGGTCGCTCGGCGTCGCTGACAGCTGGGCCAGCAGCTGGAGCGCTAATCTGGGGGGCCGGCTGGGCTTGTGCAGGGGTCAGGTTGGCGGACACGCACAGCGCCTAGCGGTGGGCTCGGGGCTCCAGCTGCTGCTCCTGTACGGCGAGTGCCAGCGCCTGGGCTGCCCGCCATGAGCCGCCTATGGCGCCTGGGCCCGGTCCGGTGGGGAGGGGGGTTCCTTTTCTCCCATGGCTCCATCGATGCTCGAGTGCGTCCCGTTCGAGGTCCACCCCTGAGCCGGACTCGACCACCTAGGAAAAAATAATTAAAGGTTTCCCACGGCTTCTCCTGACTCTCGAAGCCTGTCCCGAGGGGATTTGAGTCGAGCTGCGTCCGGGCTGTTCGTCAAAGAGGAACCTGTCCGGCTGTCCATTGGCCATCCTCTGTCTGGATCTGGAGCTTGCCGTGGCTTGAAGAAGCAGCTTCGGCATCTGTGAACGGTCCCCCCTTGAGGGCATTCGCTACCCACGCTCGTTTTCGAATCGCCCCTGGTCTGCTGCTCACGCTCCCTATGATCATTACACCTCCTGCTCCACGAAAGGAGCTGCTGCCTTTGGTCGTTGTCCATTAAATCACCTTCCGCCTGGCTCTTTCGTAGCACCATTACGAGATCCGTCGTGCCCCTCGCCAACCGATCGATCGCTTCTATCGAGCAAGAAAACTATAAAGACAAAGAACGAAAAAAAATTATCTGTCCAGCTTATCACTGCCGCGGCCTGCTGTTCATTGCCTGCCTTGCACTCTTTCTCCATTGAGTACCGCACCAATGCCTGAAACGCCGGCAGCCAATGCCGAGGGCAACCAGCCCAAGGCTGCAAAGGACAAGAACTGCGAGTACTGCGGCCAAGCTTTCACGTCGTCTTCCCTCGGCCGACACCTTGATCTCTATATCAAAGAAAAGAACCCCAAGCCACCGGATGGTATCCACGACGTTGAGGCCATCCGGAAGCTCCGCGGCAATATTACTCGACGCCAGCCTCGAAGCTCAGTCGGTGCTCGAAGAGACAACTCCACGCCCGCTGGCACTCCGAAACCGACGCCTGGCAAACTGACCCCGGGTCAAGAGTCTGCCGTGCAAAGGGATGGTCCGTACGCCGTTGGCTCAACCGCCATCAAACACCCCTACGCTACTCCCTGGGAGGCCACTGGCGTGATGAATGATCTTCCAGGCAGGATTGCCTGGGATGGCAATGCGTCTCAGGATGCCAAGCGTGCTGGTTTGGCGAGGAACGGTAGCAGACAGATGGCCCACAAGGCTCAATTCGATGTCAAACAAAAGCTGACAGACGCCATGGACACCGCCCGAGCTGCTGAATTGGCGCTCAGGGAGTTGCTTAGCTCCTGGCGAGCGGCCAAGTGAGTCTTCTTCTCCCCGCCTGGTACCCGACGTGGACTAACACCGCACTGCCAGGCAACAAGTTGATGCTTTCACGACACCCTTTGACTTCGATCCTCTTGCCCTGGACTTTCCAGCCCTGACTCTGCAGTGCCTTCTGCCACCACCAACTCTGTTCTCATCCACTCAGCATCCTACATCGACATCCTGGTCTGTGCAGTCACCTGGTGAGCGTGAATATGGCGCACTCCAGGCCTTTTTCCAGGAAGAGTTCAAGGCATGGAAGATTACGTGCGCTTCAGCCACGACCGCCGTCATGGAGGAGGTGGCATACCCTCCAACTGGGGGACCGTACAGGGACATGAGAGAAGCCGTCAAGAAGGCCGAGAGGGTGGCCGAGACGCTTGAGAGGAATGTCAACGAACACTTGCAATCTGCGTATGCAGTCTGGGACTCTTTGCCTCTTCAGCGGAGGAATGAGCTTTGGATTCTCGAGTTGGCCCGTGGAGTGGGCCGCAAGCACAAGGAGATGGAGAAGATGAAGGAGGAGCACCACAAGCTCAAGCAAGAAAACACTAATCTCCGATCACACATTGATCAACTCAACCGGCTACAGCAGCCGAGGGAGTACAAGGTGCTCCCTCCCGCCACCATCCCTCTGGAACGGGACGTCCTTTCATACGCCTATGAGCAGAGTGCTATGGGAGCCAAGCTTGTTGGCTTCGACATTGAGGACCGGCACCTGGACTTGAGCACCGTCGTGGCCAAGTCAATTGACCGGTGGAAGAACGTGATCGTCTCGAGTCGCGTAGCCGCTGCTGGCATGCCTGCACAGCGGCCTCTCGACCAGACAGTGGCCCAGCCGTCTGCTGCGGGAAACCAAAACAGTCCGTCAGAACCTCAGAGTGCCGCTCAGACACCACAGCTGACACAGCCGCCGCCGCCGCAGCTCGATAAAAGGCTCTCAACCGCAAGCACGAACGGCCCGACGAGCGAGCAGAGCGCATCGTCCACGACCAACACGGGTCCGCCCTCAGTCGAGGAAACAAGCGATCAAGATGCCGATGCCGAGATGGAGGACGACGACAGCTTCGCCATGATTAACCAGTCTCCCGTCAAGCCAGCCCACCCACCCATACAGCAGCAAGCACAGCTTGATGTCTCTCGACCTCGTGGTCCCATGGCCCAGCAGCAGCAACAAGCTCAGCAACAAGCTCAACAGCAACATGCACAGCAGCAACAGCAGCAAGCTCAGCAGCAGCAGGTCCCTCAGCAAG
This sequence comes from Trichoderma ghanense, assembly GCF_004382785.1. Taxonomy (NCBI): domain Eukaryota; kingdom Fungi; phylum Ascomycota; class Sordariomycetes; order Hypocreales; family Hypocreaceae; genus Trichoderma; species Trichoderma ghanense. The sequence continues at coordinate 2,207,850 of NW_027395663.1, read as the reverse complement.
TACAGCAGCAGGCTCAACAACAGGTCCAGCAGCAAGCACAGCAGCAGGCTCAACAACAAGCACAGCAGCAAGCCCAGCAGCAGCAAGTTCAGCAGCAGCAGGCTCAACAGCAGGCTCAACAACGCAATACGGCAGACATGCGCTACATGATGCAGAATGGAGCCGTCAGTCCCGCCAGCAGAGCGGCTATGGCTATGAACCGTGTTATGCCCAACATGAATATGGCGGCAATGCAGGCCACTGCCATGCATGGAGCAGACATAAGCATGGCCATGCAAGGGGTCCGCGGTGATATGTATTTGGAATAATGTCAACGGAAATCATGCATCGGGCAGACGGCGTCTTATCGGACTGGCATAGAAAGGGACGTCTCCTGTCTTGTGTTCCTCTTGATTTTCAAAGGGCTCTCCTATACGGGCCGTCAATGGCACCGGCTATCATTGCAAGCGCGACCTTCTTCACTGCCAAAAGAAGTACTTTCGTCTCTTGCAACTCTCCTCAACGATTCTCACTGTTTTCATCGGCAAACTTCAAAAATAAACAACAACCAGCAATTCCTGCTCGCTTGCAGAATGTGCTTGGTTTACAGAAAGCGCAGCATTGGGTCGGATAAAGAAACATATAGAATGGGGGAGAAAAGGGCGTTTAGGGGACTGGGGGCAGCATCTTCGTGGATCTCCCCCGGTCCCCTTCTCATTATACTGTCATTTCGGGCTGTTTGTAGAATGGGACATGGCTGAGCTGAAAGGGGAGAGAACATGGGGAGGTGTAGAATTATGTGAAACTACTAATGGACATTTGACTAGAAATACAAAGCAAGGAATCGGCGTCAATGGATGGAAATATACATGCTTTTTTGGTCTTCATTTAAGGGGGTAATCTACTCCTTCGCCTTGACCTCTATATATGTCTCTGGAGTTGAGTTTTATTCTTACATGCGATCGCTTGTCGGGATCCTTTCCTCTCTCGCAGGGCTTTGCAACATCATACAGGCAATACATCGTCAATGCGGTACATGTTGATGGGAGGGGCAGTGGTCCGGCTTCATGGCTTGATCTGCTTCAGCTTCTGCTCAATCACGCGCACAGTCGACTTGGGGACGTGAAGTCGGTGAGCGAGCACCAAGGCGCCCGTGAGAACGGCAAGACTGCCAGCCTGGTGCGTCGCGGCCAGGTGCGTGGGGACCATGTAGATGAGCGTGGAGATGCCGAGGGCGGCCTGGAGGGAGACGAGGTGGACGAGGCCGGTGGTGCCCTTCTTGGCGTCGCGGGGCAGGGCGGCGGCGACGCGGCCGGTGCGGGCGTAGGCGAAGAGGGCGAGGATGGTGCAGAAGGTGGTGACGGCGAGGATGCGGTGGTCGAGCTGGACGAGGCTGGGGTTCTCGAGCATGTTGCGCCACCAGAGGTCGGAGCCGTCCTCCTTGCGGGCGTAGAACTTGTCCCAGAGCTCCGACTTGGGCGGGGTGAGGCCGAGGCCCATCTTGGGGAACTCGTTGTAGATGAGGCCGGCGTCGAGGCCGGCGACCAGGCCGCCGGACATGGCGGTCAGGAAGACGAGGCCGGCGACGCCCAGGACGGAGCGCCGGAAGGCGTTGAGGGCGGGGTTCCTGATGGCCTTGATGGTGGCGGAGGCGGCGACGGGGTCGGCGAGCATGCGGCGGGTGCGGAGGATGGTGAGGCCCGAGAGGAGCATCCAGGAGTAGCAGACGAAGGCGGTGGCCAGGTGCGTGGTCAAGCGGTACTGCGAGACGCGGGGGTGGGAGCCCGGCGCGAAGAGGTCGTCCTTGAGGCCGGACTTGACCATCCACCAGCCGATGAAGCCCTGGAAGCCAATCAGGCTGGAGATGCCGAGCAGGTTGAGCGCCATGCGGGGCGAGACCCTGCGGCGGGCGACGAAGTAGAGCGAGGGGAGGACGAAGGAGAGGCCGATGAAGCGGCCCCAGAGGCGGTGCGTCCACTCCATGAAGTAGATCTTCTTGAACTCGTCAAGGGTCATGTGCGGGTTGAGCAGCTTGAATTCCGGCGAGGCACGGTATTTTTCGAATTCCGACTCCCAGTCGGCGGGCGACATGGGGGGGAGAGAGCCGGTGACGGGTCTCCATTCCGTTATGCTGAGTCTGTATATTCACACATAACCATTGTTAGTGAAACTGGTCTTTGTCTGGCTTCTTCATGCTTCATGCGCTCTCATCATGAGTGAGAACGTACCCAGACTCGGTGAGTCTTGTCAGTCCACCAAAGACGACGATGCCGAAGCAGCTGGCAGCGCTGCCCAGGAGCCATATCGCGACTGCCTTGGAGGTGGTCTTCTTGGGAAACGCCCTGGAAGCTTGTCCTTGGGCCTCAGAGGCCAGGGCCGAAGCACTCTGGGCGGCGAGGCTCTCCAATGGCTTCGCATCAGCGTATCCTCGTGATCGTATGATGTTGAGGATAGGCGACGGCGAGCGCCGGGGCGCCTGTCGAAGAAGGCATTGGTTGCAGACGAAGAACTTGGAGGGCATCTGCAGCGCCGCCCTCCGCATTCCCGCTGCGAACAAGGACATTTTGAGCAGATTCTTGCGCAGTCGGAGCGCTCAATGTGAATCCACGGAAAAGGGCGTTGAGAAGGATGGCACGATAATTCGGCGGCTCTCCGTGAAAGTATTTAGTAGCATGAGGTTCGGAGCTTACAAAGAGCACCGAGGCGGGACGAATTAGAGGGGCGCTGATAGGTGGGAGGGTGGTGGGGGACCCCGCTGGGCTACGCTCACCGCCAAATTTTTTGACGCGGCAGAAAAGTTGGGCCAACGAGAAAAAAATGAACGAGAGGGAGCTAGACAAGACAGACAGACAGACATACGGCACTCGGACAGCTTGGAGTCGCGGAACAACTGACGACCATACACTCTCAACTCCGGATACAGAGAGGCTGTCTAATTCAAGATGCCGGGTCGTCAGGCACATGGAAGGCCGCTGCTGGCCCAGCCAAAGGCCAAGGCCGGCCCCAAAAAGTCCAAGTCGAGGGCGCAGGCGAATGCGCTGAATGCCTTCAACATTGCGCAGGAGAGGTTTCCCACAAAGGAGAAGAAGACGCCGCGAGCGCGAGAATTGGACGCCGACATCGAGAAGAAGCATGCGCGGGACGACGAAGATGACGACGACGAGGACGAAGAGGAGGGCCCCAGGCGAAAGAAGGTCAAGGCCCCCAAACGGGGCGCGGCGACGGATGGCGACGTCGAGTATGGCAGCGACAGTGAAGGGAATGAGTGGCAGCTTGGCGGACTGGCAGACGACGATGAAGACTCTGAGATTGAGAGTGACGATGCGTTTGGCGACAGCGACAACGAGATGTTCCAGGGCTACGCTTTCCGTGGCTCCAAGTCCGGCAAGCGAAAGGTGAGGATGCGTTCTGGTAGCGAGGGCGCTGGTATGGAGTGCTAATTCATGGTCAATGCAGGACGACGACTCGGACGACTCTGACGACAGCAATGACGATCTGGGAGAGACTCTTGGCGAAGAAGCCATCGATCTGGCTACGGCTCTGGATCAGTTTGAGGAAGAATCCGAAGAGGAGCCGGAGGGTGAAGAAGGGTCCGAAGAAGAATCGGAGGAAGAGGACGACTCCGATGAATCTGGCGGATCTGACGATGACGACGACGACGACGATGTTGATGACGACAGCGACGAGGAGGCCGATCCCGAGAAATTGAAAGAGCTCAAAGGCCTGATATCTGGCTTTGGTGGCGAAGAAGACGACGATGAGAGCAGCAAGCCCGCATCCAACCAGCAGAAAATTGACCTTGGCGATCTCGGACTGTCTGGACTAAACGACCCCTTCATGAAGCAGTCGGTGAAGCTCCTGAAGAAGGAATCAAAGGAGACACGGCCCGGTGCGGCGAAGAAGCTGGCTGTGCCGTTGTCGCGGAGAGAACAGGGCCGTCTGGATCGAGCGGCTGCCTACGAGAAAACGAACGAGACACTCGAGCGATGGACAGAGACTGTCAAGCAGAACCGCAGAGCCGAACACCTGATATTCCCCCTTCCCCAAAACTCAGACTCAGCCGGTCTCGACCGGTCAGAGCTTCAGCCCCTGTCATTGAAGAACGCCGCCAATGAGTTGGAGTCGACAATAATGGGCATCATGGAGCAGAGCGGGCTGTCCCTGGAAAAGGAGAAGAAGCCCAAGAAACAGGAGTTTGACGAGGAGGGCAACCTTCTTACGCGGAAGCAGGTGCTGGAAAGGAAGCGCATCGAGCGAGAGATTAATTCTCGAGAGGCGAAGCGCGCGAAGCGCATCAAGAAGATCAAGAGCAAGGCCTACCACCGAGTGCACCGCAAGCAGAGGGAGCGCGACGAGATGGCTGCCAAGGAGGCCATGGCCGAGGCCGGCGAGATCGATTCCGAGGAGGAGAGGGAGGCGCAGGACCGGCGCCGCGCCCTGGAGCGCGTGGGCCAGCGCCACAAGGACAGCAAATGGGCCAAGATGGGGTCCAAGGCGAAGCGCGCCGTCTGGGACGACGACTTCCGGTCCGGCCTGACGGAGATGGCTCGCAAGGACGAGGAGCTGCGCCGAAGGAAGGAGGGCAAGAGCTCAAGGGCGGCAGGGGACGATTCGGACGAGACCAGCAGCTCAGGGTCCGATTCGGACGACGACGACGACGTTGCCAAGATACGGCGACAGCTGGATGAGCTGGAGCAGTCGGACGACGAGCCCCAGTCGAGGCTGATGAAGATGAAGTTTATGCAAAAGGCGGAAGCGGCGCGGAAAAAGGCAAACGACGACCTCATCCAGGAGATCCGCAGGGAGCTGGACGGAGAAGACGCCCCAGCGTCCGACGACGAGGAGGAAAAGGCAGGCGAGGTCGGCCGGAGGCAGTACGGCAACGGAGCCGCCAACCCCTTCTCCATGCCGCAGGACAGCAGCAGCAGCAGCAAGGAGAAGCGAGCCAGGGAGGCCCGCAAGGAGCGAGAAGAAGTGCGCTTCGCAAACGGCGACGGGGCTCCTCACGTCGCGAACGGCTCGGTTAACAACGCCTGGTCGACGACTCCCGCCGAGACGACGTCTTCCATAGCGGGTGCCTGGTCCCGGGGCGACTCTCGCAGGAAGAAGTCTTCCTCGGCACGAGCCGACGACCTCGATCTCAACGCCAACATCCTCACCGCCTCCCAGCCATCCAAACCCAAAACAAAACCCTCCTCCACCCCCAAGGCGTCACGCCCTGAAGATGACAACGACGACGACACCTCATCCGACGAATCGGACGCAGACTCTGAAAACAGGCTCCCGCTCGCCATCCGCGACAAGGCCCTCGTGGCGCGCGCCTTTGCGGGCGAAGACGTCGTCGCCGAGTTCCAGCGCGAAAAGGACGAGATTGCAGAGGCCGACGACGACAAGGTCATTGACAACACGCTGCCCGGGTGGGGGTCCTGGGTTGGCGAGGGCATCAGCGCGCGCGAGAAGAAGAGGCACCAGGGGCGGTTCCTGACAAAGGTCGAGGGCATCAAGAAGAAGGATCGCAAGGACGCCAAGCTGGACAAGGTTATCATCAACGAGAAGCGCGTTAAAAAGGTTTGTCTCTCGCCTCTCTTTCCCTCTCCTTCTTTTCATCCCCCATTCTCAACCCTTCTTTTTTTTTTTTTTCTTTGCTTTTGGGTCTTTTGATTTACGCATGTCGTTGTTTTTCGCTGGTGGCTGACTGTTTTTGTGTGTATTAGAACGATCGTTATCTTGCTTCGCAGTTGCCCTTCCCGTTCGAATCCAGACAGCAGTACGAGCGGGCTTTGCGTCTGCCCGTGGGACCGGAGTGGATGACCAAGGAGACGTTCCAGGAGAACACGAAGCCGAGGGTCATTATCAAGCAGGGCATTATCAAGCCCATGTCGAAGCCTACTGCCTAGATTCCCGCTTAGGAAGCTGTTTAAAAGATGGATGGATAGAATATTTGGGTACTCCTGTTTATTGTTTCATCATATGTCATCTTATACCTTGATATATGGGCATGCTTGGGTCGCTTTCATTATAGAGATCGGGATGATCTTCTCATGGGAGAACATCTACCCTTCCAACTGCAGATGGGTGTTTTCCTTTTATTAACAAAAATATCATTATATTCTTCAAAGCAAACTTTGCAGACTTTTTATCAAACACGCAGAAACTTCGACGCCATCCGTTCGCCCAGTTTGAATTTCCCTTGTTCTCTTCGGAAATGAGAACAGAAGCAAAGAGAGATAGTTGTCTCCCCACTCTAGGGGTACGCATCTTGGTTCCAATACATGTAGCAATATCCTCTCCCTTTGCAACTCCCGGCAGATTCTTCGTATTTGCAGCGAAACATGGAAATAACCGTACAAGGACTCGGGTAGATAGACAAAGGCGGGCCAAGCCAGGATGAGTTCGATTCGAGGTTTTTCGTCTCGGTAGTGAATATGGATCGTTCATTCGTCCATAACATGGTAGAGCAATGGTAATGATTATGTATAGCGGCGCAGGTCACGGCCGTCTTGTCGGGTCGATGGAGATGTCCTCCGGTGTTGGGTAGTATTGGACTTGGAGGATGATGGTTGGCACTTGGGCTCTTAGTTGCCACCACTGACGAGGTCGGTTGCCTTGTCCAAAAAGTCACCTGGTGTAGCGAAGAAGGCGACGGCAATGATGATGTAGAGTCCGAGCAGCATGGCGCCCTCGAGGTAGTTCGACTTGCCATCCTGAACGGTATAGGTGACGACCAAAACCGACACGGCAAAAGCGACGGTCTCGACTAGAACAAATGTTAGCATTTTGCAATTACAACCCTTAGACTAGATCATGAGTGGGTACGCACAAGTCTCAAAGTGAAGCGTCATTTCACGTCCAATGATCCAGCCGACAATGACGAGGAAGGGAGTGACGCCGAGGGCAATCTGGATGCTGGAGCCAATCGCCACGCCCATGGCCAGGTCCATCTTGTTGCGAAGAGCGACGACTACAGCGGTCACATGCTCCGCCGCGTTTCCGACAATGGGGATGAGGATCAGACCGATAAAGGCCTTGCTGATGTTTGTAGTCTCGACAAGGGCGTCGATGCTTCCGACCAGGTAATCGGCACAGACGGCGACCAGGACGGTAACGACGACAAGAACAACGGTGGCAGCAATGGGGCCCATGGAAGGCTCCTCGGGCTCCTCTCCATCAATGCCGGCCGGGTCTTCGGGGTCGAAAAGGTTGCTGTGCGTGCGAAGCTGGAAGATGAGGTAGAGGGCATACAAGATGAGGAGAATGACGGCAGTTCCGCGAGACAGGACCAGGATGCTCCGATCCTTGTCGCCGTTGCTGGGATCCTTCTGGTCGAGGACGCCATAGAGCTAGAATAAGATGGTGTCAGATGGCGCTCGTCACACCCAAGAATGACAAGAGGAACATACCGCAGCGGGGATCACGAGAGAGGCAGACGACAGAGCCATGAGCGAGCATGTAGTCTGCGCAACGGCGGCCGAGAAAGTCTGCTCCGTACCGTTACCCGTGGAGCCACGGTGCCGAAGCCCGCCAAACAGGAAGCACATTCCCATGACCAGCAGCAAGTTGGACAGGATGGATCCGAGCATGGAGGACTGCACAACCTGGATCTGGTTGTCCCTGAGAGCGACGATGCTCACCTGCAAAAGGGGGTCAGTGTCACGTTCGAATCATGGCATTTCCCGTCACATGCGGGAGAGATGGGCGCAACACACAATCAACTCAACGGCGTTTCCAAAGGTAGCATTCAACAGCCCGCCCAGCGTCTCGCCCAGCTTGAGAGATATCTCCTCGGTCGCAAAGGACAGGACGGCAGCAAGCGGGATGATGGCAAAGAAGTTGATGGTGAAGACGGCGGTAGGGCTCCAGCCGAGGCGGCCGGCGATGATGCCAATGGGGACCATGATGAGCAAGAAGTTGACATAGTCTGATGCAGCAAGATCGTCAGCATCCAGCAATTGCGCTCAACGCCAACCAGAACTTACTGCTGAGCAGCGTCACCTTGGTGACGTGCCAGGTGTAGGCAAGGCTGCGGATGACAAACTTGTCGCTGTCGTTGCCAGGCGTGTGCTTTGGATCGAAGAAGAACTGAAAGGCCGGGGATCGATCAGAGAGGTGGCCGCCGATGATGTGGTGATGGGCGCCATTGGAGGAGGCGCTCTCGCCATTGATGAGCGGCGTGCGCTCGCTGGCGACGGTGGCGTTTGGTTTAGAAGTCATCGTGATGCGGATGCTTCGCGAGCGGTTGAGATTGACTGCTGTTGGCGACACCAATTGAGCGCGGTCAGTTGATGAGAACAGGGTGTGTCTCTCTGAGAGGCAAGAGAAAGGAAAACGCGGCGCAAAGTGGAGGCTGGTGTTGGTCGTCGGCGCAAAGAGAGAATAGAGAGAGCGAAGAGCAGAAGAGAGAGATGACGGTTGAATTGCGCGCGTGAGGCGAGAGAGAGTCTGCAAGTTGGCGCTCTGTCGCAGCGAACGGCAGGAATCAGGAACAGCAAACAGTGACGACAGCCACGAGTAAAATAGAAGTCAATTCACCTCGAGCTGCCAGTTGATATGGAGAGTGAGAGTTGCAGCTATGGAGGCGCTATGATGTAGTGCAGTCGCAAGATGGGGACGCAGGGAAAGAAAAAGTGGCGAGGCAGGGATATAAAGTATTGATGTCAGGTAAAGGTAAGGGTCAGGACGGCAAGGCTGGGGAGATGATACAGTAGGTACTGTAGTGGGTTCGAGGGCAGCAATTGAAATCAAATAATATCGGGAGCGTTTGTTTGAAGTGCGCGTGGCGCCTTGTTTTAGGCTGTGGACGGAGATGGTTTTGTATGTCACAGAGCCGGCCTAGTATAACTAGCACGAGACCAGGGCGTCGAGGCAGGGCTTGGCGGGAATGAAACGAGGCAGTGATATGGAATTGGATTTCATTCAACGAGGCTGGACTCGCCCTGGGTTGATTTGCAAGGCGAAGGAAAGGCTCTGGACGGGGGTTTTGTATTGGCAAGGCAAGGTGGAAAGGAGATTGATGTCACTTACACAGGCCCAGGACCATGGCTGGAAGCGCCGGAAGAGCCCCAGATGCGGCAACGTTCTCGTCTCGTCAGGTCAACCCGAGTTTGATTGTCCCCCCGGAGACGGCGGACAATGACAACAAACGACGATTCGGGGCGTTGACTCGGCCAGAGAAAGATCTCGAGTCGGTCGCACAAGTAGCGGTACGAGCAGAGTCGAAACGGAACCTGGAATTGGACGGGTACAAACAAAGATGAAGGCGGCCTTTGTTTGCTGTCGATTGCAAGTGAGGAGCAAGTTTCGAGCAAGTGGACAAGCCGGAGCAAGAAGCTACCAAGTACCTACATACAGTACCTTGCCGTAGTGCAGTTGCAGGCCAATCGTCACTGTGCCTGAAGCAGAAAAGTACCTGTACCTTACTACAAAACACAGATATCCGAGGTTATCTGATGGCTGGGCTGACCATTAATTGCTCTCAAGCGTACTTACGTATCTTTGTTGATTATATACCTCATCTACTTTTGTCAATCCCCGAAAGAAGAAAAATCCCCCATCGATCAATTCCAAAAAAGGGCCGCAAGGCACCAATTGCTTGGCCTGCTTGGCACGCGATCTGGATTACTCGGGGATCTCGCTCTCTCGGGAGGCCTCCTCCTTCCCCCTCTGTACTTGGAGCTGCATCCGGTAATATCTTGTACTTGGGTATGACAGCCATGCACCTTCTTCACCGTAAGTATTCTGCAGACCGACCTCAAAATATATCAGCTACTGTATCAACTGTCGACTAGCCCCTCGATTGAAGCATCTCCCAAGTGCGGAGAAGCGACACCATCTCCCATCCATTCATCAACCAGAGTTGTTGTCTCTGGCGCTGAAAGTACTTGTACCACTTACCCATGTCCATCAGGACCACCACAAGTTCCGATTTAGCGTTCCCCCAAACATGTGCAGGTGGATCCAAAAAGCTTGTTAGCTGATGACATAATGGCTCCAGTGGGGAAGAAACTCCCTCACACATCGACGACGTCATTGCACGATTCAGCTCTAAACCACGCTTTTTCTTATGCAAAGAGATGCTGTTATTGAAACGGCTTGTACAAGGCGAGGCGCGGAGAATGCCGTCCCATGGCTGTTCCCAAGAAACCACAAAAACGTAACTCATGATGAATTCGGTACTATCAAGATCCAAATCTCTCGAAATCCTTCATCAAGAACACATTCAACAAGCCAAGAGAGAGCAACGCTCACCACCAACCAACCACACCACGTGCCCCCCTTGTATCTAACAATCCAGCACCAGCTTCTCCAAACAGCCATACCCCAAAAGCCCTCTCACAAAAGCAAGCCGCACACTCGTAGCACACACGCACCTCCTCTCACTCACCCTCATACCTCGCACCATCTACCTACGCATCCTGGCATCTTACTAGTACCTACTAATTCTCCTCTTTGCACTGCCTCCCCATAGCCCCAACCTCCAAATCCACCACAAAATTAAGCTTAATCCATCAGAACGCTCGTGACCTACAGGGCATACCATCAGCTTGGGTACCCAAATCTGTCGTAATGCTTTAGCCTCCTCCTTCTCCCCCCCATCTTGGCGTGTCCCGATATGTGACAGCTCATCGGAGCCCAATTTGTTCTAGAAACTGACCCCCCGCTGCCCGACCTCCTACCGAACGGCTCCCACGCTCCGGTCATGTTGTTGTTTCTCAAGGGCCGCACACAGTCCGGCTCGTGCTGCCCTCGTCTCAAAGCCATGAGACACAGGCTGACACCCCAGCACCCCTTGCACGGCCTCTTATCGATACTTACCGCAGCACGTTGGTCACATTGCAGGCACGTGGGAATCGCATGCTGCATCTTGTTACATCGCACCATGGAAGCGCCGTTTGACCATCTTCAATGGCGGAATCATCGGAACCACAGACCCGGAGTCAGACAGCATGACAAATGAACCAAGACGTCAGAATGTGCAGATACTTGTATTGCTAATAAGCTAGAATGCCGCAATATCAGCTAACGACTCCTCGTGCCCGGCCGGCGTGAGCGATCCCGAAACTCCCGCCTGCATGTCCGTCCGACGGCGTCGAGGGCTTCGGATGTCAACCCGGCGTTAGTCAGCGCCGAATCCGTGCCTCAGACATTGGAACAATCCGCGTACTTGGACAAGGCCAGGCTACATGATCGCCAATTCCAGCCGAATACCGCCTCCCGTAAATTCTAATATTGCCTCCAACGCCGCCAAGGTGCTCAGCCTCACACCGGCTAGGCCACCGACCGATATACAAACGACACGCCCGGACTTAACGCCACCTTCAGCCTCTAGCCAGCCGCGGTCCTGGTTCCTTTCCAAGCCTCCAACAGGCAGCTGCCATGTAGTCTTCCCAAACAGGCATCCTCCCTCAGTATTATATCTCCCCAAGCGCTGTTGTTACCTGTTAGCATCCGACTCATGTCTCCCAGCATTGGCAAATATGCCCAAGACTTACCGGCAGAATAAGCCATGAACCACGTCAGCGATGCTCCGCCATCCAGCCACTGGGGGCTAAACGAGCGTGAGCTGAAGAATTCCCATGCCTTCTTTGGATCAACCGACGCATAGCTGGCCCAGATGATGCCCTTCCAGGCGTTGCCAATGTCGTCGATCCGCCCGTTGCTGAAAAAGGCATCCCACTCTTCCTGAACAAACTCCTTGGGCCTCACAAACGGCGTCGAGGGTAGGATAGGGATCATGTGGATGCCCTGGATGGCCTCGATGTTGGGATCGAAATACGTCGTGTGGTCCACCTTGTTCTCAAACAGGATGCCTGCCACCTTGTTGCCAATGAACTGCTTGGGCTGCACTTCGTTGTCGTTCTTGTACAGGTAATATTTCTGCAGGCTTCGGGCGAGAATGGAAAGCTGCAGGTTACCCCTATAATTCTTGGCGTCAGCCAGCCTGCTTCTCTCTTGATCCAACGGAGAGGGGGGAAACAAGGGGCGCAAGAAAACGCGAGGACGAGCATCAACGTCAGCGGATATGAGCTTCACAATGCTTCCTTACCTTGCCTCCAAATCGGCATTCTTGCTGACTTTGCCCCACATCTTGAGGGCATATGCGTGCATCATGTCCTCCGAGCTCGATTCTTGGTCCTGCGAGCTGTTAGCAACCAGTCAAGCGATGCCGCTCTCTAGGTCAAGCATACCTTGCCGTCCATAGCGGCATAGAGACCGTGAGCCCAGCTGTGGCCGTGGTACCAGTCAAAATTGCGCCACATGGGAAACAGCCTGTCTTTGGTGCTGGGGTTGGCCACGTCGCGAACGAGGACGTTGATGTAGTCCTTGTTCTGCTTCAGCCATTCCGGGTCGAGATAGCCAATCATGGCGCCAGCAAGGATGTGATAGCCGTAGTGGAAGTGATGGTCATTGTAGTACGTGTTCCCAAAGTCGGCGCCAGAGTTTCCAGTGACATAACTAGCCGATGATACAATGCCACCCCAGGCAGCTGCAAGTCCGGCCAGTTAGCATCAATCACGAGGCTGCGACAAAGGGACGCAAATTTCTTACTCTCGTGGACAAGGGGAAACTTTTGCTCATTGGCCGCAAACGTGGCAAACGCCGCCTTGAGCTGCCCCAAGCCAGTTTGCATCAGGGCCTTGTCGCCCAGCATGTCCTTGATCACGTACAGAATGGTCGCAAACTTGGCCAGAGCCTAGAAGACCAGCCGTTAGCTGAAAATCCCATACATGACAGCCACGGGCCATAGGACGACGTCTCACCTTTCCGCTGAAATACATGGAATCAAGATTGCTTTGTGATATCATGTTCTGTGCGACTTCCTTGGCGGCTGCTGAGCGGATGATGCTCTTCGCGTGGTCTGACAGCTTCACTTTGCTCCCCTTCTTCGGATCCCAGGGAGCAAACGACATGTCCACCGGCATTGCAGGCTCCACCATGGTCCAGCGATTCCCCTTGACCAGCGTGGCCAGACCCTTGGTGGTCGACTGCAGCTGCGTCTCCTTCTGAACGCGGCTCGACGTCTCCTGATCGAACGAGTCGACATGGTGGGGGAGGGCGTACATGTAAAGGTTGCCAGTCTGATGTCCGTCTATCACGAAATTGAACGAGTAGCTGCCTTCATAACCGCGAGCGGTACCTGTCAGATCGAGTGAGACGGGATAGATGCCGGCGCCATCGTCCAGGATGTTCTCGGAATTTTGGCTCTTTGGGCACTTGCACACTTGGATGATGCCGTAAAACGGCCTCTTGGATTCAGCCAGGCCATTGTTGGTCACCTTGAGATCCAGTGGATCCCCCTTTGTCCTCCAGGCATACAGCAGCCACGTTGAGCCGTCCTCCAGAATGAAGGTGAACTTGGCCAGGTCTTTCTTGAGGTCTCGTGTTACTCGAGTCATAGTCTTGTAGAATACACCAGATTGGATGACGGGAGTCGCGCCGTTGTACTGTGCCGTGATGTACGCCATTCCCTGCACCAAGGGGAAGGATATTGCGGGCGGAGAGGCGCTATCCTTGCTGAGGTGGACGCGTGCCGAGAATGCCGTCATGCTGTCAATGGAAAGCTTCGTTTCTTTTCCCAGCTCCTTGGCAGAGAGGACCAAGGACTGGATGCCGACGGGGTTGAGGTAATAAGACGAAGCACCATTAAACTTCTCCTTGCCAAAAACCCGTTGGCTTGCCTCCGTATGAGAGCACGCCATGCCCCAGCTGGCAGTCGTGCCCTTGCCTCCAGCCCAGGCGACCGAGTAGGGGAACGTGAAGGTCGGACATTGTTGGTCCTCCAAGAAGAAATTGGAATAGAACTTGTTGGTCTGAAGAGGTGCATTCTCCGCGATTCCCTTTCGAGGAACAGGATGATCCTGGCGAGTCGAGATTTGGGGGGGCGGCAGCTTGACATCAATGGGCTCCGCGAAAATATTCTTTGACACCATGGTGGCTCCTGGTCTGGGGACTGCTGTCTCTGAGGCGGCTATACGTGTGTTAAATTGGATTGTAGTTGCTGCAGTTGACGCTTGGGGCTGGTCGTGGGAACCGTCCAAGCCGGGTCGAGCGAGAATTCCTTGAGTAAGCGTCAGCCAGCAAAGCAATGATACGATGCGATAGGGTGAAGCCATGATAAAGGTAAGGGTTCGAAATCGTCCATATATATATGTGGGCTCGGAAGTGTTTTCTAGACTTGAAGCTCTCACGCGGAAAGCTCTTTGAATTCCGAGTGCGAGTCAAGTGGTTTTATTAAAAGCAGGTGATGTCTTCCAGCCTGGACACTGAAATGTCCATGGTCACGGAGGAATGCATGTCGAGGAGATGCTTTGTAGGGGAAATGATTCACATCCACGCATGACTGACTCCGAATCCCAGAGGCCTGGAATGCAGATGGGCCACGGGGGAGATAGACAATCAGTGGTGAGGTTTGTCTGCTTTTGACATACCTTTGTCGGACGAAATTCGAGTTGGAGATGCTCACGACGGTGGTATCGAGTAGTGCGGAAGACGTAGCGTCAATAGTGATTGAGGTACAGAAGTTTGCTTTGAACATATAGCACAGATGTATAGCAGGGCGAAAAAAAGATAAGGACAAGGAAAGGTAACCAAGACGGAGAGAGGCAGGTGTACGTGATGCAGAATAGGAACGATTTAGGTAGAGTGAACGGGACGTGGTGAGGAAACGTGGAGATGGTTTGGCGAATGTTGTTGAAAGGCAGAGAGAGGGGGACGGGTCGCGTCTGTGTGAGTACCCGGGGAGTAGGTAGGTACCTTTTTGGCTGCTTTACCTCCTGCAAAAACGAGCCATTTCCTAGAAAGAGGTCCCAAGGGAAGGTCCAAGAAGAGGCAAGGTTTCGATTACACGTCCGTCGTGTCGATACTGTGAATGATGGAGTCAGCTGCTACCTTGGCGATACTTGCAGACAGCCTCCTTGTTGGAAAGTGACGAGTTCGGTGTTACCTGCTTCCTTTGCTCTAAATCTGGTGAGGGAAGAAGATGTCAGCGAGTGGGTCACGGGTCATCTTTCAAGTTTTGAGAGCTTCTCTTTTCATTCCTGCGTTTTATGCTCTGTGGCCAGGAGGATAAACGTCGATTTAGGGTAGACGGACATTGTGAGGGGGATATGGTGTTGCCCTGGTGTTGTGGCTGGCATGAGCTGGCTTGCCACTTTTTGAGCAAAGGTAAACAAACAATGCGGGTGTTTGAGGGAAACCCGTGGATTGTTGGTGGAGCAGCTGAACTTGGTGCTTGGCTGCTCGGGCTCCGCGTAGCGTGAAGGATTGGTACTCTTTGATGATGATGCTGGTAGTCAGAGTGTCAGGTCATTTGCTTTGAATTGTTTGGTCCATGATATCGCTTGCATCTTTTGTTGTTTCTGGTGTTTTGAGTAACCTATTGCTGCAGTGCCGTATCCATGCAAAGATGGGCAAGCTTGCACAAGCACTGCGAAACCTCCAAGGCCTGAGCTGGTCAGAGATATTCATTTCCATTGAGATTATCCATGGTGCCTGAGGTCGTTATCCAATCCGACGCCTTGCGGCAATTGCCCTGCCCAGCGTCATATCATAATCCAAGAGCACTAAATCTCCCACTTGACGCGCCCTCCCGAATCAGCCTCTGTACCCTCTTTGCAGCATCCTCATCGACCAAGCTCCTGCTCTTCGAACCTCTCGTAGCTTGCTTCGCATTCCGTTCCTCGACGTCCTCGTCCTTGCCCTTATCCCTGCTGTGCTTCCTCGCCTTCTTCTGTTCCGCCCTCTTCTGCTCGGCCCTGGCCTCAGCCTCAGACCGCTCTGCCTCCCGACGGCACCGACGCACATCCTTCTCGCGAAGCACCCACGGCACATCCAGAACCTCGCGCCGAAACTTCGCCCGCTTCTCCCAGAGCACAACCTCCTGCGCCGTGCCCTTCACAATGACCATCTTCACGACATTGATCTGCCGTTCGTTGCGAAACGACGACACGCCTCCCTTCACGTCGACGACCATGCCCACGTCAATGTCCGCATACGGATCGGGCACTTGCGCGGCTGTTGCGTGCGCATCATTGTTGGGATGTCGTCCGCCGGCAGCCGGCTCGTTCTTTGCCTTTGCGGGAGCTGGGGCTGTGACGACGGCGAGAATGTTCATGCCGCTGCTGTCGTCTATGGCGTAAATCCGTCGTTGAAAGTACTGCTCGATGGCGACTACGATGCCAACGACCCGCACCCATTTGATCGGGAGGTTTCGGTAGAAGTAGAAGTTTTCCCCTTTGAAGCGCACGGTAAGCATCCCAACCACCGCAACCTGAAAAGAAAGACGATCATGACACCACTCTGGTCGGAATGGAATAACACGCATACCTTCAAAGCCGGCATGTTGATCGAGAGCATGAACCTCGGCGGCGCGCAAAAGACACCATGTATTCGCGGTAGGCGAGAGGTGGAAGCAGTATCGCGGGTAGAGTGTAGAAGTAGAAGTAGCTCCGACAGCTTTTGTGGCCTCGGTCATGGAATGTGCGTCTTGGTGTCTTGATTCACTGGCGAATCAAGCGCAATCCCCCATAGCGGCACAATTGGCCCTGCGTTCATTTTCCGTTAGGTCGTCGAGGAAGGGGAAAGGGGAGGAGGCACAGGGTTGGAGAGAAGATGCGGTTCGGGGAAAAGGCCCTTGATTTGTGTGGCGCGTCACAGCGTAACGCCCCGCTACCTTATCGCTCGCGGGAGCTTACATGGTCCCTGTAGGTACATACGTGTGAGCTACAGCAACACGGTTACGGCATGAGACGATGATGCAGTTGATAAAGAAAGTTTCCGAATTGGTGACTGAATCATCCATTCTGGCACGCTCCATGTCGGTGGAATAATCAAATAGTTGAATTGCATATGCTGCGTGACGCCTTGATCCCATACCCCGAATCCGTTCCCATACCCAGCTCCATGACATATCTAAAACAGCCCAGTGCGTATCCCCAATACCCAAAAGCAGACATACATCCCATGGACTATCGGCGAGACCTCGTCGAGCGACGGCTTGTGTTTGACGCAGGCTCCTCCTCCTTCTTCGCAGTCTTGGCCTTTTTCAGCCTGGCGGCAGCAGCTTGGAACGCCTCCTCTGATGGCTCCTCTTCGTCCTCCTGCGCAGCGCGCTTCTTGCCCTTGCCCTTGGGCTTCGCCCCGTACTTTTCCTCGAGACGGCTGAAGAAGTCTCCCTCGCGGTCCTTTTGTCGCTTCTGAATCAGGGCCGCCAAGTCGCCCTCCGAGCTGCCCTTGCCCTTCTTGCCCTTTGCCTTGCCACCAAAGATCTTGTCGTGTACACCGAGCTCCTTGGCTAGTTCCTCTGCTTCCGCCTCCTCGGCCTTTGCAGCCTTGGCGCGAGCGGCCCGCTTCCGCTTGTTTTCCTTCTTGTAGGCTGCAAAGCTGGGGACGTCGCCCGTCTCAATGGCTTCGTCGATGATTTTGCGGAATCGTTCGTCGTCCTCAACAACGTCGCTGAGCATCACGCGCTCGTAGACCTGGTCCATGTCGCCCTCGCACTCTTCATAAGCGATAAGCAGGTCATCCTTCTCCTCGTCAGAGTGCTTGTATTTCGCGGCAAACTTCTTGATGGCATCTTCGGAAACTGCATCCTTGTACTGCTCCCGGTAGTATTCGCTCCAGTCGAAGCCCTCGGAGTCGACAATGGACTCGGACGTTGATCCGGTGGTGTCGTATCGCTTTCGTCGCGCGGGGTCTGAGAGGACGGCGTAGGCGAATGCGATGCTCTGGAAGGTCTCATGAGCCTTTGTCTTGTGTTCCTCGGGCACCTTGTCTACGGGTATCGTTGTTATTGTCAGCAGATTACAGCTTGGTCCATCGTTATGATGCTTCCAAATCGCCCCGTCTGTGCAACCCACCCGGATGGTTCTTGAGCGCTGCCTTTCGATATGCGCTCTTGACCTGGTCAGCGGTTGCGGTGCGCTCGAGCCCGAGGACCTCGTAGGGGTCTATTGAGGGCGGCTCGCCATCGACGACGTCTTCATGGTCCGACATGTCTGTGCAAGTCTCGACGCGACGCTGCAGGTTTCTCTTCCTCGGGTGTGGTTGCAGAAGACAAAAGAAATGGGAGGGTAGGCTGATGGATTGACTCGAGCTGCAGCTGCGTCACGCGTCGCAGCGCGTTAAGCTTAATGGAGGCGGCAGCCGGGGGGTCCACTAACGAACGAGCTGCCGCCCTACTATTTCCGGAGCTGTTGTCTCTTTCAGGCAATTAGTTGGGTGAGCTTGGTGAGGATTTTGTGACGATGCATCTGCAACCTTCCAGATACACACACACACACAAACAATGATTTACGTATAACCGCATTGACCAACTGCATATTGCTGCAGGTTCGACACACGATGGCCTCACCCGCAGATGAAGGCCACAAGGCGGCCATGCGGCAGGCCCTGGAGCTGGCCAAGAAATCCCCGCCAAAGCCAACCAACTTCCGCGTCGGTGCCCTCCTCATGAGGCTGGACGACGGCCACGTCTCTGCCGAGGGCTACACGCTGCAGCTCCCCGGAAACACTCACGCCGAGGAGTGCTGTCTCCTGAAGCTCGCGGAAGAGCATTCCACCACCGAAGATGGCCTCGGCGCCGTCATGACCAGCCCGCATGCCCTTTACACCACCGTCGAGCCCTGCTTCAAGCGTCTCAGCGGCAAGCTGCCGTGCGTCGAGCGGATTCTGCGCCAGAAGTCGTGGATCAAGAAGGTGTACGTGGGCGTCTTGGAGCCCGAGACATTCGTGGGGAAGAACCCTGGCCGCCAGCTGCTGGAAGAGGGTGGTGTTGAGGTTGAATATGTGGCTGGGTTCGAAGAGGAAATCCTTGCGGTTGCGGCAGCTGGTCACACATCGTCCTAATGCTGGTCTTCATGTAAAAGGTAGCATTGCTTGGACATGAGCCAGCTGACTTGCTGCTCGTGATGTAGATATGGAGCACTTGGAGTTGAGACAGATGGACGGGATGAGGCTACAGAGCTGTTTGACTACTTGTGTCTCTTGGTATAGATGAATGTACGCATCTATCACGATGATCTTGAGCAGGGAAGGTTATGCAAAAATGATGAAGAAGTACGTTAACGACACGCAGACTTGGCTCTACTCTGCAGCAGCAAGAATTGGCTGTATTCATCCGGGATCCAACCTTCTAATGAATGAATGAAATAAATCAATTGCCACCTGCATGTGCTGCTCGGTATAGTAAAGCTCCATGTATGTACCTGGTGGTGACGAACAAAGGTGTGGGTGCAGTAAACGCGGGGTTGTACCGCTGATGAACCACCTCTGTGGCTGCTGAGATGGGATGAGACTGACGTCTTCTGCTCCTCTCAAACATCTACACATCCTCGGCACATTCGTCGCCCCAGCATTGGGACTTCAGCAAAAGAGAAAACCATCACCTATATCTTTAACTATATGATGTATCAGGATTGACGCAAGTCAATTGCATAGCCTGCCAAGCCTGCCAAACTCCCAAGCCCCAAGCTTCACGACTCTCACCAACCTGATCGTCATTCTTCGACGCCTCTGGTTAGTGCCTCCTCGCATCTCGAATCCCTGCTCAACCACGGCTCTCCACAGATATTATCCGCCCTCCCATCGGGTTTCTACCCGATCCCGTGCTGTCCGGCAAGTGAGGAGAAGATTACATGCTGTATTACCCGCCTCGAGAATCCAGGCCCTCGTGACGTTGTCACGGAGAGAGCTGGCCGTCCTTTATGGGTTGATGCTCGGTGTACTCGGTTGAGACACCCATTTTATACATCGCTTCATCGCGTACAAATAGCCTTCAATTCTTCTACCATCTCTCTCTGCTGTTGCAGCATCTCAATACCTTCCTATAAGCCTGGAAGTCACCAACAGCTAGCACCATGCTCGAAGAAAAGATAGTCTCCTTCGAGCTGGGCGACGGCTTCAGCCTCATCGGGGTCGAGATCTTTGTCGATGAGCAAGATTATGCAGGCGTCTCCATCGCGGCAAACAATCTATCCAAAGACTTCACAAAAGTCACCGGGAGGCACTGCAACCCCATCGTCAAGACTCGCCCCTCGTCTCCTCAGGCTCGGTCGTGTATCGTCATCGGCTCTCTCACTCAATCGCCGACGATTCAGCTCTTGAGAGACCAAGGCAAGATTGACGTTTCCCAGATCGAGGGGAAATGGGAGTCCTGGACTACAACGACTGTGGAGGAGCCTTTTGATGGTTATGACGATGCTCTGGTAATCGCCGGGAGTGATAAACGAGGAACCATCTTCGGAACCTATTCTCTCTCGGAGCAGATTGGCGTGTCTCCGTAAGTGTTGTCGTCCTAAATAATAAACCTGGAACGCCGTTTCTAACAAACTTGTCAATCAATAGATGGCACTGGTGGGCTGATGTGCCTCCGCAAAAGCAGCAGCAAATCTTTGCTCTACCTGTCACCACATGCAATGGCGAGCCCAGCGTCAAGTACCGCGGCATCTTCATTAACGACGAGTGCCCCGGCATGGACAGCTGGGTCCACGAGAAGTTTGGCCCCAAATTCGATGCCAACTTGTACCATTACGTCTTTGAGCTTCTCTTGCGCCTCAAGGCCAATTTCATGTGGCCCGCCATGTGGCGAGGATACCCGTATCCCGGACGATCCTTTTTCGTGGATGACCCCAAGAATCAGGAGCTGGCCGACACCTATGGTATCGTCATTGGCACCTCGCACCATGAGCCGATGCAGAGGGCTATGAATGAGTGGTCTACCACTCAGCCAGAAGGCACCTGGAACTGGGACAGCAACAAAGAAAAGATCACGCAGTATTTCGAAGAAGGGGCCGAGAGGGCCGTGCCCTACGAATCATACTTCACCATGGGAATGCGAGGCGAAGGCGACGTGCCCATGACAGGGGGCGATCCTGTCAAGATCCTCACCGAAGTGCTGGATGTGCAGAGGGACATTATCAAGAAGAACTATGGCAAGGAGGACGGTGTCTTGCAACTCATGGCGCTCTACAAGGAAGTTCAGGGATACTATGACAAGGGACTCGTCATTCCTGATGATGTGACGCTCCTGTTCGGAGACGACAACTTTGGAAATCTGCGCCGTCTCCCGACAGAAGAAGAGAATAAGAGGTCCGGCGGCTCAGGCTTCTACTACCATTTCCAGTATACGGGCTACCCGCGCTGCTACAGGTGGATCAACAGCAACACTCTGGGCAAGGCCCTTCACCAGCTCCAGCTGGCTCACTACCGGGGCGCCAATCGCATATGGATCTTCAATGTCGGCGACTTGAAGCCCGTTGAGACCCCTATGAGCTTTGCGTTTGATCTGGCTTGGGATATCACGTCCATAACGGCCACCACCCTGCCACGGTACTTTGAGCACCTTGCTACGCGGGAGTTTGGTGGAAAGTACGCCGGTCTCATTGCCAAGTCCTGGTACGACTTCAACAAGCTGGTGGCGATACGCAAGCAGGACCACATCGACGCATCTACCTTTGTCATTCAAAAGTACCACGAAGCTGACAACATCATTGCACGATGGCGGCAACTCATGGGCGAGACTGAGGCGATTTATTCGCACATCGATGAGGAGCATAAGTCTGCCTTCTTCCAGCTCGTGCTTCATCCCGTCAAGGCGACGTACATCTTCACCCAAGTGCGCGTCGCCCAGTTCACGAACCAGCTCTTTGCCAAGCAGCGTCGGAACACGACCAACGTCCTGCTCAAGAAGTGCATCAGTCTTATGGATGCTGATCACGACCTGTACGAAGAGTATAATTCCATCTCGGATGGCAAATGGAACCTCATGCTTCGCCAGCCTCACTATGGCTACGGCGATACCGGCGCGGAACCGTCACGCAACATGATTGATGGGCTTTGCTATGTGCAAACAAAAGAAGACTCGAACCCAAGTGTCGGTCACATGGGAATCGCCGTCGAGGGCATTGAGGGAATCAACCCCGGCCATATCAACGAGGACTCTGACAGAACTCACCCTTCCCGCGGCGGCCTCGAGCCCGGAGTGACTCTTCCGTTCATCACCCCCTACGGCGATCAGACTCGCTACTTTGAGGTCTTCCATCGCGGCACAAAGGAGTTCTCCTGGGTGGCCCGACCGCAGTATAAGTGGATCAAGCTTTCTCAATACGAAGGGCATCTGAACCCCCGAGACGACGACACCAGGGTCATCATCACCATCGATTGGGCGCAAGTGCCCGCCAACTTTGACGCAAAGGCCATGGTTGAAATCGTGGGAACACGCGATGGCTACGAGCAAGTCCACATGACTATCCGGAACAGCCGAGTACCTGCAGACTTTGAGGGCTTTGTCGAAGAGAGCGGGCACTTGGCCATTGATGCCGGCAATTGGGCCACGGCGCCCTACATTCAGCTTCCTGCCCTGGGCCGGCCCATTGCGGGAGCTGTTACCTTACCATTCGATACCGACTTTAGCAAGCCTGACGATATTCCGTTTCTGCGCTATCCGATTTACGTCTTCTCGCAGCACGATAATACGAACCTCGAGCTTCAATTCACCACGGCGCTCGAAACCGAAAAGACGAGCAGAATGCAGTATGACGTACGCTTCGACGGAGGACCCATCAAGACGTATCGCCTCACGGAGGACGAGAACAACGCCGAGAACCTGCCCAAGGGCTGGCCCGCGGCCGTCATGGACTGCGTCTGGAGGAAGGGGCATAACCTGGGGACGGTGAAGAAGGGCAGCCACACAATTGAGGTGCGGATTCGGAGCCAGAATGTCTGTCTGGAGAAGTTGCTCCTCGATCTTGGGGATTTGCGGTACACGTACTTGGGGCCGCCGGAGAGTGATTATGTGAAGAAGGGGGATAGTCGGAGCTTGGGTCGGGGGGGTGTTATTGGGCAGTTGGACAGCTTGAAGATTGATTTGGGATTTTAATGTGGGTTTGGATGATATGCTACTTCGGTTTCCTCTCTTAGAGGTTGTATTTTTGATGTTATCGAGTATCCTCTGTTCGTTGGATGCTCAAGCTCATTCATTTGGCAGATTCTCCGCTGGATAATGTGGTTATTAGCTGTAATGGATCATTCTTCACGGCCAATAAGGGGACTAACTATTGGGATAAACAAAACAATATTTGATCCAATAGTTTATTCAACTTCCGTATGGCTATATGAGTCGCTCTATGGAACGTTGCTATTTCAATCTATCCCAAACTATCCCAACCCCGTCTCCTCAAAGGAGACGCATCATCCACCCAAAACCCCCCCGAAATCCTCTCACACAACGCCCTCATCACTGGCATTCCCTCTTGCACTTGTCGCAAATCTCGGGCAACTTCGTCTTCATATCACTCCAGCCAAGATTCTTGCACCGCGGCGTGACGGAGCTGTTCAGGACAAGCTCCGGCGGGCCGTGGGCGAACCACCAGTCGCAGTAGTCCCAGACGGTTCGGCTGTGGGTGTCGACCTCGACGATGTGGCCGAGTCCCTTGCAGACGTTGCCGAAGTCGACGCAGCCGGCGTTGCGGCAGGGACAGACGACGAAGATGCGTGTTCTGGTGCACATTTGGTGGTAGATTTCTTTGACTTGAGGAGGTGGTTTTCTTTTCTTGTTTTGTTGGCTTGGTCGGTGGGCACATGATGTTTTCATAGCATACAGGATATTTTATAGAGTTTGATACTGACTTGCGTTTCCCTTGAATGGTGTTGAATTATTTAGAGGCAGCACTGCTTCACTCATTGCATGGAACATTATGACTAGGAGCTGACATGTACATACCCGTTCATGAAGTGCAACAAAGATTACGGTTTGGGGACTTCATTGATTCACTGTCGTTTATCCAAAGTGTGACTTCAAGTCTGTTTCCAGTCCCCAGATGTGTTTCTACACTGAAACCAAACGTATTGATTATTGTGGCGAAGCTGACAATGGTGATGATGAGCACCTAATCACAGGCAAGAATGAGAGTAGTATATGCTTAAAATAGGATCATAGAGCCAAAGATTCTACTACAAATTCATTGTTGATATACTACAAAGAAAAATCTCCATGCAATTCTACTGTGAAGTATTTACCACAGCCCCGGGGAGGTCTGCCCTCTGGCACTAATACATATACGTAAATGTCACCTCCTGAAGCACCTTTCTATACTTCACCAAGCCTCCAACCCAGAACATAAAACCAACTCGCTTGGTCTTGAAGTCGTGCTCATCAGGCCAATCTCTGGACTCTTCATCAGCATGTTGTCTCCGCTTCTGAGATGGAAAGAGACTTACCCCGGTGTGGTACTTTTCGCCGGCGAACTTCTTAATGCCCGGAATATCTGGATGCATGACCTTGTAGTAAGTCCCCAGGGCAGTAAGCAAGTACCTGCTCTCGACCGTCTCGCCATTTGAGAAGTCGAGCAGTCCACGTAGACGTATCTTTGTCAAACGAGGCGGACTCTAGCCCAGTGCCGAACTGCATGTGCCTTCTCAGGTCATGGCGCTCCACGACGTGCTTCAGATAGTCCAGGATCTCCTTCTGGGAAACATAGTGGTTCGGCCAAGGGTATGTCAACAGCAGCTCCTTGTCGAAGCTATATCTGTACATTTCAC
Organism: Trichoderma ghanense; assembly: GCF_004382785.1. Taxonomy (NCBI): domain Eukaryota; kingdom Fungi; phylum Ascomycota; class Sordariomycetes; order Hypocreales; family Hypocreaceae; genus Trichoderma; species Trichoderma ghanense. The sequence goes on along the minus strand of NW_027395663.1, from coordinate 2,183,337 downwards.
TGAGAGAGTCGCTGTTGGCACCTGGATACCTGTTCCAGTACCACGTACCACCAACATCGGAAGCCTTGCCGATTAGCTTCACTGAGAGTCCCAGTTCGCGGAGATTATAGAGCTGGTAGATTCCGGCGAAGTCAGCCCCAACGACCAGGGCGTCAACTGAAGGCATAGTTGAAAGATGGGCTATTAAGAGAGGGTGATTTGGCTTTATTGGCTGGAGTGAGGTTATTCCGATGGCGAATTCTGATCAAGTTGGCCAAATGCGTTTCTCATTATGCCTCGGTACTAGAGGGGCATCACAGCTGGGCATGATGGAGACTATTTTGAGTGAGTATATCATGCGAGTACTCTGTAAGTATGTAGCATTTTCAGCATGCAATGTCGAACGGTACTTCTGCGAACGCCAGGGAGGAATCTATTGTCAGTGATCCGTTAGTGGCCAGATGAGAGGATGGCATATATATGCTCTTCCGACGAGCAGAGAACGGCTACTTAGGAATACGTACAACAGCAGGTCGCATTCTTTTGCAAAAATTACGCATTCAGAAAGTCAATATGTTTCTCACTGGATGATGTTTGACGCGAGGAGCTCGTCTGATATCATGGCTTGATGTAAAGGGGGGGTCCCTCACTATCGGAAATCCGGTGGCATTCTATGCAAGCAATTCCATTGCAGCAAATGTCTATGGGGGTGATGATGTTGTTGAAGCTCGTTTAACTATCGGATCTGTGGTACTTCTCTAAAGTGGTCGAATGAAGCTTACAACTTGATCGATTGAACGCCAGTGCTACGTCTTAGCGATGTTACCAGGTTTCCCATCACAGCTGATTAGGCAACTCTTTGAATATCATTGCGAATTGTGTTTTGTAATATATTGCCTAGATATAGCAGTAGCACTGCGTATCCTTGGTCTTCCCGGCCTTGGTGCAAGATATTGTTGTCTCCCCCAATTCTGGCTGGTAGGTGAGTCTATCGCCCCCCCTCCTCCTCCCCTTTGTCTGCTTGGGCGCCGCCGGTCACGAAAAGTTTATGCAGGCTGAGGAGGACCCAGAAAGGCACTCTTGAGCGAAATAGATAATCTTCTAATTAAGAACCGGGTACACGGGTGCTGCACGCCTCAACTACGCGTTTTGGGCTCAGCGCGAGACCACGGTTACACAACCTCGTGTTTGCCCATCACCCCCCACGGTTTGACGTGTTCTCTTTGATGGCCGCTTACGAGTTACGGGCGCTTCGTAGGCGCCAGTTCACAGCATACACGAGTCCCGCCGAGCGCGCCTTTGTTCATCCGATGACCCAGGTTACCTTTGTGTAATGCCAGCAAATACAAGAACCAACTGCAGCTGCAGCCTTCTCCCCGACTCCATCGCGCAGCTCCATCTTCCGCGTGCTCGTACACATCGTTACAGCAGCCGGGCTTGCGAAATCGCGCTGGAGATACCAATCACCACGACTATATAACGACGGTTCCCTGCCGGTCGAACGAGTTCAGCGCTTCAGCATGTTTCCCTTACCAGATCCTGACAATCGTGACAATCAAACAGCATCTGATTCCTCGCGCAAGCGGCCGAGCGAAGCATCACAGGAGACATCGTCTTCTACCAAACGTCACAGGCCGCACTATCCATCCACGATTCCCTCAAGATTTTGGGACAATTTGTCAAAAGTCGCGCTCACACGGAACGCACTGCGAGAATTAGACAGGAGACAAGAGAAGAGGCAGATTGCCTCGCCCAGCGCAGACCAGGAACGACCGCGCGTCTCAAGGCTTACACGAAGCACACGACGCTCGCTCGCGCGACAGGAGTACCGCACACAATCTGCTGACCAGCTCCTCGGCCAGTTTTCGCCAGCCTGTTTGAAGGAAATCAGGCGGTTCTCGAGCCACGGTGGCCCAGACCTAAGTGATCTGATAGGGGTATGTTTCCCGGGCTCCTGCGTGTGGTTCTCCATGTTCTGTGTGTATTAACAAGTTGGCCTCTCAGTGTCCGGCACCTCCACAAGCCGTAGACGATATGAGTTCCAGCCAGACGAGTCATGTGGCAAGGAAAAGATCCGTTTGGAAGAGCAGGCCATCGCCATATTCTTCAAGGAGCACAAGGAGAACCACGCTCACGTCGGCTCGTACCAAGAGCACCGGTCCGTATGATCGTGCTTTCCAGCAACATCTCATCGACCACCATGTCTTGCCCGACGGATATGAATATCCAAACGGTCAGTTACCGCCAGAGCCTGAGAATATGGCGGAGATCCGGCAAGCGTTGGCCCGGCGCAGGGCATCATTATCCCCATCAAGATTTACGGACGAGGACTTTCGAAGATTTAAGCGGCAACAGAGGACTGCTCAAGGAGAGACCGAGGTCGTATCCGACGTTGTTCCAATAATAGAAGGGGCCCAGGACAGAAGAAATGTGGCTCGCGACAATGCGTTCCGGAACCTGGAGCATTTGACCGACGACACTCTTGTGCCAGGCAACCCCGATTTGTACTATGGCGCTCGCCCAGAACAGCTCAACCCAGGCATTCGAAGTGCGCTCAGCGGTCAGATAGTCCCTACGGCCCAGGAGGAGCTCCCGATTGCGCCAAATTTCTTCCTTCAGGTCAAAGGCCCAGGCGCGACTGCTGATGTTGCACCTCGACAAGTGTGCTACGACGGCGCGCTAGGAGCCAGAGGGATTCAGAGTCTTCAGTCTTACGGGGAGGCAGAGAAGCTGTACGACAATAAGGCTTATGCCCTCACATGTTACTACATGGCCGGCATTCTTGGTATACACACCAGCCACCCAATCCCGCCTTCGCATCCGGGAGGACAGCCGGGCTTTGTCACGACAGAGGTCAAACAATATCTTTTGACCGCCGATGTTGAGAGCTTTCGGCAAGGCGCTGCTGCTTATCGAAATGGCATAGACTGGGCGAAGAGTCAGAGGGATGAGGCAATCGACCGAGCAAATGAGAGAGCAAACCAAGCAGTCCAGGCCGATGAGGGAGCAAGCCAATTGCCCGGGCCACCCCCAGATGTTGATGTCAAACAAAGCTTCACAAGCCAGGTATCTGCCACCAATACAACTGCCGATGGTCTCACGGGTTTGTCGATGCCCGCTTCTCAAGGTCTATCCTCGTACGAGCCTCATGTCTTCGCAGATGAGCCGTCGACGGAATTTCCCTCACCAAACGCCCTAGCTCACGGTCATACTATGGATAGCCCAAGGCTGCTCAGCCAAGGTAAGGTCCCCCAGGCAGTTTAGGGTTTGCTGGATGGATGCAGCAAAGGGGAAGAGGGCGGGGGGTTGATGAAAGCTAATATGATGCCGTCATCACGAAGAGCGCACATCAACGCTCAGTCTCATACGAGACTGACTCACCAACTCCTCAGGCCTTTGAACGGGGTGCTGCTGGAGAGTACCTAGGGTATTGAAAGGTTCTCGGCAGAGAGACTTGATATGGACGATCAGAAGGTGAGTGACGAGTGCAGGCTATGACTACATGTACCTCAGTTATGGCATTATGTAGGTAGGTAAGTATCTTGACGGAGTATGCGTGAGCAGTTTTGCTAATACACAGAGAACAGCTTGCTGGGAAGGGTAAAGAACAAGGTTCGATCTGAATAGGCCAGGACGGGAAAGACAGTGAAGTGTGAGGAGGGATTGCCACGAGCTATTGCATGGATGCAACCTGGGTACGTGAGCGTAGGGTTTTGAGAAGCACACTTGCGTGGGCAGATAGAAGAAGGAAGACATGCCGAAATTCAACCTTCCATAAGGGAGTACCGAGGCGAACCCTCGGCCATGCAGAGGACAGTAACATGGGCTGCCGACCCATATTGTGTGCATTTGGCCTTTTGGATATTTCACTTATCGAAAGCCTCGAAGTATATGGCGCGTATTGCTTCCTCCGTTGCTGCTGTCACATTACGTCTTCATCGTGGTAATCCGGTTCTGATTGCGTGATTTATCTTGTCATGTCTCTTCGGATTGTTGTCGCGTTGCTTACCTATAGTATTCCTCGCCATGAAGCTTAAGGAGCAGGCAGTCTAGTCAGTTGACTCCCGTACCCTCCAAGATGCTCAAAATATCTACCACATATCTCTCTCAACAACACAATACAGTAGGCTATAAACGTTCTTATGAGAAGCTGTTACCGGCATGCCAGAGGTGGTGTTCAATCAAAGGTTGATGATGTATTTCCCTCTCCATCTCTGGTATTTCATTTGTTACAATCACAAGACGCCTTCCTAGATCTTCGCTATCCAGAAATGAAAAATCTTTGAAATTTGCATTCCGGGAGCACATGAGGAAGTTTGGTGCCTGGTTGTTCACAACAAAGCCTAGGTAGGTAGGTAGGTAGGTACTTGCCTATCTTAATAAGCTGACGAGGTTGCCACCGTTGCTGATACTTATATGAGCAGTTTTAACATAAACCCTTCTCATGAAATAAGCATATCCGACGTGGTGTAGTGGCTAGCATACTGCGCTTTCATTAGAAAGTCCCGCAGCGATCCGGGTTCGACTCCCGGCGCCGGAATTATATTTTTTTTCCAACTTCTTGTAGCGTCTCCCGTCTCTACTTGAACAGTCTCATTCTATTTTCTCCTTTTTTTTTCTTAATGGGTTGACAGCTTTATGTACGAGTCCATTTACGAAGCAGACCCGTAGATATCTATAAGTGTCGCGGAGATCCATCACATCTGCCCATCATAAAAAGCGACTCTGGCAAGCAGCTGTCTAAGTGGCTATGCTAAAGCGATGCTCATGTGTAGCCTCAGTTGTGGCTGCAGACGATGTGCGTCCAGCGATATTGACAATAGACTGACTATAGATGGGCATTGGGCGGTTGGGCGTCGAGATAGAGACTGTGGTTGTGTGGGCAATGAGGTGCTCGAGTTCACGACACCCCGCAGTGGCGAAGACTTGCCAAGTGCTCGTACAGTACAGTACTTCATCTAAAGCGTTCATCTGGAAAGTGTATGGTATGTGACGCTTGCATTCACGAGAAAGAGTTTCTCTTATCAATATGATCTTCTTTCCAGGGGGTGCCAACCAAAGGGAACAAGATGATGTTTCACAAAAATTCACAGCCATGACCATGCGAGAGGCCCGCCGTGATGACGCTGATGCGCTTCGAGTTTGCCAAGGGACCAGTCTGGGCGACGAGCAGCGCGTCTCGACCACGGGAGTAGTAGCAAGGCATCACAGCAGGCTGACGCGCTGTGAGGTGGCGTGAAGCGAGGATGTCAATCGGAGGCCAAGATTCATGCCCACCCTCCTGTGTACGTACATATGCTGTGAAACGTGAGGCTGGGGCGACAATGGGCCACGAAGGAGCTGATGCAGGTCGTGCAGACGGTTGCTGCTAGGCAGAAAAGAAGCGCTGTGATGCCTCACATTTTCTATATACATTGCCTTTCGATCGAATCAAATAATTTCTGGTTCGCGCCTTGTACATTGATACATATGCAGAGCACGAGTGATCGGACGATAACTCGGAGGAGAGCCAGTGAAGTGAACAGGACCCATTGGGAGGCCGACAATGGGGGGCAAGGATGGGGAGAAGAGATTTTGTTTGGTTGAGAATGTGGGCTTGGAGCAGTGAGCGACGTCCATCTCCATGTCCCATAAGGTATCTAGGTACCTCGTCTACAAATTGGATGCATTGAGGCGCGAGTTGATCGAAACTCGTCTTGCTCTTCAGGGTCGCATCGGATTGCGACCGCAAAACCTATATATACGGGCCCGCTCACCCTCTCTCTCTCGAATATATTCTTCCTCATCCCGCTATATCATACGGAGCAAGCGGTGGCCCCATACATATATCGTAGGTCGAGAGCCTTCCAGATCTCGACACAGCGGCAGGCTGTGTCAAGTACATTCAAGTACATCATCGTGCTCACTTGAGCATCCAACAACGACAGCGAGCGGCTGCAAGTAAGTGATATCATCTCTCCCACCTCCAGCCAGCCCCAGCAAATCAAGGCAACTCAAGCAAACGCCCCCTCGGAGCTCTCTATCCGCCCACAATCAAATTCGCACACAGCTGGGCTCTTATTCATCTGGCTGACTCCAACTTGGTGACTTGCAGCTTCTCTTCGCTTTCCCCGCAGAACCCTGACAGCGCCTTCTCTCCGATCCATCTTTAAGAAGACGGACACCGGCAGCTTCGGTGGAGAGCTTCCACTCGAGCTCGGCGCGTTAAAAGCTACATGTGCGGACCCTCTCACTCCAAGCTCGGCCGCACTCAAACTCTCGTCTCTCACGAGTCGCTCTTCACGCACAGCATCGGGCAGCTTCCAACAACTCGCTGCTCCTGCGACTTCTTTCCTCATTTCTCTGCAACTAGGTAGGTAGGGCCTTATCCGGCTCCTTCCTGCAATTGATCGACCTCTTGCTGCTCTCTATTGGGCAGTCACCACCCTCCATTGGGCTCTTGCTCTTGAACTTTCACTTCCTCTTGGCCTCGCTCCTGCTCTTCTCGCTTCGCTCTGGCTCTGGCTCTAGCCTTTGTTTACTTTCAGCACGGCCCAAGCTCTTCTGTTTTCACCTCTACTTCTTCTCGCATACCGTCTGTTTCATTCTCTCCACACGCATCATCTTTTACTCTTCTTGGTGCTATTTGCTTGCATCTCTATACCTTCGCTTTTGGCAATATTCTCTCTTTTTACGATATCGCTTATTTTCCTGCCACCATCTCCGTCGCTTCATCTTGAAGACGTTCTTTTACATTCGCCTTTCAAGCACAGTCTTGCTCCATTCCGATATCACCGAGCTCAGAAATGGCCGACAGAGGCAACCGGGGAAATCGTGGCGGTGGCTTCCGCGGTGGAGACCGCGGTAGAGGTGGCGGTCGAGGCCGAGGAGGCGATCGTGGGGATTACGGCGGAGGTCGAGGCCGAGGGGGCTATGATCGGGGAGACTATGGCGGAGGCCGGGGCAGGGGGGGAGACCGTGGAGACTATGGCGGTGGCCGGGGCAGGGGAGGAGATCGTGGAGACTATAGCGGTGGCCGGGGCAGAGGAGGAGGAGATCGCGGTGGCTTTCGTGGCGGCTTCAGTGGCTTCCGCGGAGATGGTCCCCGAGGTGGCCGCGGAGGAGGACGGGGCGGTCGCCGTGATGCTTCTCCCGGTATTTCAAAGGTGTTCAGGTGAGTTGCATTCTCTACTGTGAACCAGATTTGACACCAGCCTGACGTGTTTGCTCCCGTTGTAGCTACGATGGTGCGGCTCCTCCGCCGGATGCCCAGATCTCTGAACTTGAAAACCAGATTGTCGCACGTCAGTCCGCATCGCTGGCGACCATCACCAAGCAGGTGGCCGCTATGAGCGTCAAGGGAAAGGGGGGCAAAGTCGGCGGTGCCGGTGGTGGCAAGTCCGAGACCCCAATGAACGACCGGCTGCCTGCTCGGCCGGCCTTTGGAACACAGGGCAGGCCTGTCGTCCTCTGGGCAAACTATTTCAGAATCAACGTCAACAAGGATTCGTTCTTCAAATACACGATGGATGTCAAGAAGCGTCCCAGAAAGCCGACAGCACCAAAGACAGTACCTGAAAAGGGCGGTAAGGCTGCCTCCAAATCAGCTGGTGACGCTCCGGGATCGGGTGAGCCCGATTTAGCTAGGGAAGTCAAGGGCAGAGCACTGTTTCTCGCCATCAGGGCGGCTCTTGCGAAGCTCTTATCGCAGGACAAGACGCTTGTTGCTGCCACTGAGTTCAAGAGCCAGCTCGTAACGCTCAAGAAGATCGACTTGGTGGAGAATCCTCTCGAGGTTGAGGTGCCCAGGGACGAAGGAAGCGACCTCATGGACACATATCTTGTCCAGTTCCACGGGCCAGCCGACATTGACGTGGGCGACATGAAGCAGTATCTGACCTCCATGGTCGATGCTCCGGGCACTGCTGACGAGGTTTCGTTTCCACGCTTCCCTGAAGTCGTTGATGCGCTCAATATCATCCTGGGCCACGGGCCACGGAGCGATTTCAACAAAACCGCGACCATCGGGTCATCCCGCTTTTTCCCCTTTGGCAACGACAAAGTGATTGAGCAACTTACCCAAAATTGGCGAGCTCTGACGGCGGCCCGTGGCTACTTCCAGTCCGCCCGCCTTGCAACTGGTCGCACGCTGCTCAACGTCAACGTCACACACGGCGTTTTCAGCCTCGCGGGCCCCATGGCGGAGATTTTTGACAATCTGGGCTTGAAAGGCGCCTATCAAGACAAAACCCAGGCGTGGAAACTCGGGGCCTTTGCCAAATTTCTGCCCAAGACACGTGTCTGGGTGACCATGAAGACGTCCGAGGGCAAAACTATTCGCCGCTCCAAGGCTATACGAGCTCTTGCTACCTCTTTTGAGATAAAGGTAAAAGGACGAGGCATGGCCCATCCGCCAAAGTTCGATGGTGGGCTGGTGTTTGCGGGGCCCAAGAATGTCCAGTTTTGGATGGATGGCGACCGAGGGGGGCGTTACGTTACGGTCTTCGACTACATCAGGCAGAGTAAGTGTTTGTTCCTTCTAGCTTGCCACCTTGAATGTTACGTTCAGCCTCTTCTTTGGACTCCCCTCGCGCCTCTCGGGACTATTATTCTCTCAACTCTTTCTCTCAAGTTCCGAGCTGACAAGATGATATCACAGAGTACGACATAACGCCTAGTGACTACCCCCTGCTTGACGTGGGCTCTGAGCAGAAGCCTTTCAACTACGTCCCTGCCGAAATGATCGAGATCCAGCCTGGACAGTCAGTCAGAGCAACTCTAACCATGGAGGAGACGACAGCGATGCTCGATTTCGCCTGTCGGTCGCCGTACTCCAACGCCTTATCGATTAGCACGGCCAGCCGTAAGGTTCTTGGTCTCGACGACACAGCACTGGGCAAATTCGGCGTCTCCGTTGACAAGCAGTTGTTGACTGTACAGGGAAGGATTCTCAAGGCGCCAACAGTGAGCTATAACAGTATGGACGGGAGAGGAAAGAATATTGATGTGATGCCGATGAATGGGTCGTGGAACATGAGATCAGTGAGGGTTCTCAAATCGGGCACCAAGATCCAGCGCTGGACTTGGGTCAACGTCACGACACCACGCCAACGTCCATTTCCAGTGGACAGATCGGTGGTGGGACAATTCGGCGAGTTCCTAGTGAACATGGGCATCGCCATCAACAAAGTTCCCGAGCCACCCAAGTCCGAGTCAATCTCACTTGATGTCGACTCTACACACTCAGATGAGCTTCTCCACAAGATTTTCTTGTGGCTCGAGTCCTCGAAGATTGATCTCATGGTCTTCATCCTCGCCGACAAGGACTCTACAGGCCTCTACAACAAGATCAAGGCATTTGGGGACTGCGGTTACGGAATCCATACGAGCTGTTTGGTGGCGAAGACCTTTGCCAAGGCAAGCCCGGCCTATTTCGCCAACGTCGGGCTCAAGATCAACCTCAAGGCTGGAGGCAACAACCACAAGCTCCGAGAGGAATCTAGTCTTGTCAAAGAGGGCAAGTCAATGGTCGTTGGCTACGACGTAACCCACCCGACGAATATGCCTATCAAGAAGGGCAACGAGCCTCCGAGTCTGGTGGGATTCGTCTCCAGCATCGACAAGGACCTCGGCCAATGGCCTGCACTGGCGTGGGAGCAGGCTTCCAAGCAAGAGATGGTCAGCGACACGCTCGCCGATGCATTCAAGACGCGGCTGGATACCTGGCGTGACCACAACAAAGGCCAGTTGCCCGACAGCATCATCATTTACCGAGACGGCGTGTCCGAGGGTCAGTTTAGCCAAGTCCTCGACGCGGAGCTCCCCAGCATACGAGAAGCCTGCCGCAGCAGGTACCAAGCCAGGTCCCAGCCAAAGCTCACCATCCTGGTCTCCGTGAAGCGGCACCAGACTCGGTTCTACCCTACCTCGGCAAACGAAATGTCCAAGTCGGGCAACGTTATCAACGGTACTGTGGTGGACCGCGGCGTCACGCTGGCGAGGTATTGGGACTTCTTCCTGACGGCACACGAGGCTCTCAAGGGAACCGCCCGGCCCGCCCACTACACGGTCCTTCTCGACGAGATCTTCCGGCCGAGATTCGGCACCAAGGCCGCCGACGAACTGGAGCGGCTCACGCACGATTTGTGCTACCTCTATGGCAGAGCGACCAAGGCCGTTAGTATCTGCCCCCCGGCGTATTATGCAGACATTGTCTGTGAACGTGCTCGCGCACACCGTCCCGACAAGTTTAGGGAGCGCGACTCGGACGGTAGAACAGACACAGCAGGGGGTCCAGACATGAGCAAATACCGGAAAATACCCACTGAGGTGCATGAAAGACTCAAGAATAGCATGTATTATATCTGAGTCCGACGGCGGCTGATGTTGTCATGGCCCCGGCCGTGGCATGGCACTCTTTGATGGTACGTATGCGGAGATTTATGCCCCTGGTCACACAAGACAGTATTTGGAGGCACGGCGGGTTCTGCACATGGATCGAAGGACGGCAATGTAAATGAAAAGCGACATCTACCAGATTGGCATTGAAAGCGGTTGTTATCAGCGTTAGGCAGTACTATGATGAACATTTCGTGAAATACACGATACATTAGATTGACAACCACTTATTATCGCGCGTGATAACGAGGTTTGAGTGTTTACTGGACCCGTGAAGCTGAATATCGTGATATGAAGAGCAAACTGGAGGCTATCTCGCGCCGCCGTCCATCTAATCTGGAGCGAGTTCTGGATCCCGAGTGTATACACGCCCAACCTGTTGACCAGAGAACCGTAGAGAAAGTCCATCGGAGGATTGGAGTATACAAGAGGCTTAAAACACAAGGCAGATGGGGAGTGGGCGAGGGCATGTATATTCTACAGGTTCGCTTTGGCCTTGTCGCTCTTCCGGTTGGGCAGCGCAAGGCGCTTCTTGAACTCGTCGTCTATGGTCGACTTGTCCTCCAGTGGCTTCCTGGTCCACTGCTCGTACTCCTTCTCCTCGTCCCACCACCTGTCCATCTCGGTCCTGATCCAACCGGCGGCGACCGCCGCGCAGAACAGGGGTTCCTCCAGGGGCACGAGGTGGCCGGCCTGCGGGTGGGTGACGTGCGTGACGCGGCCGGCCCTCGCGCCGCCGCTGCCGCCGACGCCGACGCCGGTCGTCTCGAGCTTTTCGCGGATGAGGTGCGGCGGGGAGACGTCTGACTTGGCGCCGAAGACGTAGAGGACGGGGGGCCTGAGGTGGGGGAGGCGGACGGCGGTGTTGTTGCCTTCGGGGCGGTAGAGGGGGAGGGCGAAGGGGGTGTTTGGGTCGATGTCGTGGTCGGGGGCGATGGAGGCGTTGGTGAGGAGGTTGGTGGAGGGGTCGAGGGCTGGCCAGAGGGGGCGGACGAAGGTGAATACTTCTTGGTGCTTTGTCGTTGTGAGGCGGACGGGAGTTGATGATGGTGATGGTGATGATGAGGATGAGGATGGGACATCACGGAGGCCGTAGCGGATGAAGAGATCAAGGACGCGAGGGTCCCATGACTGGTAGAATGCCTTTGAGCGGAACGCGGCGGCGGCGGCCTCGCGAGAGGGCCATGTGTCGCGGCGGATAGCGCTGAGGGAGGCGGGCGAGGAGTATGTCTCGGGCGAGCTGGGGAGGTCCTCTTTGACGGAGGCGAAGCGGGCGATGACGGGGTCGAGCATGACCATGCCGGCGAAGAGGCGCGGGTGCGTGAGGGCGACGTTTGTGAGGGCGTTTGCGCCGAAGGAGTGGCCCATTGCGATGAGGGGGCGGGGAGGGCGGAAGGTGTTGACGAGGTGGAGGATGTCGCGGGCGTAGTCGAGCCAGCTTGCTGTTGGGTTTCATAGTGTTAGATAGGTTTGTAAGTGATGGGACATGAGATGAGAGAGACGGTACGGTCGTTGCCTAGGTTGGCTTCATTGAGGATGCCGCTTTGGCCTTGGTGGGCGGCGTCGGCGATGAAGATTGTGCGGAGACGGAGGCCTTGCTTTTGGAGCTCTTTGAGCAAGTCTTCGTAGAGGGGTTCGTATAGTTCCTGGTTTTCGGGTTAGTGTTCGTTGTTTGTATCTCGATCTTTTTACATCACCTCGTCTCGAGGTGAGGAGAGATATACACACCTTGGGGAAGCCATTTGCGTGAGCGCCGATAATGGTAATGTCGCCTTTGCGCGGAGGGCCGCCGTGCTTGGGCGTGTATTGCTTCACATGGAGCAAAAGGGGTTCGTCCTGGGAGACGGCTGTTGCGCGGGGGTATTCGCGTATGTGTGAGGCTTGGATGGTGTGTTCGCGGATGTCGAAGACGGGGGATGAGGGTGAGGGTGAGGATGAGGAGGCCATTGTGAGGGCGTTTGCGTCCTATAGGTGTGGTGAGAGTTTATATTCAAGGATTAGACACATATAAGATGCAAGCTGTAGGCGATCTAAGAGGCCTGTCTCAATTCTCACAGGCTGGTTCTGGCTATAGAGACAGTGCAGTGCTGAGAGAATCAGTTTGCATCGCGACTAGGTATGTGCATGCCTTCTGCTCGGCCCCTCCCCTGGGATCCTGGGTGGAGCTTGAGCCTCGGCAAAAGAGGTGGACCGGTCGGAATCGATTTGAGCGCTGAAAGATGGCGGCCCGGACCTGAATTTAGTGGCGGGTGGTTCCAGTTTAGGTGCTGACGGGTACCTGAAAGGGATCTTCCAGTGGATTGTCTGAGGCGGGTTTAGTAATGGCGGGGGGGAACACGTGAGACCATTTGATGTCGGGTCTGTTGGACGCCAGTGTCACGCATCTTACCTTAAGCCTCTCCCATCGTCAGAACCTCGGCATTACAGTCACGACAGCTTTTTGGATAGCCAGCCAACATTAGGCATCTTCATCTGAATTGCTCGACGTGGATGAGAGATTATGCATCATCGTTCTACTTGATGCATTATTGCATATGAGTCGTCAGGCATGGCAGGGGTACTTTTGGGTTGATGGAATTCTGACGGCTACTACATCATATCAACAACATCACGCGAGAGAGCTCATCTCATCCAGGGCAACACAGAATGTACATCTAGATGAGAAAATCCAGAATCTATACGAACAAGAATCGTCATCCAGCAGCCGATATGCCTGCACCAACACCAGCACCGAGCATCATCCTATTCGCTGGGGCTCCCTCTGCAACCTCCTTCGACCCGCAATCCTACACCCTCAGCCACTTCGAGGAACCATTTCGCAGCTTCTTTGGCCATCTCGACCTAGACAACAAAGCTCAACCACAGCAACCGGGCACGGAACCAGCTTCTGACCTCGCAATTGCATCGCAACAGCCACACGCCGTATGGCGCTCTGTGCCTCTTAACCGCCGCCCTCGTCACACTGGCCTGAGCCAAAATCATAGCATGCTTTTCGACGCCTCTTTCCAGGCTCATCGTGACTTTTTCACCACGGCAGATGTCCACTCTGTGGACGAGACCCGGTCTGTCGGCGGCGATGATGATGGGGGAGCACTTGTCACGCAGTTCTGCGAGGAGTCCCTGGCGGCTCACAACCTGATGCCATCCAGCCAACTACCGGCAGGCAGCTACAGCATGGGCACAACCGAAGGGACCACCACTACAACGTCTTTCTTGACTGACTCCTCAAATGATGTCTCTCTGCAAGAAGACGCTGCCACCCGACCGTTGCCGACACCTGTGCCATCGCATCTGTCAGACCTGGAAGACGTCCCTTCAGCAAAACGCATCCTCGCTTTAGCCCCCCAGACAGTAACGCTCAATTTGATTGTTGCCGTCATCTCCATCGCCCAGCCACGGACTGTCACGACCCGCTGGGGCACGACCCTATCCTTGGTGGAGGTACTCGTTGGCGACGAGACGAAATCGGGCTTCGCCGTCACCTTTTGGCTTACCAGCGACCAAGCCGCAACCAGCCAAGTGAGCAAACTACGCCGGCAAGATGTTGTTCTGATGGAAAACGTGGCACTGCACGTCTTCCGCGGCAAGGTCTACGGTCAGAGTCTGCGCAAGAACTTGACTCGGGTGAGCCTCTTGTGGCGGAGTGAAGGCGGCGGTTACTATCACAACAAAGACCTCGCCAGACGAGCCGCCGCGAAACATCCCCAGCGAGAGAAGACAAGGCTCGTCAAAGATTGGGTTCTTCACTTTGTCGGCAGAGATCTAGGAGCAGTTACCCGGAAGCGGGTCAGTCGGAAATCTTGGGACCAGCCTCCCGATGATACACAGTAAGGTGTGAGTGCTTTATGCTTCTATTAGATGTTGCTAAGAATTCAATGTCTCATTGCTAATTCATTACAACTATGCAGCTTCATATGGCGTTACGTATGTCCAGACTACTGTGGGTATAAATGATACAAAAGCTCGAAATAGAGCAGTCAAAAGAGGGGAGAGGTACTTCAGCCGGCACACATGCTATACCATGGCCGGCGCCATCTCACGCTTCTGACCATCCGGGCCCTTCTTGACTGACCTCCATTCGAAGCCCAGACAGCACAAGAATGCGCAGCCTGCACACGCAACGGAGATGTAATAAGTGTGGCGCAAACCGAGCATGTACGCCTCAAGGACGGCGTCCAACGCATCCAACCGGTCGATGCCTGCAAGCACAGACTTGATCTCGGAAGCGCCGCTGTTAATGAAGAGCTGGGGGTTGATGCCGAGGTTGTCCTTCTCAAGCTGGTCGATGAGGCCATTCTGGAAGAGGGTCTGGGCAACAGCGACAAAGACTGCACCTCCCAGGACCTGGAAGAACTGGACGCAAGCAGTGCCGATAGGAACCCATTCCTGGGAAAGGACCGTCTGGACGACCAAGACACTAGCCTGGAAGCCAGCTCCGATACCCAAGCCGGCGAGGACCTGGTATCCGAACCACTCCTTGAGCGGAGTGTGGACGGCAAATGTAGTGATCATGCCAGTTCCGACAGTGTACAGAACCATGCATGGCCAGATGATGAAATTGTAATAACCGATGGCGGAGATGAGGCCACCCGTGAGGATCGAGGTGAAGACACTCGAGAGCAGCAGCGGCAAGATCTTGATACCGGCCGTGACGGCGCTGACGCCTTGAATAGCTTGGAAGTAGAGGGCTGTTGGCAGCGAATTAGCACGTCTCAAAATCGACAAAACCATGTCCGTCAGGGTAGCTGGCATTGCAGCTGAGAAGGGCGGGGGGGTTGCTTACAGAGGTAATAGATCAGAGGGAAGAATCCGGCGCCGAAAAAGAGACTGAAGAGCATGGCACAGAGCACATTGCGGTCCTTGAACATGCGCGGCGGAAGCGTTCCCTTGTCGCCCTTCCAGAACTGGATGCCGATGAAGATGCCAATCATGAGGCCGAATCCGACAAACAGGCCGATGATTCTAGAGTTGCTCCAGGCGTACTCGGCACCACCCCATTGCAGAGCCAACAGCAGACACACAATGGCGGGGATGAAGATGGCGGTGCCCAGGATGTCGATCTCGAGGATGCGGGACAGAATGGACATGTTGAGGGTGGCGTCCGAGTTGCGGTTGACGTGCAGGATGAGGACGACGATGAGCATGGCGAGGCCGCCGATGGGAAGGTTGATGTAGAAGCACCACCTCCAGGAGACGTTTTCGGTGAAGGCGCCGCCGAGGAGAGGGCCGGCGACGGAGGCAATCCCCCACATGCCGCCGATGAGGCCAAAGGCAAGGGGACGCTTCCCGAGAGGCACTGTACACACTGTTAGCCAACGGGAGATGCATCGATACAAAGAGGGCACATTGACATACTGGAGAGTGAGATGATGACAATGGAGCCGGAGAAGAGACCCGCCGTTCCAATCTAGCCCTCGGTCAGCACGGGTTCCTGATACCAAACCGTTGCCGCTGATCATGGTACGGCCGATGGAATGCTTACTCCTGCAATAGCTCGCCCAACAATAAGCGCCTTGGATGACGGTGCCACGGCCGAGAGCAGACTGCCGATTTCGAAGATGAAGATGGCGGCAAGATAGGTCCACTTGACGTTGAAGAACTTGTATATGGCACCGTACATTGGCTGCAGGGCCGTGGTGGTGAGGAGGTAGGCTGAGCCATACCAGCCCTGGTGAGAGAGTTAGCAGTGTGCCTTTACTCCCTTGGTATAAGGCGATGAAGGGAAAAGCAGAAGCAATCTCAAGGGGTTGGCACTCACAATGTCCTTTACGCTCTGAAACCTCGCCGTGATGGTGCCCAGCGCAGGCGCAATAATGGTCTGGTCCAGCGCCACCAGGAAGATGGCCATGCACAGAGCGAAGATGATGGACACGAGCTTGATGCCCTTTGGATAGTCGACGGTGGCATCGGTGGCCGCCGTCGCCGTCTTTGCGACCTCTTCCATGACGGCGCCGTCCTTGTTGTCCGCGTCCATCGTCGCCGTGTCTGTGGTTGCCGTCGGCTCTTTTTCGCCTCCCGCTACGGCGATTTCCTTTTCGGCGTCATCGTCGCGGGTCAGGGGGATTGATCCGCGCTCTGTCTTGTCCGACGAGAGGCGCGGCGTTGGCGATGTGGAAGACATTTTCCGTCTGGATGAAGAGATGGACAGACAGAAGTCAGAGAAAGGAAGAAGAAGGAGGATGAGAAGAATGAAAAAGAAGCCGTCTCTTTCACCAGGTCAGTAGCTTACCTCCCATCCAAGGTGCGACTTTAGTAGTCTTTTGAACGAATCGGATCGACCAGGTATAAGCAGCTGAGGCTCTAAGCTGAAAACGTTACGACGAGAAAATGCTTTAGTGCTACAACCTTTTGGCTGAACTGCCTCTTCGCCTTTTGTATGGTTTTGTTTGCTGCTCTTCGCCTCCCTGCCCGTGGGCAATGCAAGATGCAGGGGAAACCGTGCTATTACAATGGCTGGGGAAAAAAAAAAGAAGAAATCAGTACGATTCACAGGCAGGATGGCGCGAGGCCATACACGTTCTCAGCCTTATTATACAAGGGTCGAAGAGACACACGCACGCACGCACATACACACCCCTGTCAGAACCATGGGTATCAGACCGCCTAGAATCTCTCGGCCATCGGAATGACTCGAGTCCACGGTTATGCCAACGACTAGTCTAACCAATATGCCGTGATTCTAATTCCGAGGGGGACAGGAAGTGAAAGAAGTGCTACTAGCGAATAGATTCTTTCCTCCACGGCAACGGCACTTCCGCCTTGGGGGAAAAGGGGGAGCAAAAGAATATACGCGTGGCGAATCTCGGACATTGTTTTGATCCAAGCTAACACCCAAAAGATTCGATGAATCTTTGGTCTAAGAGAATCCACTTGATGCGATCCTTCACGACACGCACGGAGATTGGAAACCGCCAGACTCCCCAAGTGTTGTGTGCGTTTATTCCTATCAGGCAGCAGACCATCACATTGTCACCCCTTGTCATTCACTGCAGGATATAGCAGCACTTAACTCCGCATCACCTATTTCCATATTCCGCACATTGCAACAGTGCGATGTAGAAGGAGTAACAAACAACCAAATAAAACAAGCACTAATGAAACAAAGACCTTGTTCGGCCAGATCCTTCACAGACCCGCCCAATGACTCAGAATTTCAAACGAAGCGGCCCCTCCTCGAAGCGGTTTAGTCGCTGGAATTACAACAAGACCGAGACAAAAGCTGTGAATGGTAAAGGGTATGTATGTATGTATGTATGTGTTTTTTTTTTTTTTTTTTAGTGTGTGTAAGGCGCGGACTTGGAAGTTGACCGATGTCCGAGGGTTGGAGATGGCGGCTGAGTTTTGGGTTTCAATTGACTTTTTGGGATACTAACATTAGGAGATGGAAGATGATGACGACGATGAGTTGGGAGAGGTGCAATTGATTTTTATCGCAGGTTGTTCGAATTGGGTTTGACTGTAGGTACATTCGATTGTTGGTACATACCTTAGATTCACATGCAAAATACGTCCCATCCATCCATACGCGTAAGATACTCGTACCCCGGATTACATCGTCCATGGCCTAATCGTATTCCCCCACAGACCTCGCCCAAAATCTAGCTTCCATACATATCTGTACCGAATCCTGGACGTTGATGATGATAATAAACCTACGATACATATACATACTCGTAATGATAAAGGTCTCAGGCACACACCCCTTCGGTCTTGCTCCGCTGCGAACCCCGATCTGCAAGCATCGCATTCACGGCTCAGATCGGGAAACAGCACCATATGTCCGAATGACAAACTCCCCCCTTCCGAGCCACATGCCTTGCATCAATCTATTGCAGCCGCCAACATCAACCCACGTCATGACCCATTATCCTCCGCTCAGCTCTCCTTGGAAAACACTGCATACTCTCACGCAAGGGGTTGGGGGAGAAAGAAGAAAAAACGAGGGCGGTAAACATTCGAAAGACAGAAGACGTTGGACTACACGGATATCCTCCTTTCTATTGAAGACGAGAACGTCATCTGGGTACCTCATCCCTCCGCCCTCACTTCCCCCTCAGGCGCCAACGGAACCCAGACCAGCAGCCCGTCCTTGTCAATCTTCATCCCCTCGGTCGGAATCACCCGCAGCACCTTCTGGAAGTACTTGTCCCTCACCACCAGGCCCGGCCGTATGAAGACGCCCCGAACGAGCGGCAGCAGGCGGTACGTCTTGGTCCGTCTCGACATGGGCAGCAGGTGCATCGTCGTCTGCTTCGGCCCGGAAAAGGCAAAGGCGTCGCTGGGCTCCATCACCAACCCAAATGTCAGGAAATGGCTCGACGGGTTCTCGATCGTAATGTCGAGTCGCACCAGCCCAGCCTGCTCCTGCGAGCTGTGAAGCACCGATGCCAGGACCCTGGGCTCCGTTCCCAGTACCATGTACTGCCCAACCGTCATCGTCGTGACATTGACCGAGCTCTTCTCTCCGTCTGTCGGTTGTCGTCGTCTCCAGCGGACTGCAAATGCCAAGTCAATGGCGACTGGGTGTCTATCGTCCAGCGTGGCCTTTTGCGCCACAAGGTCGAATCGAGCTTCGTACATCTTCTGTGGAGCGACGGGCATGCCGTCTGCTGAGAATTCAGGCTTGTTCACAACCTGACATCGTCCGCCAGGCGTTACGCCTGTAACCAGCAGATCCAATCCTACCACGTCCAGCTCTTCTGTAGCGAACGACGCATAGTGGCAGACCAGGCACCATTGCTGCGCAAGACCCTTGGCCGGGATCACTTCGCCTTCAGTCAGGTCTTGTACATCCTCGTAGTCGAACAGGCTTGGCCAGGCATCAGGATGGAGCCGCGGCATCAAATCGTAGTTTGCCTCAAACGCATTCACCACATTCAGGTGAATGGGCAACACCTGGAAAATCGGGGTTGCCGCGTCTGACTCCAAGTGGTAGTCCGCTTGGATCTCTATGTCGTACACTGTAGGCGCCGGTGCAGGGTCGAGGTGGATTGACACTTCCATCGACGAGGAGCTTGCTATGCGACCCAGCGTGAGCCCCGTCACCTGCGATTCTTCTTCCGCAGCGTCCACGTCCCGCTCGTGTTCACCAGCGTCCACTCGGAACCGAGGAATCGTCTTTCCAACGATGCGAACGTCCAGCTTCACAATGGCCGCATCATGCTCTTCGTTGAGTAGGCTGATTCGCAGGGGAATCGGCTCATTCGCATAATACTGGTCCAGCGGCTCTACCAGTTTCAGCTTCATCTTGGGAGGCCGTGGCTGTATCTGTAGGATATGCCCGTCGGGCCTCGACAATCGCGGTTTCGCCGAGCCATGGACGTACCACGCTCCAACTTTGCCCAACTCTGACAGTGACAGCGCGTAATCCAGCTCAAAGGCATCGGCCTTGTAAGTCAGAATCACCCGGGATGCGGACACCTGGCCTGGTTCCCGCAAGGGAATGTTCATCTCCAACACCCGTCTGTGGCCGGGCTTGAGCGTTAGATCGCATGTGCCAGTCAAGTAGGCGTCGTTTTCGTTGCCTCCGTTCTTAGGCCCATCTTTGGCTTCAACTTCATCCTTGTCCTCATCTTCACCCTCCTCCTCATCACCCTCCTTGACACTTTCGGGAAGCCGCTCTGTCAACGATACAGGGCTCACAGAGGTGAGCTCCTCCAACGAACTTGGCGGTGTCGCAGAGGAATCGTGTACGATCGTGATGGGTTTGAGGTGTCCCTCGAATTCGACCCGGATTGAGGACAAGGTAACCGGAGCAGCCACTTGATGCGCTTCGGACTTGAGTGACAGCTGGGCTAGGCATGTTTCACCAGCTCGGCCCTCCTTAGAGCGGAAAGCAAAGGATGCTGCGACGAATGATGAGGCCACGTCATCTGAGATGGTGATGAACGGCTTCGTTGCTGAAGACACCCCATCTAATGACTTGCCGAGGTCGTAGTGCCAGTTTTTCCTTCGAGTATATCCTGAAAGTCAAGTTTAGCTAAATCCCAAGGACGCATATGGACGGTATAAAGGAAACCTACTTTGATCCATGAGCTCCCAGTCAATTGCGACTACAATGTCCGCCCGTCCAGTCTCGGCTGCCGCTCGTCTCATCACCCAGAGGATGTCTTCAGAGATATCCAACCACCACTCTGACCGGAAGGACTTATCTTCCCACAACGGTCTGAGCATCGCGAGCACCTCGTTCCAGGACTTCATGGTCGCCATTTCTCTTGCGCATTCTAGTGATATCTCTGCGGCAATTCGGTGCTGCTTCCGGGCTTGGAATTGCGACCTCGCGTTGAGGAGGCAGTCAATAATGAGCTGTGCATGGTTGACTCCCGTTCCGTTCAATGGATATTCCTCGTGAGGCGGGGGGCACATGTACGTATCGTATCGAATGGCCTTGCTCGCCACCCTCGACGCGGGCGAAGCGTCCGGCGCTCCCCTGTCATCGTCGGGTATCCTATGGGCCAGTGCTCTCCGCGCTCCCAGGTGGCGCGCAGCTATTCGGTACCAGTAACCAGTGTGATGCAACAGCTCCCAGGGCTGTAAGCGCTCGCCGAGAAGAGACTTCTCCGGTGGAAGAAAAATAGTCATCGTCGAGGGCCCCAGGCCGGGAACCTGTACCAGTTCGATCAAGTTGGCCATGACCATTGCCCACCGTGATTCCCAGGCCTGCCAGCCATAGTTGTTGGTTCCTCTTCCTCGTCTGTCGACGAAGTCGGCGATGCGGTCGCGGTGAGACTGCCATCTCCTCACGGCCAAACTGGTCTGCCCCATCCACAGATGCAGCCGCAAGCAGCGAATGGATATTATGTCCGCCAAAAGTCGCGCCTCGTTCCAGCGAGGGCTCCAGCTGGGAATGATGTCGAGCACATCTTGGCCCAGCAGAATCTCATACGCCTGCTCAAAGGAGCGAACCGCGGCGTCAATCTCCTGACGAAACTCGGCGAAAATGGCAGACTTGAAATCGTAGCGGAAGTTCCAGTCTGGCAGCGACAATGTCTGCGACGTTCCAGACGTCGGCGGCAACGTTGGCTGGGGCACGATTCCCCGCGATCGCTTCTTCCTGGCGTGCCTCCCGAGATCTCGATAATACTCGATGGCCGTGTTGTACAGCAGAGTGAGGATGCTATCCATCACCCTCTTGAGCTCCACCTGCGTGTCCTGCGATGGGATATAGAAGATCGACTTAGGATCCAGCCCTGTTCCCCTCCGAATGTATTCCAGTCGGTCTTGAATGACTTCAGCGGTCAAGGTAGCCCTCGCTTCTTGATCGCCGAGAATGATCACAACAAGCCGCGTCTTGTACCCCGACTCCACCAAGGTCGCTCTTATACCGTTGAGATCAGCCTTGAGTCGATTGTCGTGCAGCGTCGCTGTCTTGGGGTCGCTCGTCAAGGTGTGAAAGCACACAAACACGCTCGGGACTTCTTCCTGATGCTTCCTGATCCACTCCGCATTCATCAACCCATCGGGGTACAGAGCAGACGAAGGACTGAGCGGCGAGAAGGGCGAGTGCAGAACGGGGGCCGTCGTCAGCGGTTCGATCGTCTCCGGCAGTGTCGCCCGTCGAGGTGGAAGCGTAAAGGACTAGGAGTTCAAAGTCAACACATGCTGCGCGACTGGCTAGGCTTCAAACTTGCGGAAGCGTCTTACCCTGCCGACGGTCTTGACACGAACCCGGTAGGGCTCTTCCCTCGTCACCACAGTCCATGACTTGCCGCGCTCGTTCACCCTCTCAAAGTACGACTCCAAGAAGCTCGCCTCCTTGCCCTCGAGGGGCGGCAGATCCGATCGAAGCAGCACTCCCTCGCCATTGACCTTCTCAGGCTGGTCGTGACTGGAGCTCAAGCCCGACACGACGAGGAGCGGCACGTTATGATCGAGGCTTCCCAAAGGGTAGCCATCCATGGTGATTAGTTGGGCGCCGAGAAGACATAGGCCAGGCGTCTGGTTGGGGCGCACGAGCTTCGCATTCAGATTGCGCGACTGAGTCCCCGATTGCTTTCAAGAGGGTCAATCAATGAATGTTGGAGCGAAAGCTGCCCCTCGTTTGCGCAAAGCAGCCCACCTGCAGCGCTCCAAGACGGAATATCCGAGGCTGTCACGCCAGTAGATCGTATGAATTCCGATGAAATACTCGAGTGGTAATTGAATCAATCAGCAACGCATCTTGACTCGTCGCTGGACGAAATGGAGGAAACACATAAATTGTACGACGAAGTAAGCACAACTGAAAGCTCCAGAGGTGACGCTCACCACCTTAAAACTTACAGCGGGAACCCCCAGAGCTCACGAGGCCCGCACCGGAAGAACGCCGGAAGCCGAACCAAGTCGCAACCCAAAAATTATCTGCCAACTCAATTCCATGAGATCAAACCACCAAGACCAACCAAATCACCACCAAACAAGAACACCACCTAAACTTCGAGCCGCTCAGCGGTGCAATTCGCCCCTTTACCTACGATTCCTGCCACTGCATCTCTCCTCAATCGACCACAGCAACCATGAGGCCCACACAGATCCTCGGCGTGGGCAAATACCGCCACCTCAAGCTCACAACAAAGGACGTCGGCCGCGGCTTCTACAAGGGCAACCGAACGGGATCCATGGGTCGGCACACCAAGTACGGAGGCTACCTGATTGAGTGGAACAAAGTGCGCACATACGTCGTGCCGCAGAACCTCGCAGAGTCCAAGGTAGATCGCAATCCCCCGAGCGCCGCCGACTGATATGATGCCGCAATTGGCGGGTGAATGGAAGACATTGGAAGCAGAAGAGCTAATGGATCTGTTTGTGATGTGTGCAGCTCACTCCATTTGTGAGCAGAGAGGTTCGCGAAGAGCCTGGCGACTACAAGGGCTTGAACAAGGGTCCTCAGGATCCTTACTTTTATGTCGAGCAGTGGAAGCGATACAACGGCGTCGACTAAATGCTTTCCGCGAATCAACGGACGTTCGACTCGGATAGAGACGATGAATCGAATATGAAAAGACGACGCGGCTTCCGAAGCATAGTCATTATGCTCAACAAATAGACCCAGCAGAAGCCAAGGGTATCCTGCTGGACTTGTACATATACACCCGACGAACATTGTATCACCACCATGTATGACGAAGTTGGATTGGCGAATGGAGGGCAAAAGTATATGTCACGATAATGTGACATTCGGCCATGGTATTCAACCACGACAGACACAAGGCAGAGAAGGAAAAACAAAATGACAAGATTCAATTTCAATAAATGAGTACCACCATAGATATAGATGGGATATCGCTGTCTGGTATATGGTGCTCGCTGGCTTGCTGTGCTTGCTTCCCTGTATTCCTTCTTTCCCTTTCATTCCATCTCTTGACGAATGCAATCCCTCTTGTATGCCCATCTATCTCTTCAAGTCGCCATCTGGATCTAGACCAAGTCATCTCTATGCCTCCGTCTTCTCACCATCGCCCGCAACACCTTTCACATCGGTCCCACCAACTCCCGACCCAGCCCCCGAACTCATCGGCCTCGACCCCGGCGTCATCGTCGAGTTCAATGTAATCATGCTCGCGGTCTCCGCATCATTCTTAATCGTAAACGGCAGCGCGATGCCGTCCAGGAAAGGCCTCTTCCCCGCAACCCCCGTCTCAGGCGAAAGCCCGTCGTGAGCAGCCTCCTGTTCCCGCCGCATCGCAATCAGCTGCGCCACGGGCGTATCCTCGTTCACATCCTCGTTGCTCGTCTGGTGCTCGTTCCGCACGATCCGCTGGTGGGAGGCTCTGCGGTTGTGCCCCGGCCTCTCGTCTTCGGTAGTCGAAGGTTCTCCATTGTGCAGCTCGGGGGTGACGGCTTGCATCTCGGGCTCGTAGCCGGCCTTCTGCTCCCTCTCCACCGTCATCTCATCATGCTTGGAGCCCCAGAGCGACCATATGGCCAGGCCGAAACTCTTCCTCCTCCTCCTTGGGTGCAACTCTTTGCCCACGGGAATCCGCCCGGCCAGTGCTGTCGGCGGTGGATGCTCACCTGCGCCAAAGTCTTGATACCCAGCAAGCATCTCTTTGATGATCTTCTTGTGTGTCTTTGCTTTTGCGCTGGCGTATTTAGTGTCCCATATGTGCTTCGTTGCCAGCCACTTCTTCACAGGACCCTGTTTGATAACGCCAACCTCCTCTGGCTTCATCATGCATCCGGGGAGATCTGCTTCTGGCGAGAGCGGGAAAATGAGACCGTTCCTGGTTATTCGCTGCCGGATCATGTAGTTCTTGAATTTTGGGAGCGGATCTCCTGCTCTTCCAACTTCCGTGGGAGTCGGTTCCTCTACTGGCTCTTTGCCCTTGTTCTGTCCCTGCTCTTCTTGCCCCCCAGCCTCCGTATCAGAACCCGAGCTCGTAATGACCGAAATCGCATCGTCATCCATGATCTCAATATCCCTATTCTGCGCACGCGCCAAAGCCCAGGCACCAAACTGGGCAATCGACCTGTACATGTATTTTGCGGGGCTTGTGAAGCTGAGCGTCGGGGCGACGTGGCACAAATCATCCCAGACTTGAAGCTGCACGTAGGTAGGTTTGTACTTGGCAAGCAATTTCCTTCCGTGCTCCGTCAGGTCCGCGTCCGGCGGTGCGTATTTCGTGGGGTTGGCGCACTTGTGAGCCAAGTAAATCTGTTCATCGCGAAGGAGTTCGCCGCCCCCGACTGTAATCAGAAGAGGCGGAAGTCCGCCAAGCGTCGGCTGCTTGACAGGGCTTACAAGCGGGTGTGATAGAAGAGCGTTTGTGGTGTACATCTAGAGCAGGGTTAGCCCCAACCATATCAATTCTCTCTCGCTGATATGGACTCACCTGAATCTGGTCTTTCATGGTGATTAGCTCCCCGTCAATGGTCACAGTCAAGAACTTTTCCGTCTCGGTATGAAGTCCAGTACTATCAACATGTACCCCTGTGTCCGCTTCACTCATCGGAGCCACGGGCTTCTGCTGCTTCTCCTCCAGCTCAGATGTCGGTGGGGGAGCCGGTTTCTTGATCCCCTTCTTGCGCTTCTCCACCTCTTCCTTGAGCATCTTCATGTCATCCTCATTCGGCGGCGGCCACGCCCTCGACGGCTTATGATGGAATCCCGACGTCGGTATATAATCCAACGGGGCCTCCCCAGCAAGACTCGGAAACGAATGCGTCAAGTCACACCACGGACTGATAAGGATTCCACCAGCCGGCAACGGAATGCCTTGGTCCCGAAGGAGGCAAAGCATCGCCGTAACCATACCGCCGCCCGCCGAATCTCCAGCAAACACAATCGTGCTGGGGTCCTGGATAGTGAGCAGATACAGATACGCCGCCAGACAATCCTGCAGGCCGCACGGAAACGGGAACTGGGGCGCCAGACGATACCGAGGAGCAAAGACCCTAGCTTTCAGCTTCCTCGCATGGCGCTGCATCTGGTACCGATGCTCGTCGACGCTCCCAAAGTAGTACGCGCCGCCGTGGACGTACAGCATCACGCGGCGCAGCGGCTCGTTGTTCTTCTTGCGCTCGTTGGCGTCCGCCCGCATCTCGATCCATTCAGCCTCCATGGGCCCCTTTGGCCCTCGCCAGTGCCACCATTTCCTGCCGCCAATCTGCCGGATGCCGTCGGGTCCTAGTTCGCCTTCGATCAATTCTGCGGCCCGGCCGAGGTGCTCGTCGGGAATGGTGACGCTTTCCAGCTTCACCCACTGCGGGTGCGGAACCCATTGCGCTGTGAAGGCCTGGATCTCTTCGACGGTGTGGTGAGAGGCATACTCGAGGAACGATCGGATCAGGTGTAGTCCTTCGTCGTACGACAAATGAGTGGTCGGGTGCTCTTTCAAGTTCTTCTTGTTGAGGTACTACAAGATCACGTCTCCCATTAGCAAACCGTACGCTTTGAAATGGAAAGCCTCACACGACCCATCCACTCGTGCAAAGGCAGAACATCATCCCCTTCCAGCCCTCCAGCATCAGCCTCAACATACGTGTGAAAACAAGGTGGAAACCACCGTTGGCGTAACGGCCAGTGACACCGATGTCGTGTTGAGCCTATTCATGGCGATTTCGTTTGCTCTCCAGGCCCCATCAACGACGACATGAACATGTGCGGATCTCTCGTTTATAGGGGATCTCCTAGCAACGAGGCAGCCCAAATCAAAGTTATGGAGCAATGCAAGACACCAGCACCCCGTTATGAAAAAGCAGCACGATCAAAGGCATCTGGTATTGGGATCAGGGGTTTCATGATGTCATGCGCCCTCTCTCTGGCAAGGGGATCGTCTTGGCTCCCAATCCTTCGAATATCGGTTAGGACGACGAGGTTCCGAGATATTACCACTTTAGTATTAGCGCCAGAGGCATTCGCAGTCATGGTAGTTGGTCCGTGCGGAGCCAATCTGGCACAGAAATCGTGGGAGAAAAACACCAAAAATTTTGTGCAGACTTTACAGGCATCTCGAATTTCGAGCCCCTCCATATCCCCGCTATAATTCCAACTTCAACATCACCATCACCATCAGCACAATGGCGTCTACAGAGGCCGCGCAGCTGCCGCCGGCTGGTAAGTGGGAGAGAAGGCTATCATCTTAATCATGCTATGGGATACTGACTCGTTGGCTTTGCGTAATACAGCTACCCGTCAGTCCAACTTCGAACAAGCAGTCGCATGTGCTCTGCATCTCTGGCCGGCCCTAACCCTGGCCGTTCAGAATGGCTGGGGAGGGCCTGACTCGGCAGACAAGCGAGACTGGTTCGCCGGCGCTGTCGTCGATCTGTTCCCTGAATTCGCCGACGCCCAACCTGGAGAGGCAGCCAAGACGGCCGCTGAGGAGCCGGATATGGAAGACGTCGAGACGGTGCTGCTGCAGGTCATGGTCGACGAGTTCGAGGTCAACATCGACGATGACTCCACCCTGGAGGTTGCCAGATCCATCGTCAAGGCGAGATCCGAATGCGCCATTGGCGAGTTCAACGAAGAGGTCAAGAAGCTGCGCGAGCGCTTTGCGAATCGGAAGGGCACTAAGGTGGACCAGATGTTCAAGCAGGCCGAGGACCAGGACCAGGATACCGACTGGGAGTCAGGAGACAGTGGTGAGGACGACGACGAAGAGAACGGAGGCGATGTCGACATGGATGAGGCCCCGCCCCTGGTATCTGTTCCCAAGGAAAAGCCCGCTCCAGAAGTTGACGAGGACGGGTTCACCAAGGTTACCAGGAAGAAGAGGTAGATTTCTGGGAGGGAAACCGGGGGAGCCAAGCTATCGCTGTCGGAGAATACCTCCCACTCAGCATGATTCAAAACAGAGCTACACATCGCCCTGACGACTCAAACATGCCGAAAGGCGATGGAAATCCTAAACGCCAAACCCGTCCAAGCTCTAAAAGACAACTCATACCCGCACACGCACAGACGAGACACGCTGCAAAACTTACTCCCAGTCCTCGTCGCTGTCGTCGTCATCGCCTTCACTGTCGCCGTCACTGTCGTCGCCCCCCTTCTTCTTGGCTTCTTTGGGGCTGTTGGGTGTCCGGCTAGGCAGCTGGCTCGTCTTTCCCGAAGCCGCTCCCACAACATCATAGCTGGCGTCAGTTTCTGCCTCGGATTTTTCATCATGGGATTTCCTCGACTCATCGGGCTTCAACTCATTGGCGCCAGCGGCTCCCTGGATCGTGGTGGATGAAGCAACGGACTCGGGCTTCTTGCCCTTGGCATCGGCAGCGGTAGAGGCAGGCTTTGCGGGCTTGTCGTCGTCGTCTTCGTTCTCTTCTTCCTCGTCATCATCTTCGTCCTCCTCTTCCTCCGAGTCGTCGTCCCAGCCAACTTCGTCTTCCGTAGAGGCAGCTAGTGGAAATGGTCAGCAAGAAATGATATATAGATGGAACTATAATGAAACCACGCAGCAACGTCCGATAAGCATTCTTTACCTTTGAGAAGATCCCGTCGTCGTGATTCAGCCGTCTCAATGCCATGGCGTAAGAAGTAGTATCTCTTCCAGAAGTCGGCGTAGGGAATTTGGTCCGGCACAAGCTTCTCCATGGTGGAGCGCAGCTCGGGGTATTTGGCCAAGTCGCTGCTAATCTCATCCGTCTGCTTGTCAAGATCAAAGCCTTTGGTCCATTGTTCGTATTCCGTGGCAGATGGGTCTTTGGTGAAGCTCTCCGGCGATGTGTGAATGACATGCAGCTGTGCCTCGAACCTCGAAGTATGAATCACGCGCTTTCCCTGGGCGTCCTTGCTCTCGAACATGACCTGGCTGCCTTGGTTGGATTCATCGGGAGGCGCAACGCTAATGGCGTCTCGTAGAAAATCCCGGATATTGGTTCCAAACTTGAGCAGCGCTTCGTCTGCGGCGTCCTCGGCCTTTTGAAGATCTTTTAAGCGCTTTGCGGCCTCGGCTCTTAATCGTGACAGCACTGTTTCGGATTCTTGTGCGGAGGAGGCTTCGCCAGCCGCCGGAGTTGTCGTGTTGGTCGGGGTCCTCTGGCTATCATCGGCGTCGGTGGTGGACAAGTCTGGGATGATGGTGGTGAGAGAAAGCGAGCGCGTTCTATTTGCGATGGTTTCGCGGAGACTGGAAAGGCCCTTTTGCGCATCTTCGCCAACTTCCGCAAACTCCTTGGAAGCTTGAGTGTAGACCGATTCGCCCTGCAACAGATCCATGAGCCTCGGCCACAAACGGTGGTGATGCACCGGGTTGTTGGCGGTCATACCTGCTTGATCACGTTACCAAAGAAGCCTCCAATCTTGGCACCCCATGGACTGGCTGAGAATGCCTTGTAGGCTTCTTGAATGTCGCTGTTTAGAGTATTCTGCGCGCCCTCCTGCTTCGCGCCCTCTCCTCCCTCGCCAGCATTCTTGATGGCCTCCTCTTGGATGTGGTCGTATGCGAGATCCATTGCATCCAGATTCGGGCGACAACCAAAGTAGGAGAAGTATTGATGAAAAGAATCGCCTCAGCTGCGCTTGATGAAGCTCCAGAATAAGCCTTGGAACCTATTCTCAGGAGGTGGACATGAAATCGGCAGCTCAGCTGGCGCTTGTGCACGAGGCTAGCGGATCTCCTCTCCTGCGTTAGAGGGCGGGGAGTGCATTAGCAGTCACGTGAACGATGGGTGATCACTATGAACTTCGTGTATGTCTCTTACCCTGCAGTTTCAACACGGAGACGGAATATTTGGCAAAAACTGGGTGACTATATGATACTTAATTATCAATGTCAATGGCAGACAACATGAATGCGAAATTGCCGGTATGGCGGATTTGCATGCGTGTAGTGCTTGTTCAGCTAAGCAATAGAGGTATGCCAATCATGCGGTGATGCATTGGGCAAAAGCGCCGATAGCAGCAACGCCGGATTGATTCGTATGCAAAGTTGCTAACCAGCTGCAGAATTAGCAAGCCGGGCCTTATTTCGTCGGATAAAAGCGCCTTGACGCAGACTTTTTCTCTACTCGTCAAGCGAGTTATCGTCTCTACGCCATGCTCCAAAGACCGGACGATTACAAGATAATGGCCTGATCCAATGGGCTGGTGAAGGCGGCAGAGAACAGACGCAGCAGAAGTGAAGCACCACCAGGCAGTAATTAATTCAGTTGATACCCACTCGGCAGTTTGGCCCGATACTTGGCATCTGTGCCCGATATGGGGGCACGTATCGGCATAGCAGCCAACACCGGGTGTTGTTCCTAGCATTCTGGCCTGCCGCTGCTCCGAGCTGAGACAAATATGGTTCCACGACAATTGTTGTGTCGTAGAGTTTGAACACCGTTAGGTCTAATAACTTGAAGGAGCCGGGTAGGACAAGAAGTCGGCATGCGTGATGTACGTGGCGCCATCCCCTCGAGGGATATCCAGGGCATTGTTACACTAAGTGCAGATCTTCCTGAAACGGCTCGTCTCGTGGTACCGCTCAAGACTGTCCCTATGTGAATGTAGTCCCTTGTCCCATCCACGTTGCGTCACCCTAATGTAGTGCATATGGCAAAGCGCGATGCTTGCTCCCGTGTTGTCCGAATGCGAACGACCATGTTGGACGGCACTTGAGTGAAAACGTCCACAACACCTACGGAAAAGCATCGGTGCTTGAAATACGTTGGAGAGCTCCAACAACGAATGGCCTTCGAACCATCGTAACATGTCTGCTCACTGCACACTTCTATTCCCATCAGTCAGTAGCAGTTCGCCGCATCAGCTGATCATGAACTCAAGCAACTAGGCTCCTTGTTCGACAACCCTATGCCGTCATCATGCAATTGTGGAGATGATACGCAAACCAAGATCTAGATGTTTTGCCCGAGGTCCCTGAAAACCTGCGCCCGAAAAGTCCCCGTTCTCACCAGGAGCTCTCCGCATTGCCCTCAGCAAGTACATACGTAATTCAGTTCCTTGCTGCCTTCCATGTCGGAATCCGATCGCCATCGAATTCCACGATGCTGCGATCGAGACAAGGCTGGACCTTGGTTACGTTGCGTCATTGCTTCCCCAGAACGGAAAAATGTGGAGTGGAACGTGAATTAAACTTTGTCCTTGACAAGCCGGAATGACGTAGAGCCTGCTGTGCTCATTGGTGAATTGCCCCGGATTGATCCACTTCCCAGATGATATGCTGCCAATTGCGTCCCGGAGGTGCCTGGCAAGCGACGATCTTGGCCACCAGAATATGGAGAAGTTGGTATTCAATGACATCGAAATGTCGAGCAGGAAGTGAAAAATGCGGGATTGCGCAGGAAGATCAGGTTTATTGACCTGCTCTTGACCGTTTATTTAAACCTCGACTTCTCCCCTCTCGGAATCAATTTATTCTCATCATCATCACACAACTCTCAACTCTCAACTCTCAACCACACACACACACACAAACACACAACAACACCTCAACACTCTTCAATCACTTTCACAATGGAGACCGCTAAGCAGGCTATCAACTACGTCGCCGAGTCCATCCAGGGCGCTACTTCCGGTGCGAGCAAGGAGACCAACAAGCAAATTGCCAAGAACGACGATGTTCCCGTCAGCACTCGGTAAGTCGGAGCAAATATTCCGGTCCCTATCTGCAGCGTGTGCATCGCTAACAACCTTCACAGCCTGAGCGCCGGCAAGGACGCCATCGGTGACAAGTTCGACGAGACTGCCCACAACAACAAGGCCGAGGCTCACAAGGAGATGGCCAAGAACTAGAGCGGGATTGTGGTTTTGAATGCTTTGAAGGCGTTGATCGGATCAGAGCAAAGGGAACGGGTACACTAGCCGCTAGGCATGAATTGATGAAATGAACATTGCACACTATCTCTTTTTCTTGATTTGGTACTGTCGTGGCTGAATGTCTTACATGGGATGCGTAGACACATTGTGAATTGCTTCCTCGATATTTGAATTGCTGCTGATAGCTGAAGCCACATCATTCTCTAGCCGATAGATAGGGCGATGAACGAGCAGCTTCCGACGGCAGATTGCTATCCTGGCGGGCGCCGCAGAGAGTCATTTGGTCGTATTTCTCGTTTCGAGCGGCAGGTGGTCTATCACTGCGCACACTAGACAAGCGACAGGATAGGCAGAAGGCATCTGCTGGACAGTAACGAGCGAGGTCGGGCGAAGACGATGGCGAATCGAGCCTCATTCAGCTAGCCACGCGTCAATAGTAAGGCTGGCTTTGATGACTCTGGTGGGTGAAGTAGATTCTCAGCGGGGTAGTGCTGGTCCTGTTCGATCAGATTTCAGTAGCATTTGCCGCCTCCGCCCGGAATCGAATTGATAGCCGGTGGATAGCGGCAAAGACGGCCGGCTGGCTAAGGTACCTACCTAGTAGGTACATATGGGTCTGTCGTTTTCGCCTAGGATGCTTCAGCCTGTACAGAGTAGCTTCAATTCCATACGGATATCAGGTGAGATGTATACCGTAGGGCGCCAGCCTGCCACTCAAAGCGGCTCACCTCACTCAATCCATCAACTGGTGGTACGAAGTGGTACCTGCTAATGCTCGTGTTGCGACCTCGTCCGCATTCCATGCAGCATCGCAGGACGTGTCGGTGATACGAACAGCAGGGTCCTTTTTCCGGGTGCGGAACTTGGCCAGTTAGTGCTAGACCCCACTCGACGCCCGGAGATTGTAGCAGGAAGTGCGGCCTTGCGGAGCGATGCAGAGGCATTACTTGTTACGCCTGGTGCCTTTTCCCTCGCCGGCCCACGGAGTAGGTAGTTGTCCGCATGGCTATGACGAGAAACCCCTTGCTGTCTGACGAGAAGCGCAACAGAATGGGGTTCGAGCAAAAGGGAATGGTTGGCACATGTCTGCCATGCCCGTGGGCGGCACTAGCAGTCAGTCCCCACGCGGCAAATCACCTCATTGGGGCGACGGGCCGTTGGACGTTGGAGGAGAATGCTGACGATTGATGATGCGCTCATCATGTGGTTTTTGACGTCGAGTTGAGGTCTGGATTCCTGGAGTCGAAAGGCAAAATAGAGCCAGCTATCCGCTCAAGTAGAGAGGCACAGTGTCCCTGATTAACTACCTAGGTTATTCGTCTCCGGCAGTCTCTGGAAATATCGGGCCGGATTCAGCGCAAATGCCGAAGGGGTTCAATGCTGACACCACTTCGGTTGGCACCGTCAGTTATTACCTATCTTGCAATCGACCGGTAAATTCGTGCACTGTTCGGGGTAGGATCGACTTGTCAGTACGAGATCGGTACCACCCGTCAGCTGCTGCGTCTATGTCGAAAAAGGTGCTTCTTTGTAGGTATGGGGTATAAATGGTTTGTCGGCGTGTATCCCCAGTTCATGCTGGCCGGCGATGCTCCCACCATGCACTAATACCAACAGCCGTGGGCCTTTGGAGGAAGGCGTGGAACGGGGAAGAGCGGAAGCAGAGGAACATGAAGTGTTAGCCAGTAGGGGGCATCTCCAGATGTCGGGACGCATGCCGAAGACACAAGCAAATGAGGGATCAGCGAGGCGTTATGTAGGCATCGTCGACCCGAGGACCAGGCACAGGCACTCGTCCAGGGGCCATCGCGGACACACGAAGCACGAGATTAAGCCGCTTAATATTCCCGCCGGATCAAGGACTCGACGGTACAGCAATGCTAGGTAATTAGTTCGTGGTTCGTGGTTCAACGGCAGTTCAGTTGCTGTATCCGTAAGCAGCCCGAGTCTCACACACTGTGTCGAGTTTCTGAGTCGACACCGAGGCGTTGCGGCAGAGCGGACAGCGGTCAGGCCGAGCATTGCGTCCGGGGTCTGGCCAATGGGGGCGCGAGCCTGCGCACCTCGGCGGCTTCCTATTGGTGCACGCCAAAAGGGCTGAAGAGCGGACGGGCTGTTGCTGCGCTGCCCCGCCCGGCCTCTGCCGCTGACAAATGCCCCAAGATTCCTCATCGGCGCAACCTCGAACACGAAATACTGTGCCGCATCTTCCCCAGCCGAAGCAATCGCATCACAATCACCACACTGCGTCTCCTCTCGACCCCTTCTGACGCCGAGCCACAGTGCGAGCCCCCGTCTGCTCTGGCCTCGCTGCTGTCCCAGGCCGCACGGAACCGCCTAGAAGAGATTTTTCTGACTCAGGCATCAACAAAAAGACACTCGACGCACTTCCCTGTCATCCGCACGCCCCACTGGCCGGCCTGCTGAAGGAACGACGCTGCGAAGCCGCTATTACCAGACCGCGCCAGCTGCTCAATTTGCCTCCCGGCCGTCTGCCCTCCTGCAACCAAACCGTCCACTCGCATCATCACTATCACGACACTGTCCTGGATCCAAGAGCTGCGCATTTTATGCTGTGCAGCGCCATCCGACAATTCCTCACTCTGCCGTCTGGGCCTATTCTTATCTACCAGTTCCTGCCCTCTCGTCGCTGCGTTGCTTTTGACAGTTCTCTTTCTCTGCTTTCCCCCCTGGATCGTTTTGGCCCTAGCGTCTAGCATTTGAAATCAACTCCCCGCCACCCGCGGCCACGGCGCTGGAACAGAGGAGCAAGGCCACTGAGAGAGCGCGACAAGAGACGGACGCCTGGGTTTGAATTTGCCATCCTGTAGGCAGCGACATCGTCAGAGTTGGCATATTACTGTAGTCTATCCTCCAGGAAATCTGCAGAATGGCAACAACCGGCGCTGGAAGTGGCTCGGCAGTGCCTCCGAACTTCTTCCTGACCCCGCAGCAGCAGAGCCTTCTCTTCACGGCTCTCAACGCGAACAAGCAGCAGCAGCAGGCGAACACCAAGACTGGCCTCTCGCTGTCCCCGACTTCTTTCAAGCCGAATCCGCTCCAGAGCCTGGACGGCGCTGCCTTCCAGGAGAGCCCCTTCCTCGACCACTACGACTACGACTTTGGAGACTCCAGCTTTGACTTCTCGTTTGCCAATGATGCCGGCCAGACAGCCACGATAGGCGATGCGCGGGATGGGGCCATGAGCGCAAAGTCCGACTCTACTGAGACCGACAACCCCGAGAAGAGGAACCATCCGGATGATGAGGAGGACGATGCCGGCCCTGGCAACGAGTCCAAGAGACATGAGAGTTCCGACAAGGTGCCCAAGAAGCCTGGCCGGAAGCCGCTTACTTCGGAGCCAACTTCGGTACGCCCAATTCATGCCTTCTTGCCTATTCCTTTTTCCTCTCGGCCTCTTGTCCGCTAACAAAAGTCCCTCTGCAGAAGCGCAAGGCTCAGAACCGAGCTGCTCAGCGTGCCTTTAGAGAGAGAAAGGAGAAGCACCTCAAGGATCTTGAGACCAAGGTCGAGGAGCTGGAGAAGGCGTCTGAAGCCGCCAATCATGAGAACGACTTGCTTCGCGCTCAGGTCGAGCGTATCTCTGCTGAGCTGAACCACTACAAGCAGAGGATGGCGCTCGTGACGCCCAAGACGTCTGCGCCCGTCCGTGCTCAGACATTTGGCGCTGCAGCCATCAGCAACCTGCCTGACGTCAACTTCCAGTTTGAGTTCCCCAAGTTCGGAAGCCTCCCTGGACCCCCTGCCAAGGCGCACCAGAAGTCCATGTCCCAACCCATCAGCCCCGTCTCCAACCACGCCTCTAGCCCTGCCACAAACCAGAACAACGCGGACAAGCCAGCTCGCATGTCCCAACAGGCGGCGCGAAATGCGCAGTTCAAGGAAGATCTCGCCAAGTTCAACAATGGCGTCTTCAACATGCACACTCCGTCCATGAGCAGCTCCACCGCTACCGGATCAAGGGCTAGCGTCGACTCGGTCAACTACAGCATGAACAACACGACAAGCTCGCCGTCGGCTTCTTCTCATTCCAATTCCAATGTGGGCGCGAGCTCGTCGTGCGGCACATCTCCCGAGCCTTTCACCCAGTCTCCCATGGGCTTCAAGCCTGTCGACACCCTGACAACCATTGGCGAGGAGCACCCCTCCATGTCCACCGTGGATGGGCCCTTTTCTCAGTTTGCTGGCCTTGATTTCAGCAACAACAGCTTCGATTGGATGGTCCAGCAGAACAATGGCGGCCAGTTTGATCCGCAGCTGTTTGGCGATTATCGCGAGCCTCAGGAGAGCATCATGGCCAACCCAACCTTTGACGATCTGTTCAATGACTCACTCGAGGCCGATTTCTTCACTCCTTACAACATGGCTAGCCCGAACCTGTCGAAGAAGACGAATCTCATTGATGAGATTGACGCCGCGAAGGACAATGTGGATGATGATCCGACCATGACCAAGACAAACATGAACTGTAACCAGCTTTGGTACGTTGCCACAGGTCTGACTAATTTCCATGATGTATCTTGTATTAATGTGTCGATTACAGGGAGAGGCTACAAGCATGCCCCAAGGCTCAGAATGGCGAGTTTGACCTGGATGGTCTGTGTTCTGAACTCACCAAGAAGGCCAAATGCTCCGGAAGCGGACCCGTTGTTGCCGAGAGGGATTTCGACACCATTCTCAAGAAGTACATGGGCAAGGAGGCGGCCGATTGCACGGCTGAAAAACTGGGCATTGCTGTGGAAAAGACGTCGTCCGAGCCTCTGGTGATGCCATGAACGAATGGAATTTACGGAGATGCCGCCTGGCGCATGGCTGTAATTTTTAAACAACCGATCTCGGGTGCAAATGGGACACAAAGAATCCATGGATTTCACGGCGTTTTGAGCAAAGAGGGACATGGCCGAGGCCATTGACACCCGGGCTTTTTTAAGCATTGGAGGGATCATAGGACGAACGGACAAGTCGTCAGTTTTGAAGCATAATCTTGATTTTCTTTTTCCTTGATTTATCGATGCCGGTATCTGGTTGGTTTGTTGTATTTCTATCTCAATGGTTATACTCTGCGTTTGCAGCTCTTGCTACACTGGACATTCTACTCATTCTCACTCTTTCCGATATCTTGCGTGCTTGCAAGTTCCACACCATGAGATACACGAGCGCGGTGTTGGAAAGGAATACTTTTCCTTCATCGAAATGTACCTACTTTCGTTAGGACAGTCATGTATTGAACTCAGCACGGGTCCTAAGCCATTGAAGGCAAACGTGAACCGGCAAGTTGGGGATGCCTTGCCATACGAATGGGGCGGTGAATGTGTATATCGCACACTCTTTTTCAAGTAAATAAGGTACCTAGTACTCGGGAAATAATAAACGGAACCGATATAAGGTGCAGCAAGCTGGCCCATTGTATGAATCTCTTCTTCTTCTTCTTCTCTTTCTTCTTCTTCTTATTTTTTATAAGAAGCATATTGGAATTCTGATAGTATGAATGGAATATTATTGAGATGCTCAATAGCAGCAGATAATGTTGGCATAAAGCGAGCCCAAACGCTCCCTCCCATCCCGCTCACTACCTGTTCTATGAATTTCATCGAGAAGACTAGATGGTGCTCAATCTCAATTTCTTCATCAGTCCCAATCTCTTCTTCCCGCACATTCAATTCTTTTCTTTTGCACTTGAAATATACAACATGGACCAAGGGACTTCCGGAAACTCGTGAGAAACCAAATCCAGCTCAAGTTGACGCCGATTTAGAAAACTCCTTTGCTTTGCTTGGGAGACTTCCCCCCCGCGCCCATGTTTTTTGCCACCGGATATTGGCAGACCCGGGTAAATACCACCCATTCCAAGTTATTACACTTGTTCTACCCAGGAAAAAAAAAAAGGAGAAGATCAAAAAAAA
The DNA here is from genome assembly GCF_004382785.1 of Trichoderma ghanense. Classification (NCBI taxonomy): domain Eukaryota; kingdom Fungi; phylum Ascomycota; class Sordariomycetes; order Hypocreales; family Hypocreaceae; genus Trichoderma; species Trichoderma ghanense. The sequence goes on along the minus strand of NW_027395663.1, from coordinate 2,145,882 downwards.
GAGTTGATGTCTTGATAAGTCGTTCTTGATAAGTCGTGCTGCAAATGCTTGTTGAAATCTAGGTACATTAATATGTATTCATATATGCTGTATAGTAGTATACCTAGGTATACATCATGATCATCGCTCAACTAAACACTTCCTTCTTTCCCTTGTTCGCTTCCGTCTCTCTATCTTTGAGGCGCGCCACCCCCCAGCCTGCCCATCCATGGTGTAACGTTGAGTAAAAGGTATAATCAAACTACTAGGACGATGATGCAGATGCGCATATTCCCGCTATTCCGCCTGCTCTGTCTGTTCCTCGTCTAAAATATGCAAACGCCAAACCGGGAAAAGAAGAGAATACATCAGAAATGAATAAAGCGGAGAGGAAAAGACTGCTCTCTATCCAAAAACAACAGAAATAAGGAATAAAGTCAAGAACGCGTCAGGACGTGCAGATGTGTACCCCTTCGAGTAGGGTTGTGTATCGTACAGTGAGATGGGTATCGACAATCGAAAAGGCGTTCAGGCTGGTAGCTGTGGACATGCGGAGCACCCTAGAGTGCCGCCCTCTCAGATGTCCTTCAAGGGGACAAAGGTAGGCCAAGAGAGATCATGGTGATCATGCGCCCGCTTAGAAAGTCTAGACGAGCTGTGTCGAGGTGGATTCGGTCCTAGGGATGGGAATTGCCGGTGCTTCGCGCTTCAAGCTGGCCGTGTAAACTCCAAAAGGCCAATCGTCCGTAAACTCCGCGTGAAACCGTTAACCCATATCACGTACTCTTTCTCGTCGGGGAGCATCCGGTTCGCCGTCCGTAGGGACGGAAAGGAGCCTCAGTCCCGCGTTGTGCCGTCAAAAATCCAAGGCGAAATCGACTCTTCAACTGATAACCACTCTGGCTCCTTCCTTGCCCAATACACCACGCTCTCTAGGCTTGGGGCTGTTGGTTCTCCCCTTCTTGCTCTTCAAGAAGCCAAACATGCCGCCCGACCCTTCGTTCTTCGTCTCGGCCACGGTGCTGGCATCCTTAGGAAGCGTCGCGTCTTGTCGAGCCAGCTCAGACCAGCTGCCTCCGCCATCCAGCGTCAACTGCACTCCACCAGTCGGGCTGGTGACTCGCTTGCTCATGGGCGGTGATCGAGGGACGTATTGGACCTGTCCGGGATACGCAGACGATTGCCCCTGAGGGGGCGCCCGTCGATCGGCGCTGACAGTGGCGTCCACAGGCGGTGCTGGGTAGGTCGATGGCGGCTCGTTCGTCGGCATCTGCGTGGCTTCGTCTGTCGTGATCGCTTGAGGCTCTCCCGTCGCTGCATCTCCGTCCTCGCCCTGGGTGGCAGTGATTCTGCAGAGAGTCAACATGCTGTCTTGTGTAACGTGAGAAAGGACAATCCAAACTTACTTGCTGTAAGCCGCAAGGGTGTAGTCAAACGGACGGAAGTCTGTCTCTATCATCCTGTACAGTTCGTCTTCGCGAATCTCCTGATCGGTGGCGTCCTCCTTTAGCCGTTCTCTGGGCTTCTGTCGCCTTGCGCGCGCCTCCAGAGGTGCTTCTTCGAGCAGCAGCTCCTCCAAATCGTAGGTCGCGTCGAAGTTGGTCTTGTCCGATGAGGGAACAAAGATGGGCTCGATGCGCTTTTGCTCGAGCAGATCGAAGTCAATAGTTTTGAAGAAGTCGTTGTAGATGAAGCTCTCCCATGTTGAGCCGAGTCGGCTGTTGGGGTCTCGTTCAAGTGCGGCACGGATGGCGTAGAGGCACGTTAACGAGACGGGGGGCTGCGTGACGGGATACTTTGGCTGAGAAAACTGAACCTGCTGGCTGAGCGAAGATTCGCTGTTGCCTTCGAATGGTCGCTGGTTTTGGTAAGCTTCGTGCCTTTGGGGAGTCGCAAAAGAACAGCATGTTACCTTGTTGTAAATGCACTCGTAAAACAAGACACCAAGTGACCACCAATCCGCACGAATGTCATATCCCTTGCCCGAATACACCTCAGGGGCGAGGTAGGCCAGTGTTCCGGACTTGCTAGTCATGACACGTCCCGGAACGATGTCAGAAGCCACATTCTAAGCAGGCAAAGTCAGCTTATCAGCCCGTGCAAATCTTGTCGCTGGTTGGACAGAGCCTACAAAATCGGTCAAATGGACATGCCCCTCGGCGTCGAGAAGGACGTTGTCCGGCTTAACGTCTCTGTGGATGATGTTCTGGGAATGGACATAGCGGAGAGCGCAGCCTAACTCAGCAATCCAGAAGCGGACAGCCTCTTCGGTAAACGTCTTTCTGGATATGTGGAATCGCAAGTCGCCGCCGCTCATCAGATCGACAACGAGGTACCTTGGGATATGCCGTTAGCATACAGGTCCTTCCATAGACTGGGCGGCGTAACGCGGGTTGGAGGGGGGGCTCACATGTATTCGATATCCTGGAAGCTGTATCGCAAGTTACAGATGAAAGGGTGGTTGACATGCTCCAGCATTCGTCGCTCGCGGATGATGTTTCGGACGCTCTCAGACTTGACAACTGTTTCATAAGTTAGCTGCGCTGTTCAAACATGATTTGCCCTTTTTGGCGCAACTGCAGGCCAAGCAAGAGCTTGCCGCAGCGCGTGGAAGAATGACGCAGGGATGTGCGTACCTTCATCTTTCCGAATGTATTTCAGCGCAAACGTCAGGTTGGTGTCTTTGCGCTCGACAATGCGGACCTTGCCAAAGGCGCCTCGGCCGACGACTCGCAGCAAGCGGAAGTGGTTGAGATTGGCTGCTGTTCGGTCAGCTCAATGTTCTGGAAGCGCGGCATTGCAGGCCAGGGGAAATGCAGTCCTCCATCACTGCACAACGCGCCGGAACACGTGGAGAGAGGGAGCGCGAGCATGGGACGAGGGGAGGGTTGCTGGAGGCCATGATTCGCCCGGGAGACTCTTCTGTCACACACCTTCGCCGGTCAGGTCGACAGGCTTTCCCTGGCCGTTGCCCATGATGAATTGGCTGGGGAGGATCGGAGGACAAGTGCAGCTGGATTCTCGTCAACGACGGCAAAGGCTCATGCTGCTCGCGGGTCTGGCAGGAATATGGCGGGTTGGCTGCTTCGGCTGGTCTGGTTCTTGTTTTGTCGCTTTCTCGCGGGCGGCCAGTGGGGGTTCCTTGCTTTAGGAGCAAAGGAGAGGAAAAGGATAAGGAAAGGTCGCAAATGGGCGGGCTAGCAGGAGTGGATAGGCGGCGAATGGACCGGATTGCAGTAATAACGGCGAGGTCGAGCGATGGAGTTCTGGGTTCTGGGGCCCAATGCCGGCTCGTATCTGTAGTTCGGGGGTCTGGGTATCAGATATCGCCCGGCCGTCTTGTGTCTGCTGCAGCGCGGGAGTCGCTTGGTGCTGGTGATGCTGTCGACGATGCTCTCGGTGATGATGCTGATGCTGATGATGATGAAGCCGTCGACGATGGTCTCGACGGGGCCGGCGAGGGGACGATTGCGGGATGGAGAGCGAGACGGGAGGCAGTCCCAGGAAGAGAGAATGCGTCCCGTGTAAGAGTGAGAAGGGCAAGCCAGGGAGAGGACGAGCTTGCAAGGATGAAGGGCGATGATCAATGCTCGCCCCAGACTAGCCAGTGCACTCAGAAGATGCGGGAGATTTGATGGAACGGGGGGGGGCGAGAGTCGCAGCACTGGAGAGGCTGCCCTGGAGGTTTAGTGGCCAAGGCGCCCTGTATTAGTGGAGCGCTGCGCCGGTAGTGGCAGCGTAACAGCGACCAGCAGCGCGGCCGAGGCGGCAAATGCAGCTGATGGGGGGGGGCGCCTGGAGGCTGGAGCTTCAGCGGGCTCATCAATGCAATCAGGGCGCCGTAGCCTCAGTGCTAGCGCCCCCGTAGTAGCTGGAGCCCTTTGGTTGAGCTGCTGCAGCGGTGCGGTGCGGTGCAGTGCAGGGACCCGGTTATGTCTCGAGGGTGCAGCAATGTGGGCTCAATTCAATGCCTGCTGAGGACATGCGCACGCATTTCTGGATGCAGGGCAGGGATGGCGCGGGTTTGGTTTCAGGGAGGGCCGGGACGACGATTATGGGAGAGGACGAGGTTGGTCTGCGTCTATGTATGGAGCATCGTGTCGAAGAGCAGATGAGAGGCATGAAGAAGACAGACGGGTCAAGAGGCGGAATGAAAGATGACACGGGTAACCGAGACTGCGAGCGATCATACACGACAACTCACATTATGAGATGGACATACAACTAGTAGTCTCTGTTCCAGACCTCGGCCAGCAAACCCATCTTATCATTTGGTGTCAGTGGGGACGCCCAATGGCACCAAGTCAAGCATGTGGGAGACGAGTCAATACACTGGAGACGGGAATTGCTCGATGCCTCATGGGCTCGCTCTGGTCCCCATCTGATTCATTGTCCCTTGCACCCGTCCTCGGAACTCGCCCAGGGCCGCGGATGACGCAAGGGAACGGCGAATGAGATCAAGACATACCATCACAAACAACTCCCAAGTAGATAGTCATGGCGACGGCCACTCTTTTTTTGGGAAATTGCAACGACGGCAACCTGTCAAAGCCTTCAGGTGGAACGGATGTCGAGTCGTACTACCTGCGACTACCGAGTCGTAGTTCAAGTTGAATCCATGTCGCACGGAACAAAGGAAGCAGTTCAGACCTGTCCAGCTCCGTAGTCGATTGCACATTCTAGCGGTGTGTGTCGCATCCATGGCGCGCTGCTTTTCTCACAATGTGCAGCCGTGACAAGGGGCCGCGCAGCACCAAAGAAGCAGTTGCGATAGGTAGGAAACGAGGCACACGAGTCGAAAACAGCACGCGGCAAGGGAGCGACAGCTGGTCCTCGTCACTGATTGACAGTCCATGGGACGCGCAGTAGCACCAGCAGCAGGCAGCACGAGCAGTTGCTGGCACGTCGTCTCGAGTGACCCCGATCCATCCATCCAGCTCATCAACAAGGGCTCACATGCATGGCAGGAGGACGGACTCCATCGCGTGCGTGGGCTCATGCTGTTGGTTGTCGAGATGCGAGTGGAGGGGGGTCCTGCCTGCAGCAGCCACGGAATAGTATTCGTTACAGGTCGTCCAATTCAGCTGCCCGTAATTGCATTGGAAGGCTTCTAGAATCCGTCCATTGATTGACGATGAGGATGCTCACCATGTGGTGTTGCAGGCACACTTACCCAATGCACGGAACATTGAAATGGGCTGAGCACTCATCTGTCAGTTGTCAGTCTGACTTGAAAACCTGCAGCTCGTATCAGCAGCGGCAACCGAGCCCGACAGTTGTGCGAGCAGCACGTACAACTCTGCCATCGGGAATGGGGTCATATTACCAGATGCAAATTGAGATCCAAGGTGAGACAGATGCGACAGCAGCTCAGCACTCCAGCGTGAATCGGCCAGCCAGTTCATTGTCTCTTTTGCTCCGAGGCGTGTTTGACTCCAGAGATTGGTGTGGTGGAGAAGCGAACTACTGCGCGTACCACGTTGTCGAAGACCCCGGGATTTCTAGAATAGCATCCAATCCGTTCAATTCGAAGCTGACACACACACACCTTTTTGCCCAGATTTCAAGGGCTGTCTCTATTTTGCCATTTTTGCCGCCATCCATTCAAGGGCCCCGACAACACCATCCAGCAATCCAGCGAGCCCGCGCTATCAGTCGCCACCCGCTAGCGGCTGCAGCAACTGGGGGAAAAGGAGGTGAATGTCGACTGGAAGGATCAATAGAAGCATATGAGATTCTCGAAAGCTGCATCCATCAGCTTGGTAGTCGGGCTGCACGCGTTGTTCTGCCAGCTCCGTCCCGTTGCATTCTGTCGGCTGTAGTATCATCGTATATTGTCGCACGCTATTAACCCACATATCTTTGCTTCACTGGCCCGCCGCTCCAGCAGCAAGCAAGCAAGCAAGCACGCAGCCAGGCCAGGCAGGGGAATCTGCAGCACTGTGGGGAGAGTCAACGGCAGCCCTGGTCGGCGAGTCCGGCGGCGGATTCAGAGCTGACCAACGCTGGGACTCACGACGCCATGGACCACCTTTCAATTGCCCAAGCGAAGGACCGCTCGATGATAGTCGCCGGCTAGCAGCAGCAAGCAGCTCTGTGGCGTCCATTCTAGCAGGAGTGCTATTGCGTGCCAGGAAGATGAAGATAAGAACCAACTTCAAGTCGCTGAGCAGTTCGGAGGAGAGTACCTAGAAGAATCTAGCTGCGTTTTCTGTGATGCGTGCGAGATGATCCGTCAACTGAAATGTGATCTGCTGGCTTCGGCTGCGGTAACACTGCCGACAGAGGAAAAGACACTGGAATGGGCGTCCAATCCGGGAACCAGATAGCTGGGAGCCATCAATGCAGGGCGCTGGAGCAAGCTGAGGCCGTTGGCTGCAGTCAAACATAGGTACGGAGCGTGTAACAATGGAATCTTGTCTGTCTGTTCGAACAAGTACATAACTTCGTGAGTACCAAGTCACACTGTGCAGCTGCAGCATCAAGGCCAATCAGCATGTTGAAATGAAGCTGAAGCTTCCCTCTGAGCGAACTTGAATCCGCCGACTCCCTTGTGCGCGCTGCCAACCGCGGCCGAACCGGGTTTTGCAGCAAAGGGCTGGGTCAGGAGACAAAAGGAAAACAACATAAAGGTCTTGTTGCGCGCTCCTTTTCGATCCTTCCGATGGGGCGGGCTTTTGTCCTACGGATGCTTGCAGAAAAGCACGAGTTGATTCTACCAACTCGAATGGAATACGTCCAGTTGATTGCCCACCATGCAAGGAATCCCGCCCTCGTACAGTGTGCACAGCTCAGCTCTCGCACCCAGCCACCGCACCTCCCTTCGATCCTCTCCTCCAGACTATCTCCTCAGCAATCTCAAGACCCTACAATACAATCAAGCAGCAGCAAAACGGCAACATCATCCTCGCTGCCTCGGCATCCCTGCCTAGCCCACGTGCTGCCGCGCCGATCCCTCGTTGCACAAGCGCGCCGCCATCTTGAACGGAGCGTCACGAGACGGCCGCTGGCGCCACACTAGGCTCTGCCCTTGGGCGTCGGTTTGCGCCTAAATTCGTTTTGTTGTCTGGTCAATCTTACGAAGAAAGGGACTGAGAGGGGATTCGCAACTTTGTACCCATGTGTACCAGACTCATGATGGTATGAGCTTCAGACGGAACATCGTAGTCCTGCATGAGTCTCTGCCACTTATAACCAACTTGAAGCGACATCATTGAGGTCCAGGCTACGATCGCTGACTTCCCCCACCCCCCCGACGCCCAGATCCGAGGGCTGGTTACATTTGGTGATGCTCACTCTTATTAGTCGCTCTCCTCAGGGGTCACTGGGTTAAACTGCGCAAGGGAGACTACCACTTGTACTGTACTGTAGTCCGAACGTACATCCGCTGATCAGCACGCAGTGATCGCTCGCCAAATCTAACAAACGACACGTCCCTGCCGCTGGCTGTTGGTCGAAGGGATCGATGATGCTTGCTTGCTACTATTAGTAGTTTGTCCGTCGAACTCGCGCCGTCGCTACGTCGCATCCAGATTACGACGTCTTTCTCTGTGGCTTGACCGTATGCACCAGGCGTGGAAGCCAAAGAATGAGAGCTGAAAAGGGGGCGCTCTGGCTGGAAACCCAAGAGGCTGCATGAGACGAAGAGAGGGGGGAGTAAGTGAAAAAGTAAGTACTCCCTGAATCGAAGGGTACATCAGAGTCAGATGGCCAATGAATCTCCAAACTTTGTGGACCAGACAACTGCCGGCTGGGTAGGCTGTAGGTTGCCCACTCAGATGGTTATCTTACCATTTTCGACAAGCCGGACAAGGGGCATTGACATCAAGAGCAAGCGTGTCTCCATTTACGTTCCGGGCACATTAGTCGTATCAGGTCTGTGGCCGAGGTGAAGCAATGCGCGAGTGATTCTCTCCAAGTGATGGAGCACTGCAGCAGTGCGGCGTATACACAACAGAGGCTGAACAGTGATGGAACTCAATCACAGAAGCCCCTGAGAAGCAATTCGATCTCATCTTCCGCCTAGACGTAAATGCTAGTGTATTTGATATCCTTTTGTACGGAGTACACACATCGAAACTACATCGGGCTGTTATGAGTCCCAGTTGTACGCAGCACTCGAGCATCGCAGCTCTGATACTCAAAATATTCCAACAAATATCACATCGTACGCCCATTGATGTAACGGAGCTCAAGAGGTCTCGAGACAAAAGCTTCATCTATGAATGACACGCACCGTCTACGGAGTACAACTCTTGTCATACTGAGAGAGGGTCGGTCGTCCGTTTCGGATGGCGCTTGTTGAGAGATGGGCCGGCAAACATTATGATCGCGCCCTTTTGGAACCTATTCTCCCCGAGAATCCTCCACCTATCTTCCCCTAACTTACTCGGCCGCAGGAGTTTCTCTTTGTGCAAGGGGTATGAGTCTACGAACGACTGGACAACGTCCTATTGTTGCAAAGAGTTGTCCGATACCTCTTCATCATTCTCAGAACGGCCCACGTAAATAACTTTGCTCAAGTTAGATCATCACATTTCAACCAGTCATACGCACGTACTCAACGTCACGGCTGAAGCCGAACCTAGTGAGTTACAGGTGAAGGAAGAGACAATTCCAGAAACCAACCCGGCATTGATTGAACCCGCAAGTGCCAGCAAGCATCCCGCGTTGACACTGCCAAATGAAAGGGTCCTCCCTTCACTGAGCACGTCCCCCCAACTCACATGAACATCGACATCAGGGTCATATCCGCAGGTACATACCACTAGCCCCCTCATTTTCCAATGTCGAAGTCGCCCGGACATCGCAGTGGTCCGTTCGCCTCACCGGCCCATAGTCTCCGTAAGTGGCACTCACGCACGCTTTTTGTTTCCCGCAAAGGGAGAACTCCATTCTGCATGCGACGCAAACGCAGGAGGCAAGCCTTTGATGTTGTTTCGTTCTGTTCCGTCGGCGGCACCTCCGAATCCCACCCCCCCTTTTTTCCTGTTACGGGATCTCCGATGTGACCCTTTTTGTGTGTGTTTGTGTGTGATGGCTTTGCGTCGTTGATTGTGCGAGGACGTGTCATGTAAGCTTCGCGTGGGATTTGGATTGCTTGGCTGAAGCGGCGCGAGCGTGACGGGAGTGCGGCTGGGCCTGTGAGCATGTGCGGAAAGATAGAAACAGGAGAGCCTTGGCGATATGTTTCCGTGTGAAACGTACGAGAAGGTTCATGCAGGTTGGCCATGTCGAGATGACCTATTCTGGTCGTGCAGGTTGAGCCGCGATGCAAGATGCTGACGTGGAGCGAAACGCACCGGAAAGCAAACAACAATGTTTCTTTGATTGTGGATTTCTCCAACTAAACTTTAAGTTGGCAGCTGCCTTTTCTTTCCAAAAGAGTTCCATCCGTTGCAACCTCTGCTGATGGTGGGAACCGGGGGTCAGATGCACTTGGATATCATCAGTGCGCTGGGCTGTGGGCCAATCAAGCGAGCTACAGAGCAGAGGCAGTTTCCATCTGAACTTGGCATCTATAAGCAATGAAACAGCACAAGGCCGTGTGGTTTATGAGAAGTCGTTGGTTATCAAGTTGGCTCTCGTATAACTTGCACCTATGAAGCCTACCTACCTTGACGTATATGCGCCTCGCGATTAGCTGTGTCTTGTCCCACTACCTATCTAGGCGACTCAGTCTGCTGCTGAAGAGCTCTAGCTTATGAAATCTGTACCTTTAGCGATATGCAAAATCTTGAGGTTAATAAGGGGATGGTAGATGTAATGCAAGATAGATCTCTTCTAGACTCGTGTTTGCAGACATTGTCTTGGTTCCTGACCCTGAATTACTGTAAGCTGTTTGCATGTGCTGATCATTTGCTGCTTGGGAAAGACGCTGATGACGTCAGTATTTGGGGAGCTTCCCCGAGCGTCACCATGACCTCAAGAACGCAGAAAGCTTCGATATAACAGCTACAAAACCTCGACCAGGAACCCAATTGCACCTCGAATCACACAGAAAGTCACCACAAAGCAAAATCACAATCCATCATCCATCACAACCATGACATCGACAATCCGCAACCTCGCCCACATCCCGCGCCGCTGCTGCATAACAGCCCTCCCGCGCCAATACCACACAACCGCCGCCCTCCGGCTCCCCTACAAAAACTCCCAGGACCGCCAAAGCCTCAAGCCGGGCACCAACGAGGGCACGAGATCCGGCCGCGACGAGGACGTCGCCGCGCAAAAGGACGCCGCGTTCAACCCGTCAAAGACGGACCCCGAGTCGGAGAAGGAGGCCGCGGGACGGGGCAACGAGACGAACCCGCTGAACGCGAGCGGCGCCAACCAGGAGTTCAACAAGCCGATGGGGGACACGGCTCAGGCGCAGGACACGGGGCCGGGCAAGGAGACGAGGAAGGGCGGGAGGAGCGGAGGGGGGAGTGGGCCGAAGAAGGGGAAGCCGCCTGGAGGGCAATGAGGAGGATGGTGACGATGGAAGATTAAGTCGAATATGGGTCTCGTTGGTGTTGGAACATGAAGCAGGTTTTGTGGTTTATAAAGAAACACCTAAAAGTCTTGGGTTGCATACTCATGTATACTGAAGCCTCGGCCGTCCCCTCAAAAGGAGCAAAACAACATGCACAGAGCGTCTATAGCAACGAACATGAACAAAAGAACCAAGGAACCAATAAACGATGGAACAAATGGCAAAATACATCACCACCTTGAATCTGTTTCGAATCATTCAAGATCCGTTTCTTCTCCGGAAAAAAAAGATTATTAAATGAAAGGCTTCGTAACGTTACACACGCCTTTAGCCATCCGAGGTCGGGAGAAGTGCAGATTGAAGCGGACGAGCTGAAGGCGGGGTACATACTCTAGACGATGCAGTCAATCGATCGTAATCAATCGATCGGCACGCCTTGGATATATATACGAGCCAAATCCTCCTTGTTCCCGATCCCCGCAGGTTGACAAGAAACACCAGAACCTAGAAGGGGGGAAAGGGAAGAAAAGAAGTCGAGACGATCTCAGACATCACAACTACATACGTGGGCAGCAGCTGGAACTCGCCCGAGAACATCCGCTTACCATGGCGGACCACCAAGCCAAATATGCCGTATACCCCAGCCTCGTCGACCGCACCATCGTCATCACCGGCGGCGCGCAGGGCATCGCCGCCGAAATGGTCGAGCAATTCGCCCTCCAAGGATCCCAAGTCATCTTCCTCGACGTCGAAGACGACCTCGCCGCCTCCCTGGTGCAAAGGCTCTCTTCCAGGGGCAACGTCAAGCACAAGCCCATCTACTTCCACTGCGACGTCGTCCAGGTCGACCAGGAGCTCAAGCCCACGGCCGCCAAGATCCTGCAGCAGTTCCCCAAGATCGACGGGCTCATCAACAGCGCCGCGAGAGCCATGGCGCGGCCCACGCAGGACATCACGGCGGAGTGGTGGGACGAGAGCGTCGCTGTTAATCTGCGGCACCAGTTCTTCCTTACGCAGGCCCTGCTGCCGGGGCTGTTGCTCGCTGCGGGACATGCCTCGGTGGTCAACATGGGGAGCATCAACTGGCTTGTTTCGGCGACGGGCCAGGTGCCTTACACGACGAGCAAGGCTGGGGTCGTGGGGCTGACGAGGACGCTGGCGCATGAGTTTGGACCCAAGGGCGTGAGGGTGAATAGTATTATGCCGGGATCGATTGCTACGGAGAGGGAGAGGAGGGTGGTGCTGACGCCCGAGTATGAGGCAAAGGTGCTGGGGCACCAGGCCATCAAGAGGCTGATTGAGCCGGTGGAGGTGGCGAGGATGGCCATGTGGTTGCTTGCGGACGACAGTGCGGCTGTGACGAACCAGAGCATGACGATTGATGGTGGGTGGACGTAGGGAGGACGGATGTAGACGATGATTATTGGGGCCAGCAGTTGCATTAGGTTGTTTGAACTGAAAGGCCAGGGCATGGCTTGCCAAACAAGAATGATCAAAATAGGGGTATCAGGCATCTCCTTTCACCAAGAGACTACGCCCTGCCACTTGAGCCTACGGCATCCATCTGGCTCGCCAAGGCCTCTGCCACCTTTTCTATCGCCTCGTCCACCACCTGCGTGAACGGAGCCTTGTTGATCTTTTGCTCCAGCACCGCATAGTAGTCCACGAGAATGTCCTTGTTGACGTTGATCTTGCGCACTCCCGCCTCGATAAGTTGCCGAAGGAGCGCCTCAGAGAAGCCCGTCACGCCATGCAGAGCAATGAGGACGTTGCTCGCTCTGGTAACTTCGTGGACTTGCTTGAGTCTTTTGTTGCAATCCAGCATCAGCTCACGAATCACACGTCCTGAAAGAAGAATGAAAGAACAGAAAGACTCACCTCTCGAAATCCAAGACGATCCCCCGCGGCCCATACTCCCCATGAACGTTCCCAAACGCCGGCGCCAGCAAATCCACACCCGCGTCCACAAACTCCCTCGCCTCCTCCGCCGTCGTCATCAGTCCCTCCAGGTCGAGCGTATCCGAGACGCCGTCCTCGCCGCCCTCGATCCGCCCCGGCTCCGCCTCCGTCGCTTTCCCTCGCGCGTGGCAGTACGCGACCAGCTCCCTCGTCCGGCGCAGATTCTCCTCCTTGGGGTGGTGCGACATGTCCACCATGATGGAGTCGAAGGGCAGCTCGCACGCCCGCCGGACCATGGCCTCGTCCTGGCAGTGGTCGAGGTGCACGGCGACGGGGACCGAGGCCTGGCGCGCGGCCTGGGCGGCGGCGTGGACGAGGATGCCGTCGGAGTGGGCGATGGCCCAGGGGAAGAGCTGGATGATGAGGGGGGATTTTTGGCGCTCGGCGGCGCGGACGAAGCCGAGGATTTGCTCTAGGTTGTAGCTGCGTTCAAAATCACATTGTCAGTTTTGTTGTTTGTTGCTTGTCTTGTTTGAGTGGGAGGTTGGTGTTGAGCAGTATGTTCTTTACCCGACGGCGGCGAGGACGCCATAGTTGCCTTGGTCGGCGGCTCGCAGGATGCGGAGCGTGGTGTTGTCTTCCAAGCTGCTCGAACCCATCGCGACAATGCTGTGACTTGTAATGATGCTGTCTGTTTGAAACAGATGATTGTCAAGCTTGAAGCTACTTTTCTATATATCACGACAGCACACATGAGCTTTCGCAGATGCCCTGCAACTTCCCCTCACGCCGTCCAAGCTCTGCGGAGCTCGACCTCCGCATATCGGGGCCGCGATTTCGCTCGCTCGGCTCCGGTCTTCCTAATCGGGCAACCGAATGTAAAGACCGTGGGGTTCTCACTTATAAGACACGACAACATCATCTAGACTGCGAAAATGGACAATGACCTATATTCATGATGGAAATTGAACGGATCGTAAGGGGATTCTAGGAGGGCGCAAGCAGAGTATCTGAAAGTTGGCCGTGCCGCCACGCCCTCGGCAGACATGTTTTCCAAACGCGCTGGACTGTCATCAACCCCAGACCCGCACATTCACCCCAGTCCTACATCTACCGAGTAGCTGAAGAATCGTGCTCGTATTTCCTGGGGAAACATGTCTGGCGTGAGGACTTGTGGCTAGCAGCGGGTTACGGCCATGGCTGTTGGGCTCCCTCGCCGCTTAGACTCCGTCGGGACTAGTAGCAGAATTTACATGCACGTACACTCGAGCTTTATGGCGTGAGGCTGGAAATGTTGCATCAATGGCATGATCTTCATCGAGTCTACTTGGGATAGCCGAAACCCCCGAGGCTGATTACGGGAGGGTCGATATGCGGAGGTCTCAAAATGCGGAGGTGGCTCTGCGTCCTCGTGTCTCCCGTAGCACCAATGGGACTATAATAGATATAGTAGCAGGATTTGTTAAGATTCAAGTATTGTTTCCGAACAATCTCAAGTGGCATACAATTGCCCAGTGACCAGGAAAGGCTGTTTGCCGGCCATTTTGACAAGGGCGATTTGAGGCAGTTTGCGATGAAGACGCTCTTGGGATTATGGTTGGCCTCCTCGTAGTTCATATCTACGTATATAAAGTGGATATTATACAATGGTTACACATTCAACTGTTCTCGTTCCTCATGCTCACCATTTCACAGAATATCAGTTCCGATTCCGTAGCAGGTACAGATGAAGATGAACCACAGCCACCGCGATTCGATATCTCCAGATGGCTGGAGGCTGGGCCAACCTCGTTTACCAGCGGCATATAGCAAAGACACTCTTGACCGCGCCCTCTAACATGTTACTTGCTTTTCTGATTTACAATTGCTGATACAAAATACAAGTCGCTAGTTGGCTGTCCTCGAAACGATCTGGCGACCTCTCAAAACGAGACACAGACACCTTACACTCATCGAAGCAGCCCCAGAATTTGATGATTTGGAGCCGCCATCCCATGCAAACCAGGCTTTACAGTCGACAGGCTCAACTACCACCAAATCGTCGATTCGAGGCCACCTCGTCCCGCCCGAGACCCGACTTCCATGATTCCAGGCCAACCGTCTCTCCACACCCATGACCGTGGCGCCGCCTCAACGGTTCCCAGCCGCCGCTGACCAAGGAGCTCTAAAAGCCCACCGGCTTTCCGGCGTTCTAGAAACAAAGAGATGACGAACAAAACGACGAGAGAACATAAACGATGTTGTCAACGAGAATGGCGGAATTGAAACCGGCCGTCGGGCACCAAGGCCAGCATCGGCAAAAAAAAAAAAAAATCATTGACACATGCATGGTATACTGAAAGCAAATCGTTGACACATACATACTGAAGAAGGTTCGCGGGGTCCGGGGGCGCAGATCGGGGAAGCGGGCCAATGTTTGGCTTTTCCTTGGAGTTTCTTTCGAGGACATGACTCGCGGACAGGGCTTGGCTTTTTTTTTTTTTTCTTTTGCAACTTGGTGGTGGTGGTGGTGGTGTTTCCATCTGGCTTCTAGCGAGGGGCGGAGGAACAACTCTATCTGCGCCCTCTGTTTCGCTTGTTTGGCGAAAGACGTGTGGGACATGATTGGGTTTGATGGATGAGGCTGATGTGGTTCTGTTGAGCCTCGTTGATGTGCCATCTTTATTCGAAAACGTCCAGATGTAAGACGAAGTTTTTTCATGGGTCTTCAAGATGATTTGTTACTTGTGCTCCTTCTCTTGGGATCCACGAGGCTTGAACGCAATAAAGTTGACCGTCTCGAGGATGAACTCGTATTCATTGGGTATCCAGGGGTAGCAGCTTGCCAAGGAGGATATCCCGTCACCCAGACACTCTTACGTTTTTCACTTTCTTCACGATGACTTGAAGTTCCCCGAACTCCCTCTTCTAACCCCCACTGAGAGCAACAATCAGACGGCAAACTCTCAAGCCTTCTCAGCCCACAAGTGGAGAGCCGAAAGAGTCACAAGTAAATAATACCAAAACCCACCACGAACTTCAACTCATCCACCCCCAATTGCAAATACAGTCTCTGACTACCATCTTCCCTCTCACCATCCCGCGCAAACCCCCAATTTGCTAACACGACAAATTACCTAATAGTCGCCTCACGGACTGGGCCGGACAAGTGGGCGAGTGGGCTTCTGTTGTCGACGGCGCCCTGGATGTGTGCCGGGATCGCCTCTATGCGACCCACGAGCCGTTTCTCAATGGCGTCTCAAGCTAAACATCCGGCTCTCGTACCGCCAATTGCTGCTTTTCCTAGTACTACCACTGCGAGGTGGAAAGGAGGACGGCCAAGAAAAGAGACAGGGCTCTGCTGCGGGAAAATCTTGGCCTCTGGTGATTTGCAAGGAGCAATTCTATAACTGTCTTACTCGCAGCAAACGGGGCTACAACTAGCCCGGACACCACATTCATGTTACTGCTTTTGTATGTTGCAAGGAGAAAAAAGCCGGCATCACACGCCTTGGCAAGGGGGCTGGCTGATGAGGGCCCTCGACGAACCGGGAGAACCAATTGCCTCTTCTCTATCCAAACCTATTCTTTCCGGTCCCGGATATCGGACAGGCAGCTTTCTTCTGGCCACTGAGTCAGTGGGTTAAGCGCCTCAGCCTTCGTCGTTGGGTCCCCTTGGCAAGGTCTGAGCAGAGGTAGACGGAAGCATGGGCGTAGTCTAGTGCTAATAGTATTATGTAGTAGCTGTTTGTTGAGTGGTTAATGCCACGAAACAGGCAGACGAGAAATAAGAGTCAGGACAAGAAGAGCGAAAGTCATATAAGAGTGGTGATCCCATCTCTACCGTTACACCCTCCTCTTCGCTTCCACTTGCTGTTTTGTGTTTGGTTGTGTGACGTTTCTTCCAAGAAAAAAAGGGGCCTTCTGGAAATCTTCTAGCCCTCCCGTCCTTGCATTAAGACAAACGTTCGAACCACACACTCACCAACGATCCGACATATCGGGTGAGGGCTGGCTGGACTTTGCGCCCCGAGATCTCAATCTTCTCCAACTGCCGCGCACCAATAACAAGCTCGCGCTACGGAACATTTTTCCCAAAGTGTTCGGTTCTGCTTCTCCAAAAAAACGACTTACAAGACAACAATAAGGAAGGGGAGAAGAAGAGAAGAGAAAAAAAAAAATGTCTGGGCGGGCAAGTTCGGGCGACTCGCCCCCGTCGTCCGAGGAAAAAGGCTCCAGCAACAACAACAACATGGACAAGTCGGTGCTGCGAGACACGGCCGTGGTGCCGCAGTCGGACGGCGACGCCTTCGAGAACTCATACGACGACGAGGACTTCTGGACGCGCAACGGCCTCAACGCCAAGTCGTTCCAGAAGAAGCACTACGGGCTGGGGCTCGTGGAGCTGGACCGGGCGATGAAGACGCGGCACTTGCAGATGATTGCCATTGGCGGCTCGATTGGCGCGGGTTTCTTCGTTGGATCAGGCGGTGCGCTGGCTAAGGGTGTAAGTTGGGCCGTTCTGAATCGAAGAGATGGGGAGGAAGAAGAAGACGGGAAGAAAAGGGGAAGTTGGTGAACTGGTTTGCTGACAGTGCTGTCTAGGGTCCTGCTTCGGTTCTTATTTGCTTCCTCGTCGTCGGCTTCATGGTCTTCAACGTCGGTAAGTCTTCAAAAAGATTGAATCATGCAATAACTCACGGGTTGTACGTATTCTAACAGAAGGCTTCACCCACAGTCTTTGCTCTCGGCGAGCTCGCCATCATGTACCCCGTGTCCGGCGGCTTCTACACCTACGCTACCCGCTTCATCGACCCGTCCTTTGGCTTCGCCGTCGGCTGGAACTACTTCTCCCTCTGGTTCATCGTCCTGCCGCTCGAACTAACAGTCTGCTCCCTCGTCATCCAATACTGGAACCAGGAAATAAGCGTCGGCGTCTGGATCACCATCTTCTGGGTCGCCATCATCCTCATCAACATCTTTGGAAGCATCGGGTACGCCGAGGAAGAGTTCTGGTCTTCCGTCATCAAGCTGGCGGCGACGGTGGTCTTCATGATCATCTGCTTCGTGCTCGTGCTCGGCGGCGGTCCTTCGGACGGCAGGTATTCCGAGTATGTGGGAGCAAAGTATTGGCATAATCCTGGAGCGTTCCGCAACGGATTCAGGGGCTTCTGCTCCGTGTTCGTTACCGCCGCCTTCTCCTTTACCGGAACGGAACTCGTCGGCCTGGCAGCGGCCGAGAGTCGCAACCCGGTCAAGTCTCTTCCCAGCTCCATCAAGCAGGTGTTTTGGAGAATCACCCTCTTCTATGTGCTCGGTCTCTTCTTCGTCGGCCTTTTGATTCCTTCGGATGATCAGAGGTTGTTGTCCAGCGCCGCATATACCGACGTCAAGGCTTCGCCGTTTGTCCTCGTCGGGCTCTACGCCGGTCTCCGCGGCTTCGACCACTTCATGAACGCCGTCATCCTCATCTCCGTCATCTCCATCGGCGTGTCCAGCGTCTACGGCGGCTCCCGCACCCTGACGGCCATGGCGCAGCAGGGATACGCCCCCAAGTTCTTCACCTACATTGATCGCTCCGGTCGATGCCTTCCCTCCACCATCCTCATGCTGCTGACCGGTCCGCTTGCCTACATCAACCTGAGTGCTTCGGGACCGACCGTGTTCAACTGGCTGCAGGCGCTTTCCGGTCTGGCTGTGCTCTTCGCTTGGGCCGCCATTTGCCTGGCGCATATCCGTTTCCGTGCGGCCTGGGCCTATCACGGACACTCTGTAGAGGAGATTCCGTTTAAAGCAATCTTTGGCGTCGCAGGATCATGGATGGGGTTGATCATTTGCTTCATCGTCTTTGCTGCTCAAGTAAGTTTTCTCATCTCTTCACGAATACCGTTTTTTGCAACTAACATATATTGTCCAGTTCTACACAGCCATCGCTCCCCCTGGCCAAGAGGGGCTCAACAACGTCGAGGGCTTCTTCCAGGCTTACCTCGCTCTCCCCATTGTCCTGGCCTTCTGGCTCGGTGGATACCTCTGGAAGCGAACTGGCTGGTTGAAGCTGGACCAGATTGATGTCGATACCGGCCGTCGCGAGCTGGACTGGGATGAGATTCGCGCGTATCGGGAGTTTGTGGCGTCTCAGCCTTCCTGGAAGCGCGTTTACTATGCGCTATTCCAGTAGCTGAACGCGGGGGGGGACAATGCCCTATTGCCATTTTGCAATCATTAAAGGATATAATATAATATAATGAACTGCAGTGCTCGCCCATTGCAACGATTTTGATGCAGAAGAAGAAAGATCCCTCGACTTACACCGACCGGTTGCTTACTTTGTTGTATGTATGTAGCCCGATCAACGGGCGAACATTGACACCTGTCTACCGCCCATACCAAAAAGAGTGACTGACAGAACACAGAGTGCGTGCGTACGGACCGTTCGCCCTCGGCTGAGAGAGACTAGGAAGGAAAAGAGTCCTAAAAACCCCCAAAAAATGAAGCTTCCGAGGAGGAAGCTGTGACGAACAGGGTCTGGCCGGGGATTGAACCCGGGACCTCTCGCAGAACAAACTTGGGGTTTTCCCTAAGCGAGAATCATACCACTAGACCACCAGACCGATGATGATTCGTTGTTGAAGGGAGCGGTTCGTATTGAGCTCATCAAGGCTTTGCGAAATGCGTGGCCGGTTTGTGGGTTGAGTGGGTTGTTGGTTGTGGATCGTGGGTTTTTTTAGGTTGTGGGTTCGTGGTGGATGCAAAAGGGGAAATTGGATTTGGGGGTTAAGAATTTTGCATGTTTTGTGTAGCGGTATCGGAGTCGGGTCGGGGTGGGGACGGAGAGCTCCGGGTCTGAGCTCCGGGATGCGGAAGATGCTTGTGAGAATGAAAATTCGAGTAAAAAAGGGCGATGACCAATGACATTATACGAAGAAAGGAGACATGTAAATTATTCCTTGTGGGCGTGAGTAGCGGCGATGCATGATGTGTTCAACACTGGTTTACACTTTGACGCTCACTTACATTGCGGTGTTGCTCAACATGAAGTCTGTTCCGTCGTGAGCATTCCGATCCGGAACCACACGATGACTTGCGACGCCGAGATCCATCCGCAGCACTAGGGAATTGCAGAGGCAAACTGCTAGCAAGGTACATGACACATGCTCCCTTCCGTCTTCAAGCAGTGAGCCGACATGGCGTGGGGGTTCATTGAGCAGAGATGTGGTGTATTGCGAAGAGCTCCGTCATATTGGACGACTGCAAGGCTCGGGTTTGTTATAGACGGACAGATGTGGACTGTTGAAGATGTGTTGGAGGAATTGTATTGAGGATCGTTGGTTCCAGGCTTGCCTTTTATTGCCGTCCGTCTGCACCGATGGCTGTGAACACTCGCCGCCTTCGTGCAGAGTGTGGCTGATTCTCGAATTCGATATTCTCGTGGAAGTGAAGTTGCCAAAAAGCAGCAAGCCACCCGGCAGAGGGCACAAACTCGCCGTCGCTACGGCCGCGTAGACAAAGCTGGTCTCGGAAGAGGCGATGTGCGCCAGCTGAAACTGAAAGATCGCGATGTCAGGTCTGGTCCAGACTGAACCGTTCATTAGTGTCAGGTGTCGATACGTGCGTCCGCCAAGCGTTTCCTTGTCTGAATCTCTACAAAGAGATGAAAGTTCTTCTGCACCAACTCATATGAACATAAAGGACGATATCCCGTTTACAGATAATGGCACCGGTAGGGGGACCTATGGGCTATGATCTCCCTCGAGAAGAGGCAGCCGCTAATGCACAGCCGTTCCATCTTCACACGGATTGCGCGCATGGCGATTTCAGCACTTGGCTGAAGTGAATAATAGCAGGACCAAGGTGCAGTGGCATCGCCAATTCCGTTGAGCTTTCAAGAGGTTACCATGAAGATGCTGTTTCTAACTATGCACGGCACATGGAGACATACCATTTCCGCCATGATGCTATGCCAAGCAATTGAAGCTTACAAATCAGTCCTATGCATATCAGATCAGGCTACAGAGCACCTCGTGTTGACTTAACAAAGTCCGCAGCTGTTTTTATTGCTTCCGCATCGACAATCGTTGACAAGTACAGGGTAAGCCTTTTGCCAGCTACCTATGCGCAATTGAGTTTAATGAAGCAATCGGCTTATCACTCGCTTAAACCCCGGCAGACATCCAAATGCTACGTCACAGACAGAGCCCCAAGAAGCACGGCGTCGGCAAAAGTACGCCTCCGCGTCTGGCCTCTCTGATTGGCCGCAAAGGACTGAACAGCAGCAGCAGAAGCGCAGCTCGGCAAGAAAAATAAAAGTGGACAGAGCCAGAGCAGGTCGAGCCTTGTCTTGTCCTGGTTCGGCCGGCGGTTTGCGCTGCTCTGCTGCCTCTGCATCTGCCTTTGCGTGTGCCTTCTCCTCCTCCTCCTCCTCCGCCCTCTGAGCCTGCACACATGACCAGATTCGCAACGAGTGCCGCGCCTTGAACGCCAGAAACGACTCGATTCGGGGCGCACGACGACGTCCTTGCCGACTTGGACTTACTCAGTAGCACGGCCTTCCTGCTCGACCGACTCTGCTCGACCGACTTTGCTCGACTCTGCTCGACCACGTCTACCACACCCGCACACACACACGCTTCCTCTCTGGCCGTCGACCTGCTCAACCCTCTTCCCTCACCCCCGTCGGCCGGCCTCGACATCTGCCCGTCATGGCGTCGTCGCAGCAGGTCCTCTTCGCCGAGACCATTGCCGGCATGAAAAAGGCCTTCAAGCGGAGGGCCTATGGTGAGCTCTGCAGAGCCTCGCAGCCAACGTCGCATCACGCTAACCCCGTCGCCTCGACAGAGTCCGACTCTGATTCCGAGATTGAGAGCTACACCAACCGCGGCAACAAGCTCAAGAAGAGGGCGCGTTTCGCACACAAGGGGCAATTGCTGCCCGCGACAGCGCCGGTCGCCTACAAGGAGGTACGAGCCGCACTGCCAGCTCCCCGTCATGAGGCGCGATGGCTGATTTCTAGCTGCAAATCCGGCACAGACTGTCGAGTACGCCGGTGTCCGGAGAGCCATCATCCACCGCAACCCTCCCCTGGTTGACGAAGACGGCTACGAGCTCGACAGCGACGACGACGAGGCCCGCGTCGAGGAGGCCATGCTGTCTGCTGCAGAGCTGGACCCATATGCCAACATTCGCCTAGAACGTATGCTTTCCACGCAATCCGCTTAACCGGGGCTCGTGCTAACTTTGGCAGACATCCTCGCGCCTCTCACCGCGTCGACCGACCTACCGACCCACCCCGTCCTCTCCAAGCCCTTCACGTCCCATACACTCACCGAACTGGTCAAGCAGAGCTCTGGCATAATGCAAAAAGAGAACCGGTCGCTGTGGCAGGTTCGGCATTTGTGGACATCTCTATGCGGCGACGCAACTTGGGTGCCGTGCTCGACCATGGTCGGCGCCAACGATATTGAATTTTATAAAAAAGACACCACAGCCCGGCAGCCTCAGGATAATTCCAAGGCAGGCGACAGGGCATCTTCACCGGCCAAGGTGAATGGCAGCTCGAGTACCGACGAGCCCGGTGCTCACTCCTCCAAGACAGACGCCCCAAAGGCCTCGGACGAGCAGGGCGTCCCCGCATCGGCGGATGGCGACGTGGCCATGCGTGATGCCGAATCACCTGGGAAGAGGAAAACTCCTTCCCAGCAGGACGAGCCTATGGAAACCGACAATGGCACAGCTTCCGGCGACCCACCCAAAGAAAGCAATGGTGCAAAGGAGGAAAACGGCAAAGGGATACCCAATGGCGACACGGGCAGACATACAAACGGCGGACAGCCCACAAACGACACCACAAGCCAGGGTCGCAAGAAGGCAAGCCGGCCGCCCAGCGAAGATGTCCAAATGCAGGACGGCGCTGAAGAAACAAACAAGGCGTCCCGTCAGAGCCTGGAAGACAAGGCGGCTGCAGAGGCGTCATACATCCACCCCATGTTCCTGCCGCCCCCCAATGCCAAGCTGGACAGGAACCTCGGGCTACCAGACAACGAGGCGGAAGACATCAGACGGCTCCTGGCCCTGTACGTGCAAAAGCAAGAAGAGGTCTGTCGAGGGGCCGCAAGGCTGCACTTGGGGCTGCTGAAGGCGGAAAGGCTACGCAAGGAAGTGCTGCACTGGTCAAAGGCAGAGGCACACTGCGGGCCGAACCGGGACATGTCCGACGGCGAAGACTGGTACGACAAGGAAGAATGGGGCCTGACGGAGGATCTCAAGAAGGGCCAAGACGAGGAAGAGGAAGACACGACAACGCAGGGGAAGAAGACGAGGAACAGGCGGTAGAACAAGTCACCATGGACGGCGTTACAAGGCGTTGCGGGGAGAATAGCCGGGCCCACCGCGGATCGTGGGCGGACGGGCTGATGATGAACGATTTTCTGTATTGCGAGGGACGTGAACGGGGTTATAGATACCAATTGTCGACCAGTGTCGGCTGGACATTGCCGTGAGAGACACGATACAGGCGTCAGAGGGGTGGAGGTGCTTTGGACACGCGAGCCTTTTTCGCCTCGCACACGGGCTGGTTTGTTTCTTTGAAGGATTAGCAATGATTCTGGGCGGGCCATGAGTACATATTGACCAATGCTAATATTGTTTTCCCTGTCTAAATTCTTTTGCTCATCCCGTCGTTCCGCGTGGGCGGCTCCTTTTGGCATTAGAGAGTGCAAGAGATGCATGCACTTTTTGGCTTGTGACAGACGCCAATTTTGTTGGGGGTCTCCATCCAGGCGGCCAATCCCCGCCCCCGAACTTTTGGTCCTTGTCTTAAAGCACGCAGGGCGATTGCATGACGCTATAATAAACGGCTCGAACTGGATTTACCTGCTTCCAGCTCTCCGGTTAAAGATACAGCCACGTTTCCTTGCCTTCTTCTTTTCTTCTTCTTTTGGCTTGTGATTGTGTATACTTTTAACGCTCTTGTCTCTGTTATTCGCCCTTTTTTCTCGATTTTTCTCCTCCCAATCTGCCCTTTCTCTCTGAATAGGCTACTGAGCGACGGTAAAGCTAAGCTCCATTGCACAGCTTCGCCATGGCGTCATCACTCGATCTCTGGAACTACATTGATTTCGACAAGCAGAGTCTACTGAGTACGTGAATTGCCCAATGGGATGGATAACAAGAGAGCGATATGGTTGTCTAACTGGAGCGTGATATTGCCGCGTCGAAACAGTCTCTGCAGGATCAATCGTCTTTAACCCGCTCTTCTGGAAGTAAGAAAGATCCCCATCTGGCACTGACGGATCACTCTTCTTCACGTGTGGTCACCTTATGGCTACATTGAGGTTGCTTGCTAACACATGATTCTTCTACTGCAGCATCGTCGCTCGCCAAGGTTCGACATGACCATATCCCAGCCAATCCGATCTGGGGCCACAAACAGCTAACTAGAAGCACCCGCCAAAAGAATACCACAACAAGATCCTCACCCGCCTCTTCGGCGGCAGACGCTACGCAGCGTGCTACGCCCTCGCCGCGACAATCTTCTCGCTCGGGCTCCTCCGCGACTGGCTCTACAAGGTGGCCCTGTCGGAGCAGCCGTCGCACCCGCTGCTGACGTCGCTCTACGCGCAGGCCGCGGGCTACACGCTGCTCGTCATCGGCAACGTCCTGGTGCTGTCGTCGACGTGGCGGCTGGGCATCACGGGCACCTTCCTGGGGGACTATTTCGGCATCCTGATGGACGAGATGGTGACGGGGTTCCCGTTCAACGTCACGGCGGCGCCCATGTACTGGGGCTCGACGATGAACTTTTTGGGCACCGCGCTGGTGTACGGGAAGCCGGCGGGGATCCTGTTGACGGTCGGGGTGTACCTTGTGTATGTTGTTGCGCTGCGGTTTGAGGATCCGTTTACGGCGGGGATTTATGCGAAGAGGGAGAGGGAGAGGGAGGCGGCCAAGTCTGGGAAGAAGAAGATTTGAGGGAATGGGGGAGGTGGTTCGTCGGAATCTATATCTGATTGCCGATGGCATGGGATGTTTTCTGATGGGCGTGGGAGGGGGGCCGAGATGCGAGATATACGGGTAGCATGGCGTTTTGTGCTATAGGGGGGTTACACGTTGGGATAACGAAAGTCTTTCAACAGACTGGGATGCGGTTTGTTGCATGGCTGAGCGAGGGAGCAAGCTGTTGGGAAAAAGGCTGGGAATTCCACATATACCACTAGATCGGTTTAAGAGACTGGGCGTTTTGCGAGAAGAATCACGATATTTCGTTATGCTCCGTACGGTGGCTTATCTAACAATTGATTCAAGAAGCGACTCTCTGTGAGGGAGCTTGAAGCTCAGAACCGGCACGACGGCAACAAGAGCATGGAGGACGGCAGGGCATATCCGGAGTCGTATCCCGATCGAATGCCGGCATAAGACCGATGACCCATTGCGCGGCTTCCGGACTCAATGTCAGGTCCGCAATCAGTATCAGTAGTCTTTACATGTCTCGAGATGCCGGGGTACGAATATTGCACGATAGTATCATTGATTCGGTCTCTTTCTCCTTTCAGCTCATTGATTGAGATGTTGCATGCTCTCATCCCGTGCTCACTCTAAAGCCGTCGACATGATGTCAAAGATCGTCAAGCCCCCATCTTCAGCCACTTGGGCCCAGAAGAGCGGCCAGACGCGGGGAAGAAGAATGGCTGGCTAATAATCCAAGGGCCCAAAGGACCAGAAATAACGTAAGGAATTCCACTGCAAGAACGGCGCATGTGACCGTTTCAGGTTCTCCTGTAAATAAGTGAAGAAAAAAGTGACGAGAACGCGGATGGCAACGGCAGGCCGACTAGCCGAAATGCTCAGCCTTGGAAGAAAAATCCATCATCTCCACCCCGGGAGAGAAAGGTGTCGGCGTTGGAGGAGGGAGATGTTAAGGTGCCCAGAAGAAGATTCCGGGGAAACCCGGTCTAAGGAACGGGGGCCGAGGGGGGGCCAGATGCAAGCTCGGAGGTGATTGTGCACCGTGCAATAGACGGCGTTGAGATTCCAGGTGTGATGCAGGGTTGAATTGTACGCATTATCGTGAATGAGGTTGTTTGGTTGCTTGCTGGCTCACCGGCAATGCAGTGAAGAATGCTTGTGAATACCGAGCGATATGCCTCCTCAACATCGAGTATTCCATCAGTGAAGTCGATCATCAAGGACTCATCGGAGCTGGTCCTGCCCTGCCCACTTGCATCGAATCAAAGCAAGCATCTGCAGCATCGAAACAGCACTTGAGCACCTTAGCCAGCATCGACGAATAGGAAAGGCGCAAGAGAGCTCCTCCGCATCCTTGTCTTCACGCAGCAGCAGTTTTCGTCTTCTTCTGATTCATCAAAGTGTCCCTTGCATTGGATCCCGGGATCCTTTCTAGACCGTTCTACAATCACCCCTCCCGGCCTGTTGTGTCGCCGAGGCGGATTATACCGGCCGGGACTCTGTTATCGACGGCGCAACCTCTCCCTTCCCGTCTACTTCATTCTGCGCTCAACTGATATTAATGCTTCAACAGAAGATATCGTTCGTGTTCATTCTCGAGCTTGTCTACCTACAGTGGATCATCAGCTCAGCCTCGTTTTAATCTGTCCCGCGCTTTTGCACGCCAGTGAGACCGGAGGCACGTCCTCCCGGGCAGAGTCGGGCCTGGGGGCTTGGCCACCCGATGCCGTAACAGTTATCGAATCAATCACGCGTGGAGGCTCCTTGTTTCCGGCTAGTAGCTGGAGAGAACTCCCCTGGTATTAATTCGTATACGTCCATGCTCTTCTAGAAACAAAACAGCTTCATCCCACAACAC
The DNA here is from genome assembly GCF_004382785.1 of Trichoderma ghanense. Classification (NCBI taxonomy): domain Eukaryota; kingdom Fungi; phylum Ascomycota; class Sordariomycetes; order Hypocreales; family Hypocreaceae; genus Trichoderma; species Trichoderma ghanense. Next base: position 2,119,732 of record NW_027395663.1, on the reverse strand, counting down.
AATTTATTTCTTCTAACAATCTTCTTCTAAGTATCACCATAAAGGAAATAGAAGCCTACAGAGAATCAGAACCCCTTCCGGCGCAGCTTGTTCTGAGTCCCGAGAACGATCAAAAGCGCCAGTCATCCAAACCCGCTCAAAAAAAGAACGACAAGGCCCCCACTTTATAGAGGCGACCCGTCCTGTGGCTCATCCAGAAATAAGAGCCAAGTCGATTCCGGAATTCTGTCGCCCTTGACTCGTGATTCTCGCATCTGGTTTCGAACTCCCAAACTTGGGCTTCTGATCTTTTTGATTGAGGTTATGCTGCAACGCTGTTCTGCGAGCTGCGCGATCCGTTACTGTTGTTTTGTTTTATTACTTGGGGTGACGGGTGGAAGGAACCAAGGTCGTTAAAGCCTTTTGTTTGCCTGAAAAGAGAGGGAGGGGGGTCAAAGAGCTGAGAGGCCTGGCCGTTCGTTGACCAGGTTCAATTACTCGAATATCCTCATTCCACATTGATCACAACATCTATTATCCCACACAACGATCCCGTATCACTCGTTATCCGTGGACGGTGGCGGCAGCGAAGAGAAAAAGGGGGGAGGGTCCGTCATCAGGACGGCCGTAAGACTGGACGACTTCACCACCCACGGTCAATCTCACAAGGGGAGCCAAAATGGACAGGATGACACCCGAGCACGAGGGCGCCGTTGTCGCAGACGACTCGGCCATCCGCCAGACATCTTCGCCATCGCCGCGAATGAATCCCTTCAGAAAGACCGCCGACAGCAGGGTCCAGGACGCACAGGTCGCAGCCGGCATGCTGCTGGCGCCGGGCGATGGCGATGGCGGCCGCGGCGGTGATGCGACTTCGGTCATGACCACGTCCAGCGGGCGCGGCGCAAGGGGGATGAGGCCAAAGGCGGTGCTGGCGAGGCTGAGGCATGTGCTCATGACGTTTGGCAAGTTTGTCGGACCCGGCTTCATGGTGTCTGTTGCCTACAGTAAGTTTCACGAATGAATGAGCGAATGAAGACTACAAAGAGAACATGAAGACACAAGGCGTTGAAACTCGCTGGCTGACTCTACCTCCTCTCACGCAGTCGATCCCGGCAACTACTCTACCGACATCGCCGCAGGGTCATCGTACCGCTTCAAGCTCCTCTTCGTCGTCCTGCTCAGCAACCTCTTCGCCATCCTCCTCCAGAGCCTGGCCATCCAGCTGGGCACCGTCACGGGGCTGGACCTGGCATCGGCGTGCCGCGCCTATCTGCCGCGATGGCTCAATTACTTTCTCTACGTGCTGGCCGAAGTTGCCATTATCGCCACTGATATTGCCGAGGTATGCCTCCTCATCTGTTCCGTATACCTAGCTGAGCATCATGCATTGACCCATTTGTTGCAGGTTATTGGCACGGCCATTGCGCTCAACCTCCTCATCCCCAAGCTGCCCCTCGTCGCCGGCTGCGCCCTCTCCATCCTCGACGTCATGGCCATCCTCGTCTTCTACCGCCCCGACGGCTCCATGAAGGGCCTCCGCGTCTTCGAGTTCTTCGTCCTGCTGCTGGTCCTCGGCGTCGTCATCTGCTTCTGCATCCAGCTCTCGCTCATCAAGCACACGAGCGTCGGCGAGGTCTTCAAGGGCTACATCCCCTCCAGCGCCATCGTCCAGTCCAACGGCCTCTACCAGGCCTGCGGCATCCTCGGCGCCACCGTCATGCCGCACAGCCTCTACCTCGGGTCCGGCATCGTCAAGCCCCGGCTCCGCGACTACGACGAGAAGCACGGCCTCATGCCCCCGGAGCGGCAGCCCACGTCGGCGGCCTCGTCCACCGTCGACGGCAGCTACGATAAGGTCGTCTACGTCCCCTCTCTCGCGGCCATCCGGCACTGCCTCAAGTACTCCATCACCGAGCTGGCGCTGTCGCTCTTCACCTTTGCCCTCTTTGTCAACTCGTCCATCCTCATCGTCGCCGGCGCCTCGCTCTACGGCAACCCGGACGCCCTCGACACCGACATCTTTGGCATCCACAAGCTGCTCTCGAGGAGCATCTCGTCCGGCGCCGGCACCATCTTCGCCCTGGCCCTGCTGCTCTCGGGCGTCTCCGCGGGCATCGTGTGCACCATTGCCGGCCAGATGGTCAGCGAGGGCGCCCTGCGGTGGAAGATGAAGCCCTGGCTGCGCCGCCTCATCACGCGCTCCATCAGCATCACCCCGTCCATCATCATCGCCGGCGCCGTCGGGCAAAAGGGGCTCGACACCGCCCTCAACGCCTCGCAGGTCGTGCTCAGCACCGTGCTGCCCTTTGTCACGTTCCCGCTCATCTACTTTACCGCCCGGAGCAGATACATGAGGGTGCAGCCCGGCGGAGCGCGGCTCCACGTCGAGTCGAGGGAAGACGGCCAGCCAGCCGGTGATTCGGGCACAGACATGTCCAACGGCTGGGTGCTCATCATCATCAGCGCCCTTGTCTGGCTGCTCATTGCGGTGATGAATGTTGCAAACCTGGTGCTGTTGGGACTGGGCAATGCATGATGTTTTGGTTCTCGTTTTCTTGACCTTTTGTTTGGCCCTTTTATCGTCAAAGGCATGCTGCATGGCGCTACACTGCAGGGACTAGAATTAGACCTCGGTTCTGCTAGATATAGACGAGCGTGGCTGTGGGTGCTGCATGGGCGATACCTTGGAAATACCAGAGCAGCAGTACCCGTGTATATAGGTAACTAGATATATTCCTCTTTATCAGTTCTTTGTAATGAAGTAGTCGATGCCAGCGTCCCATCTTCCATGTGATAATGACAGCCCGTGCCGTTATGAAGCCATCACGCATCACCGCCGGTATCGCAGCGACTTGGACTGCAATCGATAGAACACACTCCACAGCCTTCATGTTTATGTCGGGACAATCGGCCGGTCCAAGGAAAACATCGCATCAATCATTACAGCTTCTAAAACAATAAAATTCGACAAATGAAATCAAAAGGCAAGGCACGGCAAAATACAAACGGTCGACAAGGGAAATAAAAGCAAACCCCATCCAAGCCCAAGCCCAAGCATCAAAAAGCGACGTCACTCTGCTATTTCCCCCCCCCACCGCAAAAGCGCCCACCTCGAATCCAACCTCCAGCCCCGCGTTTTAAAATCAACAGGCCAAAGGAGAACATCCCCCCCCAGCTGCTATGCTCGTTTTGCCCAGCTAAATAAAGCCCGCAGAAAATCGAGGTGATCGTCGTCGTCCCCAGTTCAATGTCAATCGTATTGTTCTGAAGAGAAAAAGGGGGCGGTGAAAACTTGCCGAGGAAACGGTCACGCGGGAAAACGACAACAAAGCAGGGCTGAGGATCAGGCCAACGCCCGACACTTTTTTTCTGGCTGGAGAGAGCTGAGAGCTGTATTGAGCTCAGCTGGGGGCGACGAAGTGGCGCTTCTTGGGTACTGATTTGACATATCGGCTGGAGAGTTGTTGTACAGGGACAAAGGAAACTCGGCAACTCATTTCCTCGAGCTCTATACAAGTACGACGAGCGAAAGGCCTCGAGAAGCATTCATTCTGGGGGACTATCGCGGGGCAGCTTCAAAGTCAAGAGCATCGCGGCTTGGCTAATACACACCACAGACCCTGGCAACGCTCAGCCCAGCCTCGCCTCTATCCAACAATGTTCCAACAAGTACGCCCCCCTCCAATGCCTCTCCGGCGTCTATGCGAAGTCACAACAATCTAAACAAGCCTGCAGAAGAAGCCCTACTCGGCCGTCACGGTCACCATCGAGACCCTCACCTCCGAAGCCTACGACGAAGACGACCTCAGCGGCATCCCCGACCTGGTCGAGGTCATCACGATCCAGGCCTCGGGCCCGACCGAGGCCGCGCGCGCCATCCGCAAGAAGCTCAAGTACGGCAACGTCCACCGCCAGATCCGCGCCCTCGTCCTGCTCGACGGCCTGATCCAGAACGCCGGCCCGCGCTTCACGCGCACCTTTGCCGACGAGCCCCTGCTCGAGCGCCTGCGCGTCTGCGGCACCTCCGACCTGTCGGACCCCGAGGTGCGCAAAAAGTGCCGCGAGCTCTTCAGCAGCTGGTCGCAGTACGGGAACAAGCCCGGCCTCGAGAGGATCGCGCGGCTGCACAAGGAGCTGCCGAAGCGAAAGGTCACCGTCACGCAGGAGAGGTCGCGCGTCCTCAAGGAGACGGAGAACCCCTTTGGCGACGAGGAAGACGATGAGCCGGCTTCGCCCAAGTCCCCGTCTCCGCCTGCCGCCGGCCCGTCGTCGTCCACATCGCACGGTCGCTCGTCGCACAGCCGCGGGTCGTCCATGGTCGACTCGTTCAAGCATCAGCAAGCCTCTTCTTTGTCTCTGTCCGGCAGCGGCAGTGGTTCCATCTTCGGAGGAAGCTCGAGCTCCGACAAGAAGAAGCGCAGCAGCAAGGCCAAGAGCAAGCGGAAGCCGTTCAACCTGGAGGCTGAAAAGGAGCAGATGAAGTCAGTCATCGCAGAGTCTTCGCTGGCGGCAACGAATCTGCTCAACGTGCTGCAGACGATCAACCGCGAAAAGGAGCGCATTTCCGACAACAGCCTGGCGGTGGAGAGGTTCGAGTCGTGCAAGATTCTTCGCAGGAAGGTGTTGCGCTTTGTAAGTCCTTCAGACTCATGTCCCTCTGATGGTCGTTGAAGAAAAAAAAAAGACTGACCTGAGGGGTAAAGATTCATCACGTCGATCACGAGCAGTGGCTAGGTCCATTGCTCCACGCCAACGACGAGCTGGTCCACGCACTCATGACCTTTGAGCAGCTCGACCAGTCCGTCGACGCCGACAGCGACTCCGACGACGAACTCGCAGAGCAAGCCCACCTATACCGAAGTAAGGCCCCCCCCCCTTGTCTCCTCTCCCACCTCCTCTTGTCCGCATTTTCGAAGTGAGGTTAATCTCTCTTCACAGTGGCCGCTATCAAGGGCAAGGAAGAACTGGCCGCGCGAGAGGCCACCGCCACATCCCCGACCCGGACCGAGCACCCCGACATCGCCGGCCTGAGCCTCACCTCGTCCCCGAAGGGCACCCCGCCGCCCCGGCCGGCGTCCAAGCCCGCGTTTTCGGCGCCCCCGATACCGCCGCCGCTGCCGTCGAATCCGCGGCCGAGCGCGCAGGCCAGAACGGGCTCGTACTTGTCCGACGAGGAGGATGACGACGATGACAATCCGTTTGCGGATAGGAACATAGTTGAGTGAGGGAGCATGCGTTGTCTGAGAAGATTTATATCTGCTTGTCTGTTCTTTTGCGCGCGAATGGCGTGTACATCTCCTTTTCATCTGTTGTTTCACATTGCCTACCTTACTCTTTTGGATATCACTTCTTCTCATATTTTGTCCCTTATGCTTGATTATCTTTGTCTTGGAGGGGGGATGTTGTTATAAGATGGATACCTCGGAGATGTGAAGCGGACAAATCTAACGATCCATGTGGCCATGACATCTATTGCACATTGTGACCTGCACCCGCGCCGAGAAATATCTTCGTATCAAAGAGCTGTCGTTCCCCCGACTTTTTGACATCGAAAAAAAAGCCCATCCTACTACCTTCCAAACTAACATTTGTGACTTAAAGTCTTTAGACGTTTCGATCTCCGCTGGCACAAGTGTCCCAGGGCCATGCTCGTCCGTCGCCAGCATGTCCAAGTTTGACATGTCACGATGCGCAGTTCTTTCTTTCTGCCTTGTCTGCACCGCTGCTCTTCTTGGTGGACATTGGGGTGTTCCGTGTGCGAGGAGGCTCCCGGAACGAAAAGATGCCAGTCATCACTTGGACCTACGTTGTAGCCACTGGACGATACTTCACTCATGGAAAATGGACTCTTACACCGAGTGTTTCTTCTTTTGTATGAACTTGCCCTTGTTGTTATTTCACTTCTAGACCTCCCGTTTCCACAGCCCTTTCTGATAACCCTCACGTTCCATCTCCATCAAGAACAGAGGAGAATAGCCCCCCGTAATCATGCCCTCAGAAAGCTCATTTCACTCACGCCAAACTTTTAACGTCACATCATTCGATGAACGTCACATCATTTGATAAAACACGGAAGAAAAAAAAAAAACAGTATTGACGCTATTCAGAGAGCGACAGAGAGAGCGGAACCACATCTCGACAGGGTCATCTCACAAATACAAAGTACCTCTGCTCTTCTCTTTACTTTACTCACACACCCTCTCCCCCACGTATAGAGATAGTCAAACAAGTGGAGGACAACAAGATCAGACCCTCAAGGTGCGCGCCTCTCCCCCATTCGCCAAACTGAAAAGTCAGACAAACAACCAACAGCACACGCCTCAGTCAATGATAACCACATACACCAGAAAGACGCCATTCGTTGTTGCTCGGAGACTTTGCACGGAAGCTATTCTCGCGCGAGTGTGAGAATCTCCCTCTCCACGTTTTCCTTAAGTCTCGTTCTTGTTGCCAGAGACATTCCTCGTCAATGGGCGGTCTAAGGTTAAGGCGTCCCCCTAGAATTCACATTCCGGCGTTTACGTCGGCCGACGGTGTTGCCTCGACGGCATTGCAAAACGTTCAGCAAAGCCAAGGCGAGAGCCAGATGGATTGATAGTCTCCTTGTGGCGAGGACAAGGCGCTACCCACACCGAATCATCGCTCTTTGGGTTTATTTTTGGAAATGTCACACATTATTACCCCGTACTTGTCCGAAGCAAGCCACGTCGTTTTGCCTGGTGGCAGTCTCAACACTCCAAGGCACAGGGGTGGCAAGCGTCACGATATATCAGGATGTGTAGTATGTATGGCTTCGGAGCAAGCAGACAATCAATCGACTCGAAGATGTCCTAGGCAGCCATTGGAGGTGGCCTCCACAGTCAAGATAGCGCCAGCTGCATATTAAATGCAATGTTTCAGTGGCAAACAATCAAGCTTTGCCATTATTTTGGTCACGGGGAATGCTGGAATCAGGAGAGACCCTCCAGCGTATCAGGTTCTTTCAATAGGTAGAAGAACTCGCAGGCCGGGCCTCAGGAGAATCGGTCTGCTGGGTGTATGCCCCTGAGACTGAAAACGCAGAACGCATGAATTTTGTCAAGTACGGCCGAAAATGGGCGCACGTAAGTCAAGGACGGCTTTGGCCGCCGCCTCCCCGGACGGGTGAAGGAAGCTCAGGACAGAGAAGGGATCAAGCAATTGCCATGAGCTCGTGGCAATCTTCAACCTTCTTCGGCACGTTATATCCATCCTCCTTCGTTACAGATATCCAGGTGCCAGATGGGCTCTGTGAGACACAACGGTTGCCGGCGAACAAGGCGCCTGATGCTGCCGCATGGTGTCGTGTGCTTCCCTCAGCAAGTCGGCATCGGAGTGTCCCCTTTCTGACGCTTTCGGAGGGCGTGGGGTGCTGCACGGAGTTGCCGGCACCCAGAGCTGGCCTCCTGTGTTGGCCAAGGATAAGCCCGAGCAGGAAGCTGCAAGGATGGTAACGTAGTCAGCATCTCATTGGGTTCCGAGGCGCTGGATGCTTGACGCACGAGTGCTGTAGTTGAGGCGTTCAACGGCGCCCTCTGCCTCATCTCTCATCTCGTGCACAAGCAGCCGATCTCTCCTTTCGTGACTCTGTCAATTCCTGCGAGTCTTCATGGGGCAGGCTCGGCTTCATGTTTCATTAAGCGACCAAAGCAGCTCTCTGATGAGTGGGTGGTGAGGATCCCGCCTGCATGCTCTGGCTGCAAGCCGAGAAACGACCGGAGTACGCCGTCATCAGCCGTCCGTATTGGGATCCCACTGACAATAGTAACAGCTGGTCGCTGTGTCCAGCCTAGGCCATTGTCAGACTTTATGATTCCGATGTGTTGCCCCAGCTTGCTCTTAGAATATCACTGTGCGCTAAGAAGAAAAGGGAAAAAAGGAAAAATAAGAAGTTGTCCATGCACGGCGACTTATGTCCTGGCAGGTGGAGGTTAGCACTAGCTCGCGTTTCGATATGCAGCCAACACTCACTTTGATGATCGGGTTCGATGTTGTTGGTGGCGCTGGGTGGGCATTTCTACCATTGAGGGTTTCGTCCCTCTTGCATGTTTGCCATGCATGCCTGACAAGGCGAATATCGGAATAATCCTATTCTTGGAATCATGGTCTGGCCAAGCATCAACGTTTCTTGGATGCCACAATCGCTACCGCTGCCCTGGCCTGTCGAAGCTCTGCAATGCTGCGAGGCTTCAGCTGGCGTTGTAATCAACGGCATATCCCGGTCTCGCCGCTATGTAGTGACTGGGGTTGGCGTGATGGCCGGCCGTTTGTTTCATCTGCCTCGTTTCAAGATCCAGACGGCGGATTCCTTGCATGCATGCCACCAGCCACTTTCAGAGCGCCATGCATCTTGACTACAAGGTTGTATGTGCGGCGCAGGACAGGCTCGTTTCAATCTGACATGTATTAGATACGGAGAGAGCTGCAGGCGTTCGGAGCAAGGCAGAGATGCAGTTCGGACGCGAGCTGCAGTCCATTGGATTCATCCTCGTATTCGTCCAGCTGCTGGATGCCGTAAATGGACAGTTGAATGACGGTTCGGATACCGGTTTGATTGGCTGCGTCGAGGAGGCGAGAGTGAAGGTCTCAAAACGTTCCGACTGGTGAGACTTGCGGCACCTGCACATCGATCCTGTTGGTCACGCGCTGTTCAGGTGACCATGCCCATGAACCGTCAAAGTGGCAGTCACCAGTGCAGCACTCCTTCCCCACGGCTCTACTAAGGTATCTCGTGAGGGGTTGTGGCCAGCTGAATGATTTGCCCGCATTGACACACACGCTTTGAGCCCCTTCACCATTTGTGCTCATTTCGAGTTGCTCGCACTCAGGCGATGTCTCGTACTGCAGCCCCATGTACGTATGGATGTGCTGCCTCGTTACATCATTGACGGGTCGAGAGCTGAATTGCTGACGTTACCAAGTCCGATCTGGTTAAATTGCAGTAATACAAGAAGCCTCATTTGGACAAACCGCCAGCTGCGAAGCTCTGCCAGGTTGAAAGCGCCGACGGAGTGTCATTGCGAGTTGGTCGCCGTTGCGCTGCGGGCTAGCAATGCAATGCCCTCGACGGATCACGGAAGCCAGTAGCCGATCATGGTGATCATACTCGAGCGCTCGCCGGCATTGACAGCAAGGGGTGGTGGAGGACGGTTGTACCCAATACTACCACCTGCTTCCACACGCCATGTTACCCATCGCTAGGGTCCGTCAGCCAGACAAGTCCGAAGCACGACGGTCGGGGCTCAAATCTTCTGGAACACTGAGAAGAATGCCGGAGCAGCTCAAAGCACGGTTGTGCATATACTGTACAAAGTACTCGTACCTGGAGGTGGTTCTCCGTCCTGCTCCGTAACAGCTCCGTCCTTGTGCGCTGCTAGTGCGGATGGAAAGCTGGAGTGAGTTAGGGGACGGGGAGCAAGGGGATGTGGGAGATGGCATGGGGCTGGACGAAGCCTTGTCGCAACTTGGCATCATCCCTAGTCGCTGGTGGCATGGATGGGGCATGGACTGATCCACGGCGGTGGAGCCAGCGTCGAGGAGACAGCCGAGAGAAATTCCAGAATCCTGCCACGTATGGCTAGAGCAATTTCCGCAAGGATGCATTGGCCATCGGCCTCTCCACGCAGCCAACCAGATGCACAGACTGCCACAACGAAGCGGCTCTCTGTTCAGCGTCCCCCCTGGCTCGCAGCGGCGACCACGGAGAGAAGGGCCAGGAAACGACGTTTGTGTTTCTCGAGCCGTTCGTTGGCTGAGGAGGGCTAATGACGGTGGGTGGAGTGCCATGCAAGGCCTTGCGGGAGAGCGGTCATTCTCTGGCTGTCTCACCGTTGCCTGGAGGCGTGACCCGTTTCTCCTGTCGCTATTGTCACGACGGGTGACGTCCCAACAGCATCTGTCTGTCGCCTGCAGATCAGATGTTTGCTCTGCAAGAACTCGAACCTCGAACAACTTGAGAAGGGGCGCTAGCAGTCGGTCAGCCAGTCGGTCGGTTTTCTTTCGCGGCCTTGGGCGCCGCCGTAACATACCTACCCACGAGCAGCCTGCTCCAACAGACAGCACTCATGTTGCTGTCGACGCGGCCGAGGCATAGTGGCGCCGAGGCTGCCAGCGTGGTCACCGTCCTCCACCTGGCGGGACATCTGGGTCCAGGTATCCTGTTCTGGCGATCCGGGAGCTGAGCTTGTATATTACACAGTGGCCACGCACTTGTTCGCACGCGCGGGCCGCTCCATCTTATCTCATTTAGGATGAGATGTGATCGATTCCATATGCTAACCGCCATGGCGGCACAGGTGAAACGTGCGCTGGGCCGTAGCGTGCAGCGCCCATTGCATCGCGTGAGCGCCAGAAGGATCAACGATGGGCTGGAGGAGCATTGCCTTGCCGCAACCCAGCCGGAATCGTGAGATGAGGTGGTAACCCTCATTTCCGGCTTCCCTTTGGCCATCGTGATACCATTTGGCCCGAAAGAGATGCCGCAGGCATAGGTATCACTATTACCTCCATACGGTGCGTCGCTCGGTGGTGCTGCGCCTCTGGCTGGTAACGGTAGCATGACCTAACCGCTCGTCCAACAGGCTCGAATGGCATACTATTACTACTACCGAATTGCTTCCGTGTCCTCACCGTCGCCGCTTGAACGCATCATGTTGACCTGCTCTCCTCGGTGCGGCCTGTACGGGACCAGTCCTCATGGCAGCAACGGCGCATCCCTGGCCAATCTCAGGTCGATACCAGGTATTAGAGGACGTCTGGCCTCTATCATCCAGCAGCCGCGATTTCCTCCGAATTGTCTCGAGCGTCCCATAAATAACATGCGACTTAGCTCTCGAACAATCTTTTCGTGAGTGTACTGGGCCATCAGGAGCATGTACTCGGTACTGGAGTCTGGCTGGCGGCGACATGTCTAGCACGTACCACCTCTTATTTCCAACCTCATCGCGGCTAACAGGCGTCAATCTGAATTACATCATTTCCACACGTGTGCTGTCGCTATTGTTAGGCCCGACCAGCCTAGTGACAATTGCATGCCTGAGAGATGAAAAAAAAAAAAAAAAACACAAATGAAAACGTACATGGGTTCGCTAGACCGCAGAGGCGTCGTCTAGCATGTGCGTCCGTTGGCTGCGAACTGCTTTTCCCAACTGGCCGAGACCCTCTGGATTTGCGCTATTGATCGACCGCCATGCAGGCCTGGGGGAAATGAAGTGCTGCATGTGCATGAGAATACATGCACATCCTCGGCGCTGCATATGCCTTTGCCGCAATTTGTGCTGAGTGTCTAACAGCGGAAGCCAAAGCGGTTCACGACCTGACTAGGCGATCCCGCTCTCTCCCCATCAAAGGGGGTGGCTTTGTCGGCGGTGCTTGGTGACGTCGAGGACGGACAAAGGGGAGAGACGCAATCTGTACACTTTGACTCGACAAGGCCGATCAAGGATCGCTGCCGTCCATTGTTACCAACGAGTTGCATCAAAATCTTCATCAAGCAGCTCAACTGCGACGATTTTTCCGTGCCGCCATGGCCATTCTCAGCCCTTTGGATGGTGTCTGCAAACCGCCCGTTGGCACGCCCCAGGAAAGACGGGTTCTGTCTCGGCTGTCGCATCGAGGGCCTGGTGGTGCTCGGCCGGGGAATATTGCACGTATTGTACAGGTACCTATGGATGGATAACGCACGAGCCGACCCCTGGCAGCTGTTGGGGGGAAGGGGATCCGTTTGAGGAGGCCCGACACGACATGTACAGTTCTGGCGGTGGCCACGGCTGCATGTACCTGTACATGCATTCCGTCTTTCGAACGCGCATCATCGAGTCTCTTTCACAGGTGGTTCGAAGCCGTTGCAATGTGCCAAGAGAGCAAATAGACGGATACTGATCACTCAATGTTTGCTCGCCTCGATCTGACGCCCTGAAACGTCACGTGTCCGGCTCAGTCATAGTGCATCACAGCTAAGGATGTTATAGACGGGGGGGCAGAAAGCAGGAAACAGCAACAAACAAATAGGTTTCTGACGGGTAAGCATGCCCTGGCGGGCCCAAGCAAGAACCGGACACGCCGTGCCCGGTGGGCTGCGGATGTGGCACCAAGATGCTCATCCACAAGATCACTGCCAATCCTTTGAGCTACTTAGTGCCAGTCGGGGAGAATAAGGTAAGTACCTAGCAACGAGGCCGCGGTATGCTTACTCTTTCGAACGACTGCGGATTGTGTGTTGTGTACAGGTACAGGTCGCGTTACCATCAATACATTGTCATGAAGAATGCAGGATCAAGACCCGCCTTCTGTTTGCGCTCCGATCGCATGCACCGAGAGATGCCGTACTCGGGCCTCGAATCAAACGGGACGCACATGCGCTGGCGGGCAGTGGACTCTTGCCAGCAACGGCTCGCGGGCTGTCTGAGATGATGATGCCCTGCATGCCGCCCGCTGCTCCGGCCATGGGTTGTTGCCATCAATCTGGCATAAGCCAGCCAGTCGGGCCCCTTTGACGGCTTCTGTCGTACAGTACGTTGTATATCACCGTGCATCGAGATGGTCCGGAACACCTGCGCGCTACGGGATTGTAAATGTGGTCTGGTACGTAAGTTGGCCATGAAGCACGAAGTGTTGTGCACGCGCCCACGGTTCCTGGATCGCCTCAGTTTGGCAAAGCCAGCGAGCGGGCATGATGGCATCGATTGATGCGGCGCGTGTCTGCATTTGGCCCTGAAACTGCCTAATACTATACAGCACCTACTTACTTACCAACCGACTTATTGTCTTTGAGGCACTAAACAATGATTTGCTAGAGAATGCACTCAGAATAGCAGCAGAGCCCGTCATTAACAACACCACAACAACCCTCCACACCGCATGTACCCGCCACCGTCTGGGCCATCGGCTCTCGTGTCTGCCCAAAAAAGGCATCATCAATTGATGCTCGCACCCTTGCTGCAAAATGGCCCCTCTAGCGCCGTGCCAGCCTGCGCTAACCTGCACCCCGGCAGCTCTCCACCGACCGCCATGAATGAATTGAAGTCGAGGTGATCGTTCTCTCGCTGGCCTTTGAATGTTAGCTTGGCTGCCATCGGGACACTGTGGAGGGAGACTTTTGCGCTTCCTTCAGGTCCCCGGCGCAGAACCTCGGTACTCAGTACGTCGCTGGTGCCTTGGCCGCGCACAGGCGTCAGGTACCCGCTACCTGCCCGACGCGCGCCGGTACCTGGGCCGCCCTGGAGCACCGCTAGAAAAATGGCCAGGACGACGCCGCCTCCCGCCAGCTGATGTCCACCCGACCACCAACCCGCTTTCTTCTCTCTCATTTTTTTTCACCTCTCGTGAAGCTCTCATGATCGCGATGCTGCATGTATGCTGAACCAACTCCTTTCGCAGCCAGAGGCCGGACTATTTTCTTCCTCATCACACGCCCCCCTCCTCCCCCCCTCCTCTTGTCCCCCTCCGCGAATCAAGGCGGCCAGGCACGAATATAGCGGCATCGGTAGGGCTCGACTTGCGGCTTCGTCTGGCTATATTAGACTTGGCGGCCGGCTTCTTTAACCTTCCTCCTCGACCATCTGGAGGCCCCGGGACCTCTTTGCGATCATTCCGTTTCGGTTGTTCATTCGCCAGTTGAACGTTCCAACGACGACAGCACTTCTGCATCTGCCTCAGCCTTGCCGCGAAACGACGTGCGACTTGAGATTGCGAACAGGCAGACATCGCAGCTCCAAACAGCTTGCATTCCTGAGAGGTGACGCACAGAGCTCGACGCAATCTGGATTTTGGCTTCCACTGCTCTGCTTTGATACCAAGCAGGCAGACTGCAGGTGAAGCACAGAGCATCCTCGAGAGCCGCACGAGATCACGCAGTGAGTATTACCGCCTCCGCCATGCTGTCCTATCCGATCATGTCCTGCCCTGCCCTGCCCTGTCCTATCCCGTCCCGCCCAACATCCTCCTTCTACCTTACCTCTGCCTGTCCGGCCCTGTTCTATCTTGCTTCCCTTGACTACAAACCACCAAAGACATCAGCCGTGCTCGTACATCCGCACAAACCCCCCCTGTTTGCTTGCTTGGGATGGCCCCAGTCTCTGGCGTGGCGCAAGGGTGAGCCGGTCCAGGAGATTTTTCTGTTCCATCTTCCATCTTCTGTCGACAAGGCCCTTGCCCCGTCAAGCCCACACCCCTGCCGGCCTGCCCTGCACTCAGCCAGCGAGGCCTGTCATAAAGGCTTGGGCCCCTAAAAAAAGTTACGTCGTTTGCCAGTTCCAGAAGCACTCGACTTGCTGTTTGGAAGACCGCAGTTTGGCACCGACTTGCAAGCCGGCTTCCCACCCTTCTTCCCTCTACTTACCCACCTCATCCCCACGACGGCTCGGCCGCTGTTTTTGTGCTTCAAGACTCTGCTTTGCCTGACGTCTTCCTTTCCCCGTTTCCCTTCCCTTTTCCTGGTCCTCCTCCCTTCCGTTGCCCGCCACATCGCGCGCCCTCCACCTTGAATCAGCCCACTGTCCCGCGACGCGGCTGACCGAATAGGACCCAGCCTCGACCACCCGGCACCCTCGACGAAGCGCCCGTTGGACAGTCACGCCCCGGTCCGGCTTTATCATCATCCTCTCCCGCCAGCAGCTTGTTGCTTCCGCTCTGTAGGCTGACTCGACTGCATCTCTGCATCGCTGCATCGGACGCAGGCTCCTTTTCTTCCTCCACTTGGTTTGGTTCTTGGGCGTCAAACCTAATCGTCTCTTCATCTGCGGACACGTCGGGCTTTCCGTCTCGCATGCGACAAGCTCCTTACGACCAAAAAGAAACGTGCCGGATCTCGTTTCTCCTTCGCCCGATATCCTCCATCAGCTTGCGCTCTGGCCCTACCGAGTGTCGCGTGCTTATATTGCCCTCTCGCCTGCCAGCATACAAAATCCCCCGAGGCTGCCCCGCGGTGGCGAGTTATTGCAACGTCAGGACTCGCTCTATCGACGGATATATTCGAGTGCAGTTGGTTCAGCAGTTAGCGCGATCTACAAATCGTGGCCCGTACCAAAGACGCCTGCCTCAGCGATTCCAAGTCGGAGACGACAGCTCGAGAGCGGTGGAACGAAGAAGAAAGAAGGATTGCGCCTCCATTCTGGCAACCCTGACTTTCCCCGTATCTTGTCATCGGATCTCGAAAGGTATGTCTAGATTCTTTATTCTCCGGCTCGTGTCTTCCGGTTTGATCAGACGTCGGCTGGTGCTGTTGGTGGGTGGCCCAAGCTCATGGGAGGCTTAACTCCTACGGCGGCAGGATGAGCTCCCGTGGTGACTTCACATCGCCGACGACTGATGGCTTGGATGAATCATGTCAATCATATACGCGGATACTCTTCGCACGTTGAGCCATGACTGACTGTAACTCGATAGCAACTTACACAAGCGCTCAGAGGTCGCCCTCTCACACTTGCCCAGATGATGTTACCTCACACCCTCTCTTCGTCCGCAAGGCCGAATACCGTCATGTCTTCTGCATCGCCCGAGGTTATGGACATTACGAACATGCTGAACAACAAGGGCGGCGCCATGACACACGGGCTCGGCGGAGGCATGCACGACCACCACCAACACCAGCATCACCACCTTGGGCTCGTCAAGCATGAGCCGTCGATGGACCGATCAGGATCCCCTCACATGTCTGAACATTCTTCCTACTCCGCCCACAGCATGTCTCGCGCCTACCCCTCGCCGACGGCCATGCAGGCCCCTATGCAGATTCCGAATTCCATGCACAACGCGATGCAAATGGGTGGCTTCGCCGACATGTCAGGCATGGGCAGTGTGCCAAGCATGGCCATGCACCACATTCCTCAACAGCCGCCACAGCAGCAGCAGCAGCAGCAGCAGCAGCAGCAGCCGCAACAGCCGCAGGCCCCGGTCAAGGCGTATCCTTGCAGCACGTGCGGTAAGGGCTTCGCTCGGAGAAGCGACCTTGCCCGCCACGGTGAGTTTGATGTCGAGGTCCTGAGCTTTGAGCACCCTTCTAACTGAGGTCACCCACAGAGCGTATCCACACAGGCGTCAGGCCCCATGTCTGCGACTATCCCAAGTGCAACAAGCAGTTCATCCAACGATCTGCCCTGACCGTTCACCAGAGAGTGCACACGGGCGAGAAGCCGCATCACTGCGAGACGTGCGCCAAGGTAAGCCAGTCACCGGCATTGCGCCATGCGGCTGTCCTTTCTCTCATCCTCCCACCTAAAGCGAAAACTAAAGCTAATGCGTCATCTTGCAGCCGTTTAGTGACAGCAGCTCTTTGGCTCGGCATCGGAGGACGCACTCGGGCAAGCGCCCCTACAAATGCCCCTACGCCGATTGCCAGAAGACGTTCACGCGACGTACTACCCTGACCCGACATCAGAACCACCACACGGGCACGATCGAGGAGGCGGCGGCGGCCACCGCAGCGGCACTTGCAGCTTCCAGGGCCAAGAACGGAAGCCAAGCTCGCTCCGACGGCGACCACATGTCTAGCCATGGCTCCCCGCTGACGACCCCGTCACCCGGCCAGCACGGCATCATGTCTCCTGGTCTCGACCTCTCCGGCTCCAACGGCATCCCCCGGCACGCGGCCGACTTCCAGCAGTACATCACGCAGAGCGGTACGCTGCCCCCTCACCTCCGTGTGGGTAGCCCTACTTCGACCACGTCGGCCGCGAGCTATAACACCGGCATCCGACCGACGTCGCACCCTACCGGCTACGGCCCTCCGCCCACGTTGGAGCCCAACTTGGAGCAGCATCCGGCGGGATCCGGAAGCGCAGGCGGCAGCCCTCATATGGGCCAGGTTGGCTGGCAATCCCCCCACACCCATTCGCCATCCCACAATGGTGGCAGCTACGTTTACCCCGACCCTGATGGCTATCCTCCCAATCCCTCCATGAGCCAGATGTACTATGGCGCACCTCAGCAGATGCGACGACCGCAGAGCGCAGAGCCTGGTCTGGTCCATATGGCTTAGGTAGCCTAGCTGCTATGGGTAGATGGGGAATTTGCTTTTCCGTTCTGCCATGACGACCTCGACATGGCGGCACGCATTGCCCACAGTGTACACTTTTCTTATACATCGACACCCACCACGCATACGATTTATTCTCCCAGGTTTGGCAGCGCAGAGTATGGCTTTCTGTATAGCAGGCTTGCGGCGCCCCCCTTTCATGTTTGCATTGAACTTCATTTTCCTCATGTTTCTCTTCATTTCCTCTTATTCTCTTCATATAGACTTGGGCGATAGACTGGCGGACCGGAAACTTGACGACCATGGACTGAGCGTTTCTCATTGACACGACGCACAGGGCGGCAGGGGAGGACACAGACTGGAGTTACAGGGAGGGCGGAATGGCGCCTAGTTTGTTTGCTTGCCCGCCTATTTTTGGTCGGCATAGAAGATGGGCTGGAATCGGAACAAGACATAGACGGCGGGGAGCTGTCCACCACTCTTCAATGACGCATTTTCCTTGACTTTTTGGCACATTACATAGACCAGGGCGCTCGAAGCGCACCTCTCGCGAGAAAATGGAACGGATACACATACGGATATGACCTTTGATATGCGTACGAGCGTGATGATGTCGTGTTGTGGTGACCTCAGTTTGAGCTTGCGATGGGTGATGACAGGACTGAGCAGTTGTGAGATGGAGCGGCGAAAAGGCGAAGTGATGATACCTAGGTTGTACCTTTTCAGGGGAAATGTAGCAAAAGAAGGGCTGCTCTGTTGGAATTGTTGATTAGTCGTCGAGGGAGGCGGCTCCAGAAGGAACCAATCCGTTGCGCAGGGAATGATGTCAGTGAGGAGAGCGGGACGTATGTACTTGTGATGACAGCGATTGTAGCTACTGGAGGGGGGGGGACGGGGAGTTTTAGGTGCTTAAACGTTGTATACGCAGGTTTGTCGACGATGTGTTACCGGGGGGGGTTGAGTGGCGGAGGGGAGACGAAGTTGATACTTGGGGATGATGGTCTTCCAGTGTTGTTTCATTCATAGTGGTGGTTATGTATCAGGATAGTGCTAATCGATGAGTATATACCTCAAGGTATGGGCTGTGGCATGACAAGAAGTTCAAGACGAAAAGATTTGTATCTGATCAGCCATTTCCCTATCATCTCCTGTGAATCAACTCAATTTGATGATTTTGCCACACCGTCGCCTTTTCCTTTCAGTGTCTATCATGGGCCAAGGGGTCTCCATTCCCTAAGGACCGCATCGGGACAAGTGGGGGCGATCACGATGAGTAATCTGGGGGGAGAGACGGTGGATGGGATTAGTATTCAGGCCGTGGGAGACGGTCCAAAGTCTGTGATTCTCCTCAGGAGAGTTACATGGTCTTTGGTCGTCTACTTTCAACCTGTGGTAAATTTAACAATATATAAACAATAGATGTAGCAAGAATATGTACCTATGTCTCGACGTATACTAGAAGAGCGCATGTCCCTTTTGTACATCATAGAGCATGCATGTATGTATGTCCCTTGTCAAGCGACCCCCGGCCTTGAGCTTAGCGCATCCCGCGGTTCAGAGCAAGCACGGCCCGGAAAAGATTACATATCGTATGGGGGGAATGATATCACATCAAATCAGTAATTCCCAATTCTTTCAAGCTGCGACAGGATAGAAAAGAAGAAACTTGGGCCAAACGACGACGAACAAGAAGAATGGGTGGAAAAAAAAATCCAGGAAACAAGAGATCGCCAACGCGGATTGCCTGCCCGAGGCCCGCGATCTTGAGAAACCTGCAACTTGTTTTGAATAAGATCTCTCGCATTTAAAGTCCATAAATTCCTCCTGCGCGCGAGGCCGGGGAGTTCGGCTTGGATTTCTAATTGCTCTGCAAGATTGCCATTTTACTCCGTCTAAAACTACATTCTAATATCGTTTTGTCTTTTTTTTTTTTTTTTTTTTTTTTTTTTTTTTTTAATCATTTGCGCTTTTGCTTCCCCTTCTTTACACTTCCATTCTTCCTTTTATTTTTGTGTTTGCTTCACGACTCTATTACCCCATCTACCGTCTGTCGCAAACCGAAGCTCTTTCTCTACTTTGTACTTTTGTGTCCATTGCTTGTATTGCATTCCGGCGACAAGCAACCATGAGCGCAGCAGCGTCGCCGCTCATCGGCCTGCCGTCACAACAACAACAACACCATCACCACTACCGCAGCGATGACCAGCAGCAGCGCCAGCCTCTTCCCTCAGCAAGCACTGCAACCACCTCCGTCAGCACCACCACCAGCAGCAGCAAAAGATCCTCAACGTCAACAACAGAAGCAGCAACAGCGCCGGCGACGGAAGCGATGCGCCGCAACAAGCCGGCCGAAGAACTGGCGCCGCCGGCCCGGGGCGTGATCCGCCTCGAAATCTACGCCGACCTGCTGTGCCCGTGGTGCTTCATCGAAAAGCACAGCCTGGACGCCCTGACGAAGCGGTACGCGGAGGAACACCCGGACGTGCGGTTCGAGGTGACCTGGAAGCCGTATTACATTGCGCCGGCCATGGGGAAGCGTGAGTTCCACACCCTCCTCTTTCTTATACCGCCCCATCATCCTTCATCAGACATCATCTTTCTCTCCCTTTGTATACAAAAATATGTGCCATATTCAACTTTCTAAACCCCGTCCGACTCTGCTTCGTCTTCATCACGAGTGCAATGCTGAGCTGAGCATATGAAAATATATATATATATATATACAGACAACGTCGACAAACGCTCCATATACGAACGCCTCAACACCCTCAACCCAACCTTCCTCTCCCGGATCCACGTCGCCGCCTCCAAACACGACATTGCATTTTCCATCCGCGGCCTCACGGGCAGCAGCCGTCCCGCGCACCGCCTCATCGCCTTGGCCCTCGCCAAGCTGGGCCCCGCCGCCCAGTCGCGCGTCGTCGAGATGCTCTTCCAGGGACACTTTGAGGACGGGCGGGACCTGAGCGACGAGGCGTGGCTGGTGGCCGTGGGGAGGAAGGCGGCGGGGATGCGGGAGGAGGATGTGAGAAGGGGGTTGGAGGATGATGAGGCGGGGAGGAGGGTGGACGAGGTGGCGGAGGAGGCGAGGGGGGTGATTGGGGTGGAGGCTGTTCCGTGCGTGGTTGTGCAGGGGAGGTATAAGGTTGGGGGGTATCAGGAGGGGAGTGTGTTTGAGGGGTTGTTTGATAAGATTCGGTTGGCGGGCGAGGTTCTCTAGTTTTTTTCTGTTCTTGTTTCTGTTGCTCTTATTGTGTTGGACTTGCCATGTTGAGGTGGGTGAACGGTCTTGACTTGGGGGCATCTCTTGCTTGTTACGGCGCATCCGGATGTCTGGGAGCTGGAAAGCAATCATAGCATGGGTGATGGGGTTGGCGGCGCATTCGCATCATTATATCTTGGATATCCGAGCAGTTGCTCAAACCATATGTTCCTATTCATTCAAGCTTCACCCTCTCTCACGGTCAGTGAATGTGGTTTCAAGAGCCGTTGGCACTGGAAATGTCCAATCAATTCCTATCTCGTTCCAAAGCGTGGACAAAACAAAAAGACATTATCTGTAACCCCACTGACTCTATCGTGGAAGAAGAAGAAGAAGAAGAAGAAGAAGAAGAAGAAGAAGAAGAAGAAGAAGAAGAAGAAGAAGAAGAAAAAGAAGAAGCACCCCATCCTGGACAGCTGTCGATCCCTGTCGGCGTTTTTTTGTTGTCTCTTCTTGTCCTTGGCTGTATCAAAACGCCTTGCAAAACTCCCCAAACGCCAATTCTAGTACCTTGCCGTCCTGCCCAACCTAATACGTACGAAGCCAATGTGTGTGTTTTGTGTGTGTGTGTCTCTCTCTCTCTCTCTTTCTCTCTTCTGTTCCGTTGGGTGGTCGTAATTCCCCGAATCGAATATCAAGGTTGACAAGAGAAAAGAAAAGGGAAAAGACGTCGAGGGTAATCTCCGTGATTCAGTCCTTGCGGGTCCATGACTAAACGGTTCACGCCGTCTCCCTCGTCGGTCCATCACCGCCTCATGCCGCTGTAGTCGTTGAGCAGGTGCGTCATGTGCGTGTTGGTCGCCTTGCCGATGCGCTTGCCCGCCCTCTTCTTCTGCTGCTTGGGCTTGGCCGCCGCCGCCACGGCCTTGCGCGGGTCGTCGCTCGTCGGCTTCTGCCCGACGCTCACCAGCTTGCGGTGCATGTCGTCGAGGCTGGGCAGCTGCACGCGGCGCCACATGGCCTGGAACTCGGGTTCTACCTTGTGGTGCAGCGACGGGTCGTCGGCCCAGACGTAGCGCGGGAAGTTGTCCTTCTTGGTGCGCACCACCAGCACCTTGTGCTCCCGCTCCAGCTTCGCCAGCGTGTCCTCGCAGTCGGGCCAGCCGTCCTTGAGGTCCTTGACCGACACCCCCGAGGCGTCCGTCTTGCGCTGCAGGTACGCCAGCAGCGACGTCGCGTCCTTGACCCCCGGGATGATGGGCCGGTGCTTGTACGTGCCCGTCTTCCACGTCTGCTCGCTCAGGCTCGGGTCCGGCCTCCACTCCACCCGCGGGTGCCGCCGCAGCCCCTCCGTCAGCTCCTTCTTGTGCTCCTCCGTGTAGTTCCTCAGGCTCAGGTGGTCGATGATGTCCTGGATCGTCTTGGCGTCGCCCTTCTTCTTCAGGTACTCGACGGCAAACGTCATCTGCGTCTTGACCTCGGCGCCGTAGCCCGTCAGCTGCGGCTGCGAAAACGGCACGTCGGGCGCCGCATCGCGCTTCCTCTTGGCCGTCGGCGTGTTGCTGTCGGACGCGGCGGATGGCGATGGCGATGGCGGAGCGAGAGACGCCGCGGCTTTGATGCTCGACGGGTTGGACAGCTTGGACGCGGCCGAGGCGAGACTGCCTCGAAAGACCGACGACTGCTTCTCTAGATACGACGACATGGTGGGCGGGTGATTTGGCCTAGCAGCGGTAGCGATATCGTAGAGGAGAGAGAAATAGAGCGGGAGACGGAGGAGAAAGAAAGAGAGAGAGGGGGGGGGCGATGGTGGGAGGAGGATGGGGAGGAAAAGGTGAAGGACGGTTCAAAGTAAGTTTGAAGCAAAGTTCAATCCATGCTGTCTGAGGAAGCGAAACGAGGCTGATGCGCTGGTCACACTTGTGGCGCATTCCAACTGACAAGGTCTGGTGTGGCTTGAATAATCTTTTTCTCCGGCCGGCTTATCGCACCTTATCGGAGCCAAAAGTGTTGAGAATGCCACGCAAGCAGAAACTCGGACCGGCGTGAATCCAGACAACTGCCATTGATCGCGTTTGGGGATTCAGCTGCCATTGAGACTCGCGTCTGTACGCAACGCTATTGTATCTGCATTGATACGATTCCTCACCCCTTTCTCAACTCCAATTCACACCAATTCCGCCTGCGCAATGTGTCAACAAAAAAAAAAGAAAATTGATTATCATAGATATCTAGCCCTGTATATGTCCGTTCAAAGGCATCATCTAGTCTCGTTCCTGTAACATGGCTCCCATGTTGTCGAGGTGCCCCAAATTTCAAGACACCACGCCATCTATACTGTCACGCTTATCAAAAAAAAAAAAAAAAAATATCCCAGAGCCGGCTCCCGGTGTGAATCGTATGCTCGCAAAGTGGCACCGACAAGACACCAACTCTCCTCTCCGGCGAGGCGCAGCCATACGGTCCCTCTTATGACCAAGTTGCGCGCTGGAATGAAAGTCCCGGCAGGGCCCTCCTTTTTCGCCTCGTTTTAAAACCGTAGAATATGTTATTGTTGGATTACCATGGGTAGATCGCGCTTAGGCGGCCTGGGCCTGGTTGGCCTCCTTGGCCTGGAGGTACTGGTAGGCGAAGTAGGCGATGAGACCGCCCAGGGCGACAACGCTGTAGATGCCAAAGCCGCCGCCGGTGGTGGAGGAGCTGACGGAAGGAGAGCTGCTGGTGGTGGTCTTGGGAACAGGGTCGCCAGGCTGGAAGAGTCGGTTGTCAGTAAAAGACAAGTAGAGGAGGCAAACGTGTCGCCAAGAGCCGTGACGGGGGCGCATAATGCATACCTGGCGCTTCAGCTCGCCGACGAGCAGCGGGACAAGAGACTCGCGGGCCTCGTCGCTGTGGCCGACATCCTCGAAAGCCTCAGTGGCATCCTGGCCGGCGACGTCGAGCATCACCTCCTCACCACCACTAAATTGAAAAGGGTGTTAGCGAAAAGGAAACATGTCACTTCCGGGCAAGCGCGCAGCCCTTCCCCTCCTCGAGCGGGACAAAGGAGGACAAGGCCGTGGATCGCTGCACCGGAGGTCCGGGCAATTGCAGAGGTACAACGCACGGGTGCTCGTCGACAAACTTGGTGCAGTCGTAGACCTTGTCGTGGATCACGAGGAAGAGGTCCTTCTTGGTGTTGTGCTCGGCAACATCCTGGTAAGAGTACTGCGCAGACATGGCGGGCGAATTGAGGGGGGGGCTTTAACGCAAGCAAGAGAGGAAATAAAAGCCGTCTAGTGTTCCGTGGAAGGAAAGGAAGGGAGAGAAGAGAAGCGAAGCGAAGAGAGAGAAAGGATTGGCGAGCAAAAGACGGGACGATGGATGGGCAAAGTCGGTCAAAAAAATTGATGGGGTGGGAAAAGAGAGAGGAGGGAGAGAACTTGAATGCGAGTACGACCAAATCGCTTTAATGGCCGTTTTGGCTCAGCTTGTTCTTGTTCGGCTCGACTTTAGCGGATGGTCGTCCATGGTTTTAGCGGCCCCGTCCAGCAAGGGCCCCCAATTCCGGCGGGCCCGCAGGGGACAGGAGGCGCCAATCAGCCGCTGTAAAATTACCGCCCGGGCGGCTCTGATTCGCTGCGAGGTGGCGCTGTTCTGGCGACAAGATGCTCCAGACCTCCAGCCTGGTTCCTCTCCAAATAAGGATGCTGTCTACAATCTCTCAACCAACGTATGCTCGTCTACATGTCCCGGATTCCGACTCCTTCTAGAGCGATTCCCGCGCATCTGATTCGATCTCATTTACGGAAATCCTGCAAGAGCTCAGATGTCAGCAGCAGTCAGCGGACCAGGAACAACAACAAGTCGAAAAATCGGGAACTTTGGCCATGGGTG
Organism: Trichoderma ghanense; assembly: GCF_004382785.1. Taxonomy (NCBI): domain Eukaryota; kingdom Fungi; phylum Ascomycota; class Sordariomycetes; order Hypocreales; family Hypocreaceae; genus Trichoderma; species Trichoderma ghanense. Next base: position 2,095,682 of record NW_027395663.1, on the reverse strand, counting down.
TGGTAGCATTCGCTGATATCCCACGGACGTGGTTGGAAGACAAGTGGTAATACGGTAACTTGGGTAATACTCCGCGCATTCCACGCAGGCTCGGGAGGATTCTTAGCATGTTTTGGTATGACAATTGCAGTCATCATGATTCACTAGCCTGTCTCCCGTCTTTGATAAAAGTCGCAAGAGTAAAAGGGCTCTGTATTGTGATTTGACATTTGCCTGGCCTGGTCGTTACAAGATCCTGGGTCATCTTGATCGCCACGGGTCGCCTCGCCAGATCTCGGTTTGAGTCAGGGTTTCTCCTCTCTGCTTTGCTTCAGGAGACATCGGGCTCGGAAACCACCAAGTGAGCGAGCAGAAAGTAACCGTAACATATGCCGCCTGCATGCATTGCACTTTTACTCGTTACTCAGTATCTGAACCAGGCATCAGGTCAACCCGCATCTTGATGCATACAGAACCGCTATCATGAGCTTGGTTTTCGATAAGCGGCAGACACATGCAATCCCTCCATCAATTGGCCTCGCGCACGATCAATTTTTAGCTCCAGAAAACCAAGGGACCCAGGCTTCGTCTTTTTAGCCCTGTTCCGCTAGGATCTTCCCCTCTCTCCCGCCCGCCGCTTTCTCCAACAGACGGGACTTGACCACGGGATGTTGCTAGAGCCTCTTTCAGACCGACTTCTTTGGTGGCTTTTATTTACATAGGTGTACATATTGCCTTGTCCATTTCCCGATTCCGAGCCTCGGAAGTTGCTCAATTCCATGGCATTTGCCATGCCATGTCAATGCATCGTCCAAGCTGAGAGAACACCCTGACCCTTTGCTTTGGTATACATGATGTCTTGTCCCTCCTTGCCTCAGCCCCGCGTCATCTCGGAAAATCCATGGACTTGTTCCTTCGAGGCTGGATGCAAGATGTCCGATTCTAGCCATGCTTGTCACGGATACTGCCAGCCAGCCAGAGCTGCATGTCGCCGTGTCAGTTCCTCAAATCAGGGTTCTATCATTGTGAGAGTAAGAGGTAGCATCCGCATCAAGCCCATCTTAATCTGCCTCGACAGCTCCATTCAACAAGTTCTTACGACACAGCCGTTCTGTGTCAACCCAGTCATTAGGCGCATTCTATGCAGTCAGATGGCGATTCCCAAAGCAGAATATTCCGCAGCACCAGGCTCGGGATATTAATTCCTCTCGGGGGGGTTGACAATTCTCGACAAGGGTGGGCGCAGTCATCCGTCAGCTGTGCTTCATACTTCATCCGCAAGTCTATAAAATCCATCAGAAGCTAGAACAATGTTCGTTCGCCTTCAAAGCCATGATATCTTCCCAAATGGCCAAGAAACAAAAATTTGAAAATCCGTTCGCTAAAATCATCGCTTCGAGCTGCCGCCTCCAATGTCCTGTCCCAGACGGTAGCCCGTCACTCGCTCCCACTCAATCTTCTGCCTCGTCACCGGCAGCTGTCGCCGCAGGCCCTTGAAGGCGCCCTCGCTCAGGCTGACGAAGCTCTTGTTGAGGTCCTCCTGGTACTTCTTCTCCGTCGATGCAATCTCCTTGACGATTCCGGCGCCGGTGCCCGAGGGGATGGATGCGGAGACGGCCTTGTTGGTGAGCAGTCGCACGTTGCCGTCTTCGTAGTAGTGTACGTCGACCATGATCTGGCCCTCGAGGTTTCCGGAGCTGGGGTCGAAGGTGTAGACCGATCTCCATCGGCCGTTCCTACAACATGTGAGTCTCTGCAGTGTAACTCGTATTCAGCGAGAGTGGCCGTACCAGAAGTTGTTGGGGCTGTATTTGTTTGCGACAATGACAATGGCAACCTTTGAATCGGACTCGACGGGGTACGCGCCAAGGGCGGCGTTGGGGAAGTGCTCCTTGACGTAGGCCCCCAGGCTCTTGAGTGTTGATTTACTGCCGCCACGTTAGCCGGCATGGCCACGCTGCCAACGCTCGACGATGCTTCCACCGCTAGGCCACTCACACCAGGTCCGTTTGTGCTCCCTCCAGGACGTAGCTCTGCACCGCGCTCGCTTTCTGCAGCCGCAGTTAGCCCCCATCGCCATGCCAATCATAGCTGCTTGTTCATTCGACGTGCCTGAGAAAGGTGGTCCACCTCGAAGCTCGAGGAGCTCTCGACATCGTAGTACCGTCCGCCGCCCAGCGAGTTGTGTGGACTAATCAAGACCTTTTCAACCAGTCAGCCAGTTTTCCTTCGCTCATACGCATTCTTCGTCCGTGTGTCGCACCGGCTGGCTGCTTCCCGGCAGCTTGAGTGTGATGAACTGCTCCTCGTTGTACTTCTCAAAGGCCGGGGCCAGCTCCTCGACGACGTTGGGCTCGGAGGCCGTCAGGGCCTTGATGTCTGCAAATTCCGCGTGTTAATGGATGTCCTTTCGAAGTTTTTTTTTTTTTTTTTTCGAGAAAATCGTATTCTCGATCGAGTCTGGGCTGGTAACTGTACCGGCAACGACATCTGCGAGCTATCCAAGGTTAGAAGTTAGCTTTTGCCAGATGATGACGCGCGAGGCAGTGAGGAAGCGCAGCTCACCTCGCCCGGAGGAGCTCCCTTGACAAAGGAGGAAATGGTCTCGATGTGCGACATTGTGTATGTTGGATTTCTCTCTGGCTTGGGAGGGAAATGGACAAGTAGGAACCGGACAGCTTCTTTTGGGGGGGTGAAGCTTTGACGTATTCACCGCATACGGGTGACGGGACCTTAGGGGCTGTGGATTAGGAGATGAAGCAGCTTTGGGCGGGGCATCGACACGAGGGGCAGGTTTGAGGTGGCTCTCCATCGGATCGCTAGCGGGGTACGCGGTCGGAGCGAGGCCCTCCACATTGTCAAGCGTACCCTATTATCAACCTCGATATAACTCTTCATCGAAACAAACATCAGAGCACGGGATATTACACTCGGCAGCGGAATCTCTCTCAAGTGTGACAAATGGGGCATTGATGACTAGTGGTCTTTGAACTAGCTCAACGCCCGCATCGCCAATACTAGGTAATATCTCGGTGACGCAACTTGAACTGAGAGAGAAGACATCTTGGGCATCATTGAGCCTTCAGCTATGACACATCTAATATTGATAAAATCATAACATACCTAGTACCGCAGTTGTTCTCTATTATTCACACCTGGGCTAGAAAACAGTCTACCTGGGGCAATCATTTGTACATGAAATCACACGCTATTCGCTCCCTTCATCAGTACTGAACTGTCTTCTTAATGCTGTCGTAGATTCCTAGACACACAGGTCAGCCACCAAGCCAGGATCGCCGCAACGGCGGAACGGGGTACTCACTTGCAACATCCGGAACGTGAAACTTTTCAAATATCAGCGCGTTGTGAATGCTCCATCCGGCAACACGGGCTACAGGAGCCTCGAGCCTGTTGAAAGTAGCTGCGTTTTCCTGGATGGCGGCAGCAACCTCGGCACCGACGCCCGCGTTCACCATGGATTCGTGGACGACCAGAACTCTTCCTGTCTTCTGCACGCTTTCAAACACCGTCTTCTTGTCCCACGGGTAGATGGTGCGCAGGTCAATCAGTTCGACGGAGATGCCCAGATCCTCCTCCGCCTGCTTGATTGCCGCCATGCAGTTGTACAGCGGCTGGCCGTATGAGATGATGGTCACGTCCTTGCCCTCTTTTAGGACCTCCGCCTTGGACAACGGAAGCTCATACGGTGCCACGGGGACCTCCTCCACGGCAGCTCGGTACAGAATCTTGGGCTCCATGAAGATGACGGGGTCGTTGCTTCGGATGGCCGCCAGCAACAGTCCCTTGGCTTGCAAGGGCGACCGAGGCATGACGACTCGCATTCCAGGAACGTGCGTGAACAAGGCCTCGGGGGATTGGGAGTGGTACAAGGCGCCGTGACCGACGGTTCCGCAGGGCATGCGAACCGTCATGCCTCCCGCACTCCGGTTGTTGGCACCCTCGTAGTAGCGCTTCTTTGCCGCCTCGTTGACGATCTGATCAAAAGCCGGAAAGACGTAGTCGGCGAACTGGATCTCGGCAACAGGCCGCATGCCCTCGACGGCCATACCAATGGCGAAACCCAGGATGCCCTGTTCCGTCAGCGGCGTGTTGAAGACTCGGTCAGATCCGTGCGTCTCTGCGAGCTTCATGGTGCAGCGAAAGACACCGCCAAAGGCCACGTCCTCGCCAAAGACGGACACCGTCTCGTCCTCGGACAGGGCGATGTTGAGGGCGTCGTTGATGGCCTGGAAGAGGTTCATCTTCTTGGTGGCGCCCTGGAGGACATCGGCGGGGATCTCTGTGTTCCGCTTGGCAATGGCGGAGGTGTGAGCCAGGAGAGGCGTTGTCGAGTAGTCAATGGGCAGGTTCAGCCTCGCATTCGGGGGATGTGTGGAATAGCATCGTGCCAAGTTGAGCGACGCAGAGGCGGAGGCTGACGCTGACGCTGATGCTGATCGAGGAGCTCGGGGGTGCGCCAGCGCTCCCCTTAGGTGACGAACCGCCTGACGCTTCATGGCTGCTGGGCTGCTGGTTCTGGTGAGAATGAGGATTAGGGATGGAGAATCAGACAAGAACAAAGAGACACGGGCCAAAAGACATTGTGATTGCTGAGACGCAAGCACTTCCCATCGGTCGTCGTCGGTTTAGACGGAGGGCGATGGTGCTCGGCTTGCTGCGGCCTGTCGCGGGGCTGGCAGCCGGCAGAATTGGAAGCTAAGGGGGAAAAAGCATGGGGTAGTAAAGCTGATGGTTACCTAGTCTGGTCTGGAGAACTTAGTTTGGCGCAGCCTTAGGTAATCTGCCGAGCCATCTGCATTGTTCCTCCACGATCCGAGCTGGGACAAGGGGACCCCGTAAGGTATGTGCGCAGCTTTGTATGTAAGGTGTCTCGGAGGGACTGGTCTCCTCATGTGTGGGCGACGGGCTCTCACTTGGTTGGCAACCACTGATTGGGGGCATTGAGGCCTGACGCGGAGACGTAAGAGAGACATGCACGAACTTTGCAGTTGGGGCAGATGAGATGAAAATTACATGTACCTCGGCATCACTTCTTCAAACCTTTACCAATTCACGAATGGCAAAGATTCTCCTATAGGAGAGGAAGAGTCGGAATGATAAAGAGGTACCTTACTGAGAAACCCCAGCTGATACTGGACGAAGTGAGCAAACCCCTATTATGCCTGAGGGGGCGCATAATGGAGATTCCTGATTCGTCTGAGCCTTTCGTATCCCATGCTGTGCCAAGACTTCAGCGGCTTCAAACAATCCGGACTCTGCAATAGCGTACATGTACATACTCGTACATCAACACATATCGTTGTATGAGAAAGGGTGTGCTGCATCATCTCTCATTAGGACCTGAGTTGAAATCGGGTATGCCAAGCGATTACCAGTAGCAAAGGATCCAATTGCAACACCATTGATACGCAAATCTTCACATCCTCTAGTATCATTGCTCCGGAACACGGCTTCGTGCGTGGTGCCGCCTTCCGGCCGAGTCTCCGATTTTGGCGCTCGTTGCCCAGCCAACGATAATTCAGAAACCTTGCAAAAGCGCCTCGAGCGCATCTTAATGACGTGTAAATCGCTTAAACGGGCCGCACGTAATGTTTTGACGCATTGTACATACTACCTTGAGGCGCAGTTTGAATCATTTTTTTTTAAAGATGTTTTTGGCGTATCTGATGCTTTCTTGCTTCATTTTGCAGCGTTAAGAGTTATAGAATTCGATGCGTCTTCCCAGTTGATGCGTCCTGTATTTCATGTACTAGCGAGCCAGCCAGCTTTGTCGCGAAAACAACGATGAGCGACACCGATATCCCGCGTGCGCATCGCCACCGCAGCGCGCGAGGCGAATCATCCAGACGAGACCGAGAGAGAACACGAGACAGGGAAAGAGACAGAGAGAGGACACGGGACAGGGACAGAGAAGGAGATAGGGAGAGAGACAGATCGCGGAAGCAGGAGTCCCGGACGCGGAGAGGCGCCAGCAGCGCCGACGAAGGGAGGCCCGACAGACGGAGCCGGTCGCAATCGCAGTCGCTGTCTGCAGGGGCGCTGGCGCAGCTGAACAAGGATTATGTCAAACAACAGAGGCAGGCCGAACGCGAGCGGAGGAGACGGGAGCGGGAGCGGACGACGGGACACGAGGAGAGAGAAAGAGAGCGGGCTGAGAGGCATCAGAGGCGCGAAAAGGAGCGAGAGCGGCGACGAGAGCAGGAGCGGGAGCGGGAGCGGGAGCGGGAGCAGCGACATCCAGGACCCGAGAGGATACGAGTGCGCGAGAGATCACCGAGTCCCGACCCGGAGGCGGAGCCGAGCATCGTGCCCAAAAAGTACCGCAAGCCGAGCAAGCAGAAGAAGTCGAGGGTCGTCAGCGGGGCGGCGATGGAGGAAGGGAGGACGAGGGGATGGGGGTTCGGGTTCGGCCATGCTCGCGACGACAGCTACGACAGCCTGAGAAAGGAGGATCTGTACAGCCAGCCGGAAAAGAAGAAGAAGACCAAGATGTCTGGGAGAAAGAAGTGTAGGTGGTGCTCTAATGACGAGTCCCAGATGTCACCGAAAAACTAACCCCGGTGGGCAGGGATCATTGGCGGCATTTGCGCTCTGATACTCCTCATCATCATCATCGTGGCGGCGGTTGTGGGTTCAAAGAAGAAGAAGTCTGGCGGCAGCGGCGATAGTCCATCGTCTTCCGCCAGCAACAGCGACGTGCCGATGAAATGGATCAACACCTATCTGGACCCTACGACCTGGGCGAGCACGGAGGACTTCAACACGACCTTTACCGACGAGATGGTGGGCGGCCTGCCCGTCATGGGCCTCTACTCGGACTGGGACGACTCTGCCCAGGCAAACGACAATGTGCCTCCGCTGAACAAGCCCTGGGGAGATTACACAAAGAAGCCTGCGAGGGGTGTCAACCTGGGAGGGTGGCTGTCCATCGAGCCCTTCATCACGCCGTCTCTCTTCAACTACCCCCTGAGTGCAGGAATCGTGGACGAATGGACTCTTTGCGCGCATCTCGGGTCCAAGGCGGCGGAGACGATCGAGAACCATTACAACACATTTGTCGACGAGAGCACCTTCAAGGACATTGCCGACGCGGGCCTGGACCATGTTCGAATCCCCTTTTCCTACTGGGCCGTCAAAGTATACGACGGCGACCAGTACATCTACCGGACATCGTGGCGATACCTCCTCCGCGGCATCGAATGGGCCAGGAAATACGGCCTGCGAGTCAACCTGGACCTGCACGGCTTGCCGGGGAGCCAGAACGGCTGGAACCACAGCGGTAGACAGGGCCAGATCAACTGGCTCAACGGCACCAACGGAGACCTCAACGCGCAGCGATCTCTGGACATTCACGACAGCCTCTCGCAGTTCTTCTCCCAGGATCGGTACCAGAACATCATCACGCACTACGGGCTGGCCAACGAGCCCAAGATGACGTATCTCGACCACGCCAAGGTGATCAACTGGACGGAGACGGCGTTCAAGCTGGTGCGCAAGAACGGCTACAAGGGGCTGGTCATCTTCGGCGACGGCTTCATGGGCCTGAACAACTGGCAGGGCCTGATGCAGGGCTACGACGGGCTGGTGCTGGACGTGCACCAGTACGTCATCTTCAACGTCAACCAGATCGACTTCACGCACCAGAAGAAGGTGCAGTACGCGTGCGCCGGGTGGACGCAGCAGGCGGAGCAGAGCCAGAACACGAGCACGGGCTACGGGCCGACGCAGTTCGCCGAGTGGTCGCAGGCGGACACGGACTGCGCGCAGTACGTGACCAACGTCGGCCAGGGCAGCCGGTGGGAGGGCACGCTCACGGGCAACGCGAGCACGGCGGTGCTGTCGCCGGGCTGCCCGACCAAGAACAGCCAGTGCTCGTGCGCCCAGGCCAACGCGGACCCGAGCAAGTGGAGCGCCGAGTACAAGAAGTTCCTGTCCATGTTTGCCGAGGCGCAGATGTACAGCTTCGAGAAGGGGCTCGGGTGGTGGTACTGGACGTGGAAGACGGAGAGCTCGCCGCAGTGGAGCTACCAGGCCGGGATGCAGGCGGGCGTGTTGCCGGAGAAGGCGTACGACAGGGACTTCAACTGCGACGTGGAGGTGCCGGATTTTGCGGAGGAGGGATTGCCAGAGTATTACTGAGGTGGCCTTTGCATGAGGAGGCGGAGACGAGGGAGGAGGGTGCGGCTTGTTTGAACAATACCCTGTTGCTTTTGGTGTTTATAGAGTGCCTGTTTGGGTGTATATAATGTACGATGTGCTTGATGGTGGCGTTGAGGTCTTTCTTTTCTTTGCTTCTTTGCTGAAGGCGTTTGTATCGATGTTGATAAACGGTGATGTCTGATCATGGAGAAGGGGATGGAGATGATGGCACAGATGACGCAGCCGACGAGGCCCTGGCTACCTATCCACAATGTAACGATGGTGCCCGTCTTGGCAGTTGTTCTTTTATACGAGCTCCAATCAGGAGAGCACATACAAGGCTTGTCACCGATGAGCCGGGAAGGGCGTTGCATTCATGTTCGCTTGACCCCTCCGAACTGATTATATCCGCAGCACCCGCAATACCCGCCCGCTTTCGGTCTTTTGGCGTCCGCCTGCTGGTGACTCGGAGTGCCGAAGGGCGTGGATCGAGGCTCGGTTTGTAATGAATTTCTGTAATGACGAGGCTCGTGAGAAGATGTGGTCCAGGGGGATTTTATCGTTTCTGTTGACTTGAGGGGGTTCCTTGTCCCGTTTATGCTTGTTTTGGATGTTTTGGATCTGGATCACGGTGTCGGTGTATGGAGTGGTTGATGTCACATCAGACCCTGGTTGTCTTTGATGCACGTGGCAACGATGGAACAATGTCTTTGTTGGTCGAAAAGCCGAAGATTAGGGGACTGAAGCATCAAAATGATTGTTGATGGGAATTCTGGAGGCCGACACAGGATCTCCTCTTGAATGTCTATAGACGGGCGTAACAAGGAGGGAATTTATGCCGACTCAGTAGACAGTATGAGCTTACAAAGAGAACCCTGGGACGGAATGGCATCATCGTGAACCGACAATGAACGAATAAGAGGCTCGGCAGAACACACGCAACGAGGACGATGCCGTTTCCCATTGGGGCATTTATTCCCGCCGAGCGCTGCAGGGAACTAAGAAAGCGACCGGGCATATTGGTAACCTGATTAGGGCGCGTGTCGGCAGTTACTACGGTATAGCGGGCCGGAAACTCGTTGAATCATCGACCTTGTTCTTTTTTTCTCTGGCCTTTTCTTTTCTTTTGAATGTTGTTTCTGGTCTGGTCCTGCTATTAGTATCTCGCTCTTCGCCTTTACGTGCTCTCTCCGGGCTGCCAGGGTATCCACCGACGATGCGGAATCAGGGCAGCCAGGGCTGATGCTTTGCTCGGAGGGATTATTATTAGCTGGTGATTGGTAAACCATTGGCATCTCGACTTCGTGTCTTGTCGCCTGTCAGGGTCTCTTTTCTCACTTTGCTTCCCAATCTTATTACCTATCTCCGAAGTGGGTTTCGGCACGAAGAAGCTCTTTCAACTTCACCTGGATCTTACGGGAACGAAGCTCGGGCACAGATTCGCGGGCGAGGCTTTTCATTGATAACCTTCTGGACGCTTCACCGTCACGTCACCTCCTGGTTGGCGTTTGGTAATGCCTGCATAGCGTCTCTGGACACCCGCTGCTGGACCTGCTATATAGGCCTTGGCCCCCGGAACTACTACACCCTGCTCATCACTGCCATCACCTGGCTTTCACTAGAAGTCCTTCATATACCCTCATCTAATGAACACAGCCCTCATCTCCCATCTCGAGGCAATTGAACCGCACACACACACATTGACACACGCCAATGACGGCAACAGACACGGAGACGACATCGACACTGGCGCCCGACATGGCGGACCGCGAAAAGGAGCTCAACAACCCCAGCGAAGGGGGCGACGACGGAGAGGAAGACGCGCGGCTGGGGATGACGCCGTCGACGCGGAGCTCGACGAGGAATGACCTGCGCCGGACGCGGTCGCAGAACGGCTACGGCGTCGAGGACGAGCGGGATGATGACGGCGCTGCGGAGGCCGGGCGGCAGCCGGAGAAGGATCCGTACGAGGTCGGGTGGGATGGCGGCGATGCCGATCCGCTGTGTCCTCGGAGCTTCAGCAAGGCGAGAAAGTGGCTGATTGTGCTGATTTGTGCGGTGGGCAGTTTCACAGTGTAAGTGGCTTTGGCTCTGGATTTGATCCCATGTTCGTTGCTCGGTGGGTTCGGTTGTTTGAGAGAGTGAAAGAGATGTGGAAGAGAGACAAGACAGTTGCCACTTGCAAGACATCAAGTGTCCTAACATGAGCTTGCTGGTTGTCTCTCAACGACGTTAGCCGTAGTCTCACTCACCTCATGGCATCAGTTGCTCATTCATGCAGTTTGCTGACATGAGTCCTCATCCAGAACATGCGCCAGTTCCATCTACACGTCGACTTACACGCAGATGGAGGCCGAGTTCCACAACGCGCGCGAAATCTCCGACCTGGGCCTGTCGACGTTCGTCCTGGGCATCGCCTTCGGCCCCATGCTGCTGAGCCCCCTGAGCGAGTTCTACGGCCGGCGGCCCGTCTACCTGGTGTCGTGGACCATGTATGTCATCTGGCTGGTGCCTTCGGCCGTGGCGCGCGGCATGGCCACCATGATCGTCGCCCGCTTCTTCGACGGGCTGGCGGGCAGCGCCTTTCTGACCGTCTCGGGCGGCACGACGGGTGACCTGTTTGCCAGGCACGAGCTGCAGCTGCCCATGGCCGTCTTCAGCATCGCGCCCTTCATCGGGCCCAGCATCGGGCCTCTGCTGGGCGGCTTCATCAACTACTTTACGGACTGGCGGTGGACGTACTACGTGCTGCTCATCTGGGCCGGCGCCATGTGGGTGGCCATTGTCCTCCTCGTGCCCGAGACGTACCGTAAGTTTCCCCTCTCTCTCATCATCTGCATCTCCTGTTCTCAAGTACACCAAGCAGCTGACTGGAACCCGTGACGAAAAAAGACCCCATCCTGCTCAGGAACAAGGCCCGCAAGCTGCGCAAGGACACGGGCGACGACCGGTGGATGGCCCCCTCGGAAAAGTCGACCAAGACCGTCACCCGGGCCATCCTCGTCTCCCTGCAGCGGCCCTTCCAGCTGCTCGCCTTCGAGCCCATGTGCCTGCTGCTGTGCCTCTTCTGCGCCATCCTGCTCGGCATCCTCTACCTCTTCTTCGGCGCCTTCCCCCTCGTCTTCTCGACCAACCACGGCTTCAAGCTGTGGCAGATCGGCCTGACCTTCCTGGGTATCGGCGTCGGCATGGTCGTCGCCATACTGACGGACCCGGTCTGGCACCGCATCCGCCTCCGCCTCATGGCCAGGCTGGAGCGCGCGACGGGCGTCCCGGGCGCCAGCGAGCCCGAGTTCCGGCTGCCGTCGGCCATCGCGGGGTCCGTCCTCGTGCCCGCTGGCCTCTTCATGTTTGCGTGGACGACGTACTCGTCTGTGCCCTGGATCGTGCCCATCATTGGATCGGGCTTGTTTGGAATGGGGTGAGTCTATCTTCATGCTGCATGTGCCTTTCAGCCACGGTGACGCAGGGTTGTGAATAGTGGGATTTTATGCTTCGTCAACGGCACCCCCTGATTCGCCCTCCTCCTCTCTAAACATCCTGCTCTTCCTCCTCTTTGTCCCTTGCTTTGTTTCCCCCTCCTCTTCCCACCCTTTCATCCTTGTTCATGCTACTCTACTTCCTCTCGGTGGCGGCGGGACTGGCAGTAATGCCTGCATGTTGTCGTCTCCCTTCCAAAATAGCAACCCTCCTCATTGGACGTTGATTCAGCGGCTGACCGTGTGGACATTCTTGCAGCAACCTGCTCGTATTCTCCGGCATCTTTACGTTTCTGGTAAGCCCTCTGAGCCGCAGGATGTTCCCTTTTGTGCTGGGTGTGTTTCTCAGCCCCATATTGGACACCGGACTGACTGATGGGCTTTGCTTTGCAGGTGGACGCCTATCCCATGTATGCCGCCAGCGCCCTCGCCGCCAATGCCTTTGTGCGCTGTTCGTTCGCAGGTACGCCAGCCGCCTCCCCCTCCCTTGAGCTTTGCAAACCTGCGCGCAAGAGCTGTGGAGTTTGATGCTAACGTGCCCGGGGGCCTTTTGCAGCTGTGTTTCCTCTGTTCGGCACACAAATGTACAATACGCTCGGCTTCCAGTGGGCGTCGTCGCTGTTGGCATTCCTGACCTTGGCCATGGTGCCGTTCCCTTACCTCTTCTTCAGATACGGCAAGAAGATTAGGAGGAAGAGCCGATATGCCAAGTCTTAGGATACCTTTGGCTGTTGCTGGAGGTACGTGTCTCCTCTTGAGCTGAGGGGGGAGAAGGAATAGNTTGTTGCCTTGTGTGTGATACCGGGGGGGGGAGGGTGTACACGATGGGCATTAACTGTATGGGAGGGTAATACTAATAACGACATGGGATTCTTTTGGGATATTCATTGTGTTTCTGTTTTTTTGCTTTTGGCGCAAGAGACAAGACAAGAAAAGGAAGAAAAGAGAGACCAGAGAGAACAAGGATTGCCCTGTCGGGGGTTATTTCAGTTTTGAACCATGGACTGTCGGATAAGACACCAGGTCTCGGCTCGATGCCGAGGCTGCGAGTATGAGAGAGGGGACATGACGACAAGTACGACTACATATGCATAGACAATGAGACTATTCAGAGTAATGGGGCAGTATATCACACCGGTGAGGATCAGCCGTCGAGCAAGAAGAATCGATTCGCCTGTGAACAGGGATGTGAGTTGCGGGCGTCTGCATGAGCGTCTCTTTTGCATGTACATGGCTTTGAGAAGAGAGTGTGAGCACGCGTCAGCTGGGGATGCAAGGGGGTTTATTTAGCATGACGAGGGAGAGAGAAGAGGATGAGACTCGCCAAGACACACAGACATAGAGAGAGAGTTGATTGTGTGGATTTGGGGTGTCTGGTGCAGGCTGAGGCTTCGTGTGGCTTGCGGAGAAAAGAGGTGGCCAAGACTGGGATGGCTGGGGCGAAACCGGGCATTTTTTTCATTTCATGTTTTGCAAGGTGGACATGGAAGGGATTTACAGGTACGACGAGGAGGCAAAAGTTGAGTCTGGGTAATGAGAAGAAGAAGGACCTTGGATATGAACCTGAATACATGTACGGTCAACCATCAACACTTCCTACGTACTGCTGTGGTTGATAAATGACACAGTGCCTGCTGCTTTGCCCAGCATTGTTGAACTTGAGCCCCGGTCTCCGACCTCCCTGATTTGACAGCCGCATTGGACACGGCAGGATGCGAGCTGAGATGGAGCAACCAATGGCCGTCGGCTCGCGTGATGCGCAAGGGCTTGCAAGATGCATGAATGTAAGACGAGAGAGCAAAACAAGAAAAGGCCAGTCCAGACAAGACAAGACAAGCATCAGACAGGGTTCCGCTGTGTGCGTGATTCTGGCATGCATTTTCCTTTTGGGGGGGAAGGGTTGCAGCGGCTCTGGAACCTGCATGCGGGATTGTTGCCTTGTGTGTGATACCTGCACTTACATGTACGTAGGCAGGTGTAATACCGGGGGGGAGGAGGCTGGCTGGATGTGTTTGTTCTACGGGAGCACGAGGAATGAAATGCGCGATTCAGTTCATGGAAATGCCGTGGTATGTGAGATGGAGGGGAAGAACGGGGATTATCCTGGGGGGTTTTCTTGGGTCTTGTTGTTGAGGGTACAATGTATGATGGTTGGTTGGTGTTGTAGTCTTTTGAGACATATGGGTGAATGGCTTGCATATGTGTACTATGTGTGTAGGAGGAGAATACTTGACAGAGGGACGAATGGGGAGAGCTGGAATTATACGAGAGATACAGGGATGGACCCGTGTGGTTACCAAGCAATGAGGAGGCGTTGCCTTTACCGTTGAACAAGTCTACTTTAAATCTTTGTAGTAGAGGAGCAACTGTGCAATTTGTATTGGAAAGGAGGAGTTCATGATGTATATAGATGTATAAAAAGCATCCTCTCGCAAGCTACGGCTGGGAAGCTCAACTCGGAGGGTATCGGCCGTCGGAACTCGGTTATCGCTGATGGGACTGGGGTTGAAAGGGGGAGGGGAGGTTGCGGCATCTTGCGTGGAAGCTGGAGAGGCTGTCATTGACTTTGCAGTCTCTTGTGCACTCTCTTCATTTATATATGAGCTCTACCTACATACTTGAGCTGCCGTACTGTGATAGTAGATCTGGTGAGTGCAAGCCAACAGCTCATGTCACCTGTGCAAACTGCCTTCGGCCGTTGGGCGGAAATTTCCATCTGATGAAACCGAGTCCTCGATCAAAAGGTGAAAAAAATTCTCCCGTTGCCCCGGCCTCCTCTCCGCCCATTGACACATGCAGCGACGAACCTGCAAAAAGCAAAAGCAGACGCAAAGAATGACACACAACCCCATGCTCGCGATCCTGGATTGGTGCCTTTGGACTTAGCCGCACCCACCCGCGAACCCCAGAATGGCGGCGTGGTTGGCACTAGACGGACTAGGGGGAGGAACCTTGGATTTGTCCTTTCTTGATGATGATGATGATGATGATGTGTTGTTGAGAGGGTGAGGGCTACTTGTGGTTTATGTTGTGTCGTGGCGATGAACTGGGATGCTGCTTGCAAGTGAGCTTGCGAGCTTGTTGCTCTCCGGTGTTGGTGCGACAAGCAGTTGTACCAAGCCGCGGCAGGGATATACATTGATACTCGTACCGTACCGTACACAATGCTAGTCTCCTAAGAGAGTCGAAATAGATGAACCGTGAAGGATCATTGATTTGATGCCAGAAACAACCCGGTCCGGTCCAGCTTCATGCCTGCAGCCCCTGGCGAATCAGCATCTGCAGCCTCTTGATCCTCGAACCTTGTACTTGTTTTTGCTTGTACCTTCTGTGCTAACATGACAGACAGCCACGCACGCGACACCGGCTGAGATTGTCTCTGCTGCCAACGGTCCAGTCCCTTTCAATTCATTGTGATCTGGCGGATGCTATTGTTGGCTGCTCGCCTCGTGCAACTGCTCGCCATCAGGTAATAGAGTCTCAGCCAGCAGCCGGTACCTGGTTCGCCCGCGCGCACTCGCACATGCGCCCTCTGACAGGTACCGGCGACTCGCACCGCACTCGCCCGCTAACCGTCTGGCCGCGGCCAGTCAGCGTCCAGCTGATTTGCCAAACTAAGCCACCGGCCCAGTTCGGGTCAAGGCTGGCGCAAAAACCCCGCAGCCCGCTGGGGTCGGCCTACGGGGGCTTTGGGGGGGGGGATCCCCAGCGGCCCAGCCCACTAGAGAGGCGCTGAGATGCTAGCGGGCTCCAGCGGGCTCCAGCGCGTCTGCCAGCGCTGCGCGGCCGCCCTGGCGCCCACCGGTGCCCGCTGCTGCGATTTGCGAAGAGCCTCTCGCATCGCCGCAATTTTTTTTTTCTTCTGACTTGAGCTCAACTCAACGACTAAGCACGTCGTCTGCGGAATCCGACACCCCCCTTGCGCCTCGTTCTTCTCCCGTCACCTCACCACGGGCCTTCTCGCTCGTCCACCAGACGGTCGCTTTGCCGTCGCCAGCAGCACCCGGATCGCATTGCCGCCAGCGGGAAAAGGGGCGCATCTGCCACGCAAAGGGCTGCCAGCGTCAGCGCCGAGGTCGCCGTCATCGCTCTGCTCCGGGCCGGCGTCATCCCCAGCCCAGAGAAGCCGTGCTGCCTCGCATGCCTCGTTGCTGCGCGCCCTCATCACAGCTTCCACTCCTCGGGCCTGACATCCCGAGCGCCGTGTCGCCTCCCGCCTGGTCCTGGGCAGCGCATCGCTCAACCCCCAATGGTGGGCGCGGCCAAGCGTATGGGTAACGGATAGCTGCTTCAGAAATCTGCGCCTCGCTCTGCCGAGCTTGCTCTGCTACTCTGCTTCTTGCTCTCTTTTTGGGGCTCCCCCCTCCTGCTCCCATCGCCCAACCCTCCCCCAGTCTCTGCGCAGACGCGGCGTCACACATCTTGTCTCTCGAACCTGGGCCGATCGATCACACCCCCCCCGTTATCCGAGAAGGGCACAGAGATCCTGCCCGGCTGCGCTTCCGCGCTGGAATTCACTGGCCTCCATGCCACCGGTGCCGTCGCTCTATTGAATTCTTGCCGCCTTGTCACACGACCGACCGCCCTCCTGCGTGCGCCTGCGCTCTCCACGAACCACGAGCGCCCACTGGGCTTGGGGACCGCGTCGAACCGCTCTTGAGAATACGAAGCTGGCCGACCCCGACGGTTCTGGCGTTGGCCCTGCCTGTCGCTCCTCGGCTTCCCGCCCGAGCAGACCCCCCCCCCCCCCCCCTGGGGAGCCCACACACGGATCCTCCCTTCCGCGACCGGTCAGCGCAAGATTGTCTCATACATACAACGTACCGCGCATATCACGTACATACGCAGCCGCCGTCTAGGCTCTGCTCTGCTTTTGCCCTGCCGCTGCCGCTGCGCCTGTTCAGCTTCAGCCCAGCCCAGCCCGGCTCGACTCAGCTCCCTGTCATTCGTCCACCTGCGTCTTGCCAGTTGCGTATTATCCCTGGCACGCTTCAAGCCACTGTGGATCGCTCTTTGTGTTAATCGCACATCCCCAAATCAAAAAAAAAAGGTCACGGCCGTGTAACGGTCCGGCCCTTGCTCGCTCGTGCCACGAAAGCCGTGCCTTGGTGTGGTTGATCAGCGCAAAAGTTGGATGGATTGGGCCAGACGAGACTTCTGGGAACGGAGCCCGCCATCGCCGCCCTGATTCGCAAAAGGAGCAACACGCTGCAGGAGCGCCGTCTCGAGGTACCTTGGTCTGCTGTGTATGCGCCAAGGAGAGGGCTTGTCATTGTATAAAGACCCGGCAAGATGCCCCAAGACATGGAGGACAACGGGGCAGACGTCTCAGACCCCGTGTCCGAGAACGAAGAAGACTCGGAGACGCTAGCAAAAGGCGAAGACGAGAGAATGGCCGATCCAATGGCCGCCAATGGCGATAAGAAGAAGTATGATCCGAAAGATCCTCTGAGACCGAGGCGGAAAAAGGCTAGGAGAGCATGCTTCGCTTGCCAGAGGGCACACTTAACCTGCGGTACGTCTACTCGAAGAAGAGGAATATTCTTATCCTTACTCCCCCCCATGAACCCATCTTACCCAGCTTGGCCTTGTGCCAGCGATATCAACTCCAAGGGTCCCATTGGGTCTCGGCTTCCTTCTGAATCACATCGGCTTTCAACGTCATGAACTTGCTCAGACTAACTTTTGGCTGATACAGGAGACGAGAGACCATGTAAGAGATGTATCAAGCGTGGTCTTGCTGATGCCTGTCAAGACGGCGTACGCAAAAAGGCCAAATATCTTCACGATGCTCCCCCAGAAGCTCTCCGACCTGTCCTCGGCCCCAACTTCAGCCCTCCCCCTTCCGCAAAGGCCAACGGGCAACGCCACGATTCCATCCACTCTGACAACGTTCTGACGACGGCATCGGGTGATAGCTTTCTGTCCCAGGGCAACCCGTCGTTCCCAATCTATCCAAACGTCAGCCAGCCACCAGTCGCCATCCCCGACACCCTTCATCTCAACCCTCAGGCGTCGCCCATTTCGCCATCCTTCCATGGAGTCTCCGCCGCGGGCCAGGCCCATATGGGCGGCATGCTGTCGGGAAACACCATGGACTTCAATGCCCTATTCGACCCCAGCAACCCTGCGCTCTACAACTTTGACCTCGAGGGCCTCAACTTTGGCAGCCAATATGCCGGCTGGGAGTTTGGTATTCTCAACAAGATGGGCCTTGGCGCCGAGACGCCGCCGCGAGAAAACTCCATCTCGCAAACGCCAAAGACAGAGGCGAGCTATGCGGCCTTGTTTGGGAGCAGCAACGGATCCTATGACGCCAACATGATGGGCGACTATGCTGGCGTTGATCTCGGCTCCAACATCTACACTCAGGGGAACCTTCAGCACGGCCTCCCCCACGCATTTGCCATTGCCGCCGGCCCGAACAGCCTGGCCAGTCCCAGTACGGACGCGACTGCGAGCCCGCAGGCCATCATGGATGGCTCTCCCAACCCGGGCACGGGATTCAGTGGCCTGCAGAACATGTCTGGGGGCTCGCGCCTCAAGCCGAAGCAGGACAAGATGCTGCAATCGATTCTTGGCAAGAGGCAGCGGGACTCTGCATCCATTTACGCCAGCGTCAAGGAGCCGTATCCCTATGTCGCCGGCTTCCACAACATGATATCTGTCCTACGCAACCGGCTGCCGCTGACCAAGCTGTGGAAGATTGCCCAGTCGCTGGGCGAGATTCGGCCCTCGTTCATCTCGTGCACCAAGGACTTGACGCGCGAGGACCTCATCTTCATGGAAAAGTGCTTCCAGCGGACGCTCGTCGAGTTTGACGACTTTCTGCAGCACTGCTGCGCGCCGACGATTGTATGTCGGCGGTCCGGAGAGGTGGCGGCCGTGAACAAGGAGTTTGCGGCGTTGACGGGTTGGCCCAAGGAGGTGCTCCTGGGCAAGGCTCCCAATCGCAACATCCATCTCCGATCGTCAGACGAGGGCACCGACGACGGCGACAGCCTATCGTCATCGGGCCACGTAACGCCAGCCGCCGCTAAGCAACAGTCAACACATGGCAGCAGCAACAACAACAACAACAACAACAATGGCAACAACAACAGCAGCAGCAGCAATAGCGGCGCGCGACCGCAGCCCGTCTTCTTGGGCGAGTTGCTGGATGACGACAGCCTGGTGGAATTCTACCGCGACTTTGCGCAACTTGCGTTTGAGGACAGCCGAGGCAAGGTGCAGCGCAGCGGCCGGCTGATCAAGTACCGGACGCAGGAGATGCTGGAAGCAAAGGAGATGCTGGGGCCCCAGAGGCACCCTCGGACGGGCATCCTGAGCAATCGCGTCACCATGATTGACAGCGAGCACGGCATCTCGCGCATCGAAAAGGATGGCAAAGTGGACTGCACGTACTGCTGGACGATTAAGCGGGATGTGTTTGACATTCCCATGATGATTATCATCAACGTGAGCTTTTCCTCCCCGGACGAAGATGATCGGTATGCTAATTGACTGTGCAGTTCTTACCACGGTATCACCCCAACCAGGAGCCTCATCAGCTCGCTGTATGATGACTGTGGTCGCCCTGATGGGTACTCACTTTATACGTTGTCTGTTTTGCATATTAGGTGCTGGTCTTTTTTTTCCATCCGTTCGTATCTTGGATTCCTTGGTCGATCAACGTTTTGCTAGGAATTGGACGAGATTATGCCTGATACGTTTTCATTACTGTGAAAGCTCAAAAAACCTGTAGGCTGGGGGGCTGGAGCCTAGATTAGGACTTGCTGTCTTTTGTTTCTCTGTTCTACTTCATGGAAGACCCAGGGCATCTTCTTGGGCTGGGCATGGTTATCACTGGGTGTGTTTGCATTGGGCCCTGACATGAAGCTTGTAATGACAGGAGGGGATTACCTGGATGATACCCCCGTGCGACTGCGCACACTCAAACGCATGTTTTACCAATTACATGATGCATAGCTGATCTGCTCGCGTGCGCCGCGACCCCGTGCCCCCCCGGATCACGTAGATTCATTGTGAGAGTGGCTGTCAGAGAGTCGTGTATTGGGAACCGGCCTCGTCTTTTCTTTTTCAGTTGGCTCATCGATCAGCAATACTTGTCGTGCGCTCTCTAACAATCTTCGAGAAGGACCCGTCTATTGTTGTAGCCTGCATTCCATCTCCCCCAACTCGAATAAGTGACCCCCTCCTCCTCTACCTCTCTCCACAAACAATCCACAAGCAGCAAAAGCAAACAAATATTGAATTCAAAAAAAATAAATCACCATAACCTTCCATCGAATCTCCCCCATCTATAAAGGCCTCACAAACCACTCAGCATCCTCCCCCCTCCCCTTATCCCACCTCCACGCCTCCCTCTCCAAGCTCCTCTTGGCCACCTCGCAATCGAAATTGATATCCTTAATCAGCGCCTCCAAGCTATCGTAGTCCTTTTCCTCGCGGATGAAGCCCAGGATCAGCAGCCTCATGTGCGCGTCGTAAAAGTCTCTTGCAAAGGAGTGCAGGATGTGGACCTCTGCGCTGCGGACGGTGTTTTTGTAAAAGGGGTTGTAGCCGATGGACATGACCATGGGGAAGACGGCAAAGGAAGAGGAGGAGGAGTCGGGGGAGGAGGGAGGACGGTCGGGGTGGTCGGCGGGCAGGGCGAGGGAGGCCCAGCCAAAGTAGATTCCGGAGGGGACGTTTGCGATCCAGGGGGTGAGGGTGTCGTCGACGGGGAGGTTGGCGGTTGGGATGCCGAGCTGGTGCGTGTGAGACTTGTGTGTGTGTGTGTGTGTGTGTTGTTTGACGAACTTGGGATTTGGTTGAGGTTTGACGGTTGATGAGGATGAAAATGAGGGATGAGGGATGAGGGGCGTGTTTATGCGTTTGTGATATTTACCTCTTTGGAGCCGCGGCCGAAGCCGGAAATGACCTTGCCTTCCATCTTGTACGGATAGGGCGGCTCGGGGCCGGTTTCCATGCCTACGATTTCGGGGCGGGTGGACATGGTGATGGCTTGTTCGTTGGTGTTTTGAGGTTGAGGTTGAGGTGGGATGAGTCAATTGGTGGCGCGTGTGTGTGTGTGTGAGAAGAGGCGAGGTTTATGTGAGATTGTGAGATTGCGCCGGGTGTTGGTTGTCTATGAGCAACGCGAATTCCAGACAAAGAAAGAAATCTCTACAACAGGTGGGAATCTTGAAGCAACTTCTATAAGCAGGGCAGAAAGAAAGCTGAAAAGGAAAATAGTTCAAGTTGAGTCCCGGTATATGACTCTGTTTCATGCGATTTCAACCAAGGCAGCCTGGAGGGGAAATCTCCCCTAGTTTCAAATCAAAAAGCCTCTTATCAGCCGCGCGGGATTGGCCTTGTGGGAGACTAGATCCAATAACAGACTAGGCGGGGGGACAGAAGCCAAAGGAACGGGAAAGTTTTGGGGTTGGATGGTTTCTAACGCAATGATACTTGGGCCTTCTGTCGCCTTCTTTTTTTTTTTTTTTTTGGCTCGGGCTTCGGTGGCGGGGCAAGGCCGGAGGGCGGGTCAGCAAGGCGGGTTTCAATGGCCGAGTTGCAAGGCGTGAGTGATGATGGACTTGGGTTTCAAGATACAGTGAATTGTCGTGAAATTGAGTGTTATTTGGAGATGCACAGGAAGAGATTGATAAGTTGAGCTTTGAATTTAATCGAGAAGATGGAACAGAGGCATCATTAATCACTAGAAAGAGATGCCAGAGCCAGGTGTAAGCCAGCTCTGCTTACCAATGACCGAGCACTTCCCGGGCATCAACTCCGCGCCAAATTATTAAGCTGCCTTCAACAATTGTGTCATTCTTTGATTTCCAGCCCTTGTTCATGGAGCATCATCACGAAAACAGCTGGTCCCCAAGTCCAGCTTCAACAATCCGAGCCCAACATCTCCGTACGAAGCCATTGAAGGAACAAAAGAGTGTGTGATGAAAGGAAAGAGTTGCGCAACGGGTATTAATCGAGTCCCATCATGACCGTCACGACAACGCAGTCATGCATCTGGACAGACTGAACAAGCAAACAGGAAGAGAATTCAAAAGGAAATCACAAGAAAAATCACTTCGCCTCCTCCTTGTGCTCCCACTCCGTCCTCCCAAGCCGAATAATGTCCTTGGGTCCCAGCACCCAAAACTTGCTCGGCGCCTTGCCCTCGTCCGCCAACTGCGAAGCCTTGATGGCCGCCCGGGCAATCACCTCGGCCTCCTGCGCAACGCTGTCCTTGAACCCAAGGAACCCCAGTCCGCGCACCGCCGCCTTAGCCAGGCCCTCGAGGAAGCGGCCCTGCTCGCGCTCGCCCAGGATGAGCCCCGGCCGGACAATGATGCCGTGGTCAAAGTCGAGCTCCTTGACCGCCGTCTCGACGCCCTTCTTCATCTTGCTGTAGGGGAGCGTGTTGGCGAGCAGGCCCTCGGAGCCGGTGCTGGAGATGAAGACGAACGTCTTGGCGCCGGCCTGCTTGGCGGCGCGGGCGACGTCGACGTTGAGGTCGTGGTCAATCTTCCACTGGTTCTCGAGGCCGCCGGCGGCCGCGCGGGTGGTGCCGATGGCGGAGAAGGCGACGTGCGGAGGGGGCGAGAGGGACGTCAGGGCGGCGGGCCACTTGGACACGTCGGCGTCGACGATGGCGTTGAGGGCCGGCGACGAGGGCTTTGGGGCGCGGCGGGAGATTGTGTGGACGGGGGTGTAGGGCCCGGTGGAGAGGAGGTTGGTGAGGATGTGGGAGCCGACGAGGCCGGTTGAGCCGAAGACGATGGCCGAGTTGGAGGCCATTTTTGCTGAGAAGGGTGAGGTTTCTGTCTGGGGGTGGATGGTCGGTGGTCTGGTGATGGAGAGGCGTTGGTGGTGAAGGTTCCAGTTGGGAGATGGAAGGTGGTATAAAAGAGCTGGAGCCCAAGAGACGGCAGCGCGGGAGCGAATCAGGTACCCGTCTTGCAAGACCGGGGTCGGGTGGGATTGATGTGCTAACAACGACAGCTATGAGGTGATATCACTGGCCTTTGTCGTACGGATTCTGTGATGGATTGGAGTCAAGAGACAGGCTGCGGCCCGAAACGCCCGAGATGATGGAATGGCTGTTAATGTGATTGCGCCCGTTTGGCTGAGGCGAGGAGGGAATGCATTGGCTTTGGTTTTTATTCTAACCATCTCCAGCTAGGTAGGTAGCTACGGAGGTACAGTAGCATGTGACGGACCATGCGGAGCGGACTTTGGGTTCATACGGGAGCTTGGCTACGTACCTGTCGATGCTATCTTGGCACTACTACTGAATCTACTGCCTAGTAACTCGTGAGCAACTGCTACCTCTGACCGGTGGGTAGCTTGTGACCAGAAGTTACCTATGCCTATGGCACTATGGTAGATGTTCCTGTTGTGCCGCAGCTTGTCCGCGTCATCTTGTTCGTGAGCAAGAGATATCTGCTCGAGGCATCGATGAGCTGCAAGAGCTTGAATGCGTTGCCGTGAGCTGTGAGCAGCTAGTCCCAGCAAATTGGATGCAGGGTTCAAACGGCTGCTCCTTGGCTGCCCCTCCACCGCGCCATTGCCCCTCCATCACTGCTATGGAGCACCGTCAAGTGGGCTTGCGACAGCTTCTCTGCCTGCGAAGACTTCATGTTCGTGTTAAACCCCGACCGAATCATCAGCTCAAGTCCACCACCTGCCGGCGTCTTTCCGCATGAGCATGATCCGACTCTGAATCAAAGACCTGCCATACTCTCCGACACATTTGCGCACAACTCACGCAAACACCCGCCCACAATGGCCACTCAATACGAACGTACGTACGCCCCAACCACACACCCCCGTCCCATCTCAACGCCCATCCACTGTCTCTCTGCATCACAGCTAACAAGCTCTCTCTCCCCCTCCGCAGTCGAGCACAACGTCAAATTCGCCGAGCCTCGCCGCTCCGGCCGCCGCGTCGACATGGCCTCCTTCTTCGCCCTCCTCAACCAGCTCGACGAGCCGTCCCCGTCCGGCACCCAAAACCAGCACAACAACCCGCACGCGACGCCCACCCCCGTCGACACGGCCGCGCTCTTCCGCCTGCTGCAGAGCCAGCTGCAGACGCTGCACACGACGGCCCCGACGGCGGACAACCGCTCCTTTCTCGAGGCCCTCATCGGCTCGCTCGAGGACGACATCCACGACCCGCCCACGCGGCTGCAGGGCGCCAGCCAGGAGTTCGTCGACATGCTGGACCGGGTGGACAGGAAAAAGTTGAGCAAGGACGATGACTGCGCCATCTGCAAGGTGCCCTATCTCGAGGACGAGTATTGCCTCGTGGTGGAGCTGCCGTGTCGGGGGAGGCATCGGTTTGATCTGGAGTGCGTCGGGCCGTGGCTGAGGAGTAAGGGCACGTGTCCGATGTGCCGGGAGGAGGTGGGGAGGAAGAAGGAGGTTCCTGTTGTGGAGGATTCGGAGGAGGAAGATGGGGATATGATGTATGCGTGATTGGGTGGAGGGGCTTGATGAATGTCATGTGTATAATGGGCGTATCGGAGTTCAGGCTTGATATGGGGAGATGGTGTGTAAGAGGGGGCGATGAGCGGGATGGAGTTGATCATGTCATGGCTGCATATTGCTCAACTAGAAAGCGAAATGATACCAAAACTGTCACGCACGAGTCTACTGCGAATAAGAAACAAGGGCCCCGTGCTTCGCCTATGCCTCCAGACTATCCATCACCTCCAACGCCTGCTCCGTCCTCGCCTTGGTCTCGGCACTCGCCTCCGCACTCAACTCCCGCAGCCTCTTGTTCCAAAACGTCCACCTCTGCCGATTGAACCCCGAGCCGCCTCCCTCGAGAAGCGACCCAGGTCCCAAAGCTCGGGCATCCCGTTCACCGAGCTGAACGTCCTTGCGCACCTCGTCGTACAGCACCCTGCCGGCCTGAACGATCCACTCCGACGCGGCAGTCAAGTGCGTGTCTCTGGCCTCGTCATTTGACGGGGGCTCTTCCAGCCCGTCGCGGAGCTCCCACAGGGCAAAGTTGGTCCAGGACTGGGCCGAGGCGGCGAGGAGGCGGGCGGCGAAGGAGTTGAGGGATAGCCACGGGGCGACTTTGGCGGCCGCCTCTTCTGGCGAGCCGTTGAAGTCTGGGTTGCCTGATAAAAGAGCAATGTTAGCAAAGACTGCCGTCTTCAGAGGCTTTCGTTTACATGATGGGAGTTTTCAATGCTCACCATTCCAGGCCTCCCTCATGACGGCGCCAAAGAGCGGCAGGTCGCTCCACAGGCTGTGCGCCGACCCCCAGATCTCGACGGCGTCGCCCTGCTTGGCCTTGAGCGCCGTGACGATCCCGACGAGGCTGTCGATGCGCTCGTCGTCGAGGGGGACGCGCTTAGAGATGCTGATGAGGAGATTCCATAGTGACCACAGGAAGCTCTCTGCGTCTTTGTCTCGGGGACACGCTTCGTCGATGGCGGCGGCGGCTGCGGCCTCGACGTCTGTGCTGCTGCTGCTGCTCTTGTTTATGGCGGCGTCGAGGAGGGGAGTGAGCTTGGCTTCGGTTTCGGGGGAGAAGTTGGCTTTGGTGACGAGGGAGGCGACGTCGATGGGAGGGGTAGCCATTGTGATATATGTATCTAGATAGAGGATTGTTGAGGCTCGAGTTGTGAAGAGGTGTAAGTGAGATGGGGAAGTTCTTAGGAGGAACTGTCGCGCTGAGCAATTCCGTGTCTTGCGGTGGTCTGAAGAAGAGGGAAACAAGTTTGTCTCATAAGTCGTCTGGAAGATTGATGAACAGCAACAGCATCCACGTGTTAGGTAGTTCTCTCAGACCGCTTTCATCGTGTCCATCTGTTCATTTTCAGGGAACCAAAAGCTGCGTCACTACTCTACCCATGTGAGGCGGGGCAACCTTGATATTAGAGGGGCAGCAGAATGAATCGAGAGAGCGCCCGTCAACCAATTGACCGACGCACGACTTTGGAACATGGCAGAGCGACAGGCTAGACTTCTTCAGGGCGTCCTCTAGATTGCAAGAGGCAGGTCCATCATGTCTAACCTCGAGGAGTCTATCCTAATCCCTCATCTACAGCCTCCCATCTCTACTACTTCATCCTCTACGCAATCGACATGCGCATCCCCCCATTCGCACAAACCACGCTCCCCGTCGTCCACCCGCTCTCCTCCGAACAAAGCATATCGACCGTCCCCGCAATCTCGTCCACGAACCCCGGCCTCCGCCCACCCATCTGCTCCCTCACGAGCTTATCAAACTTGTCCGCCTCGTCGCCCGCCCTCCTCAACACCTCGCTCTCCCCATCGTACGCCATCAGCGGCGCCGCGTCCACATACGGCTGGTTGCGCTTCCAAAACGTCGGCCCAGCCTCGGCATACATGTCCCCCCACGCAGGCCCCGGGTTCACCGAATTGACCGTCGCCCGCTCCCCCAGCTCCCGCGCCCACGTCCGCGTCATGACCTCGAGCGCGCCCTTGCTCCCCGCGTAGACCGACTGCCCGAGGTACCCGATCGACGCCGACACGCTCGACACGTTGACGATGCGGCCGGACCGGTCCGTGGGCAAGTGCGGCGCAACGGCCTGCGTCAGGAGAAGCGGCGCGAGCACGTTGATGGCGTAGACGCGCGTGAACTCGGCCTCGTCGATGGGGCCCTTTTCGGGGTCGTTGAGAAACTGGTTCGACGACACGCCCGCGTTGTTGATCAGGATGTCGACCTGGAATTTGCTGCTGTCGGCGGGACTGTAGCTGCTGAACAGCGAACGCGCCGCCTCGACGATGATGGGTGCCGCGGCGGACGCCTGGGCCAGGTCCGTCTGCACCGACTGGACGTGGACGCCGTGCTGGGAGGACAGCTCGTCGACGAGTTGCCGCGTGAGATCCCGGGATGAGTCTGAGGTGAAGGTGATGAGGACGTTGCTGCCTTTGGCGGCGAGACGCCTGGCCACTGCTGCTCCGATGCCTGGTGTCTTTTGTGTTAGTTTGATTGTGATGTCGTTTGATATGTAGGTAGCCAGCGTGTGAGCCCGTGTAAGAGGAGATGGAGGGGACGAACCTCGTGAGCCGCCGGTGACGATGGCGAGCTTGCCTGCATACGGACGTGCCATTGCAACGATTCGATGACTTGACGATTTGATCAAAAGTAGATTCAGATTTTCTACGTTTGTGTGAAACCCAGGAGACCGCCCAAGACATGTGATGAAAGGCCGCATCAAAAGGGCTCCAGGCACAGCGTCTCTCGCAGCAGCCGAATATATGGCCGTTCAACCCCCGCCAAAAGATGCCCCGCGGCGTCATTTTCGTGCATGTAGGCAAGCTTGTCCGGCGTCGAATTTCCCCATAGAAACTCCGCCTTACATGCCATTCATCATTGGAGCGCATGTGCGAGTGGGATGGCAATGGAGAGCCCTGGGGAACTCGATTGTTTCTGGTCCACACGGACGGCCATTTGTCTACATGTAAGGTGCATACCTATGTCAAACTCAAGGCTCCAATTAGCGACACTTGCTATATATGACTTGATTGGCATCACAGGAGCAGCTTCATGGTGGGGTTGAAGGAGATCAATGACAGGATTCATTTCTGATCATATGAAAGTCAGCCTATTTATGCTGCTTTGAAGCGTTTCTACCATCACAGCTCTCAAAGCAAACCCTGGAGCCTTCCCATCTTTCCACCTTCCTTGGTGCTGCATTTGCAATCCTTCAACACCAACGCTGCAACCACACGCTGGGCGACTTCACAGGCCCGCACGTCACCCTCGTCTGCTCATGGCACCATCGCTAGGCGCGCAGCACAAGATGATATCTAGGAATCTGTCCAGGGTACGGAGCCACATCACAAGACGGACTGACAAACGCTCAAGTTACCAAAGTATTCTGGTTAAGGATACAGCTATCAATGTCGACTACCACTACCAGCGCACAACCCCGTTCCCTCCTTACAACTTGAACCCTCCTGGCACCAGCTTTTGAAACACGCCGTTTGGATCAACTTGCTTTGCAACCTGCTTCAAATAGGCAACGTTTGCCGTTCCAAAGCTCGCAATCGGATTCTGCTTTCTTCCGGCGTAGTTCACGTCGACGTACTGTTGCAACACCTTTGCCTTCTTTGCGACATCAGTCACCTTTTGCAGAAATTTATCAGACGCTTCATAGACCTGCTTGTCCTTGTCGGGAGCCTGCCAGGTGGCGGAGAAGACGCCGAGGGCGAGTCCCGGAAGCGTGATGCTGTCAAGGCCGAGGATGTTGCCGCCAGTGGTCTGAGACTGGGTGAGGATGGCCGGGACAATGGGCTCGAGGGTAAAGGCCCAAGTCACATTCTCAACGCCCTTGAGACTCGAGATGCTGTTTTGGAAGAGTCCATAGAGGGACTTGTACCAGACAACGTTGTTCTCGAAAGTAAGGTCCCAGTTGTCTTGCCTACAAGCAGCAGAGAGAAACCGAGTCAGAAGGCGACTCATGCGTTCGCAGCAACAGACAAGAGCACTCACCGGTATCCATCTGCACTGAACGACAGAGACAGATTCGAAAAGGCGGCCACATTGGTAATCTGCGTGTTATTCTGCAGCTGCTCGGGGATCGCCGTGATGGCCTGGAACACAGGCGGGTTCGCCGTGGGCTCCGCGTAAGCCAGTCGACTGGCAAGGATGGTCCCAAAAGATGGATTGTATATGAAGCTGAGCAGATAGCCTGCACTGGTGTCGTAGGTAGGGTTGGACGCAAAGTCATACAGGGCTTGGGCGTGGGCGTCGATGGTCGTCTTGTTGTACAAAATGGTGCCGCCCCATATGTTGTCAATGGCAAACGTCTTGAACGTGAACCTGGTGACGATCCCAAGGTTGCTCGACCCGCCTTTGAGGGCCTTGTAGAGGCCGACATTCTGCGTGGCCGATGCAGTCACGATGTCGCCGTTTGCGAGGACGACCTGAAAGGCGATGACCTGATCCGCTGCGAAGCCGGCTTTGGGAGCGAAATCTCCGAGGCCGCCTGCGACACGGGAGGCAGTCAGAACAAAGAAGCAGATCTGGCTGCCTATCTCTAGGTATTAAGGGATGAAGAGGGCCACGGGGGGCAGACGTCAAGGAAAGCTCACCTGCCAGTGTCGAGCCGCCAACGCCCACCGACCCTGCTCGAGCTCCCGCCACCGTCAAGTTCGAAGTCTGCAGCTGCGAATAGACGGACCCCCAGGTAGCGCCACTGCCCACGTTGACCGTGGTGTTGTCGCCGTTGAGAGCGACGTCGTTGAGGCCGCGCAGGTCAATCGTGACGCCGCCCTTGATGTTGGCGATGCCCGGAACGGTGCCGAAGCCGCCCGCGCGAATGGCGAACTTGCAAGACAGCGGGACGAGGAACCTGAGAGCCTTGGAGACGTCCATTGCCGAAGTAGGCCGGACAATGCATTTCGGGAACATCTGCTCCTCTTGGGCGGACCAGTACGTGGCGAGGGACTCGTTGTACGTGGCACTGCCTTGGTCGGCCAGTTTGTCTCCAAAGTAGACCTTGAGGATGGCGCACTATGCGACGGGAATCCAAGCCACTCAGTATTGTGCACTTGTTGTCGGGAACGAGGAATTGAGACGACTTACACAAGTATCGCCAGAAGCAACGGCTGTTGTGTCTGCTTCCACATCACCACCGGCAGCATGTGCCGCAGCAAAGCCGCCCAGCGTCACCAGGAGAAACGATATCAGGCGCATTCTTGACGACGCTGCTCGCTTGATGGATAAGAAGACAAAGTGATACGGAAATATGGGGATATGGGGGGGGGAAAAGAAGCAAGATAAACAAAAGAGAGGAGGCTGTCGAGATGCTGTATATAAAGGAGGATGCGGCGGAGGAAGCACGACCCATGTTGCTTGGTCAATACCTCGATGCCACCTGCTTCAATTTCCTGACAGCCCCTATTCTCATGAATCAAAATAGAGTCGGCAGGTTGAGGCCTTGGCTCGGCTTAGATGCTCCTTCGCATGTTCTTTTATCATCGTCGCTCTCCATAAGCGAAGTCACGGAACAAAAGAGCGCGCCGACTGCCTTGAACATGAGGCAGTTCGAAACCTCCAAGACTGTCCACGTGGTAACCACCCAGGGTTGTCCCAGGTTGCCGTCAGGGAAAGCTACAATATGCGCTGCTGGATCTTTCTGGAATCGAAGCCGTTGAATCCTTGACCCTGGAGCATGGCGTTTTGTGTGAGGCACTGATCATGGCGTGATCAAGAGTCATTCTGTCTGGTCTTCTATTTTCAGGGATTTTCAGTTTGGCATTCTATCCTGATTTTAGAGATGTATATATAGCTGGAAGCAACAGCCTTCCTCACTGAGCCGCACTGCGAATCCATGTCAAAGGAAACAGTAGCAATGTTCTCAGGCTCAATAACGCCGTAATCATCTCTGGACCAACATCTCCACCAATTCTCACGACTTGGATGCTGCCTTGACCAACTCATCCAAGCCTTGACCCATAGACATCATTCCATCCTACCAAAACAAACAATTTTAGCATGTTAATCCATGTTTCATCAATTCAACTTCCGCAGCGAGCCTCGCATATTCTGGAAGAGACAAAAGTAAAACTCACAAGCATAAACTCCGGCATCCATCGCGACGCAAACCTGACGATGCCGCTGTTCGCCCCTCTCCACACCACCCCGTTTCTGCCACTCGCCACAATATCCGGCACCAGGGAATTGACAACATCTTGAGCATCCCCTCCTTTCGGACCAGCCTCACCCTTGGCCCATTTGGTAATTGTCCCCAGGATCGAGGCGTAGTAAGACGTTGCGGGAAGCTCAGGGATGGGCTCATTGGCGTGGAAAGGCGTGGCGACGGTGCCCAGCATGACGGTCACGACGCTGACGCCAAACGGCGAAAGCTCCAGGCGAAGCGTCTCGGAGAGGCTGTTGACGGCAGCCTTGGAGGAGGCATAAGTCCCTGCTACTGCTCTAGTCACTGTCATCGACCCGGCAGATTTTGATGGCCAAAGTGAAGAAGCAGCAAAAAGCTATCGAGGAAAGAGACGTCTTACCGATCCATGGAGTATTGACCACAGCCCCCACGGAGCTCATGTTGACTATCCGCCCTTTGCTCCTAATCAACTGCCCGGCAAACGCCTGCACGGTCCTCACCACGCCCCAGACATTTGCATCGTACAAGTCCTGCGCTTTATGAATGTCCACGTCGAGAAGAGGCATCGTGTATCCAAAACCAGCATTGTTCACCAACACGTCCAGGGCGTGACCGGATGCCTCGACTGCCTTTGCGGCCTCTGCAACAGACTCTGTAGACGACACGTCGAGGGCTACGATGGACACGTTTGGGAGGCTTTTGAGCTCTGGGGGGATCTTGGAAGTATTCCGAGCGGTCGCAAAGATGTGGTGGCCTTGTTTGGCGAGGGTGAGGGCGAGGACGGCGCCGATGCCGTTGGCGGAGCAGCCGGTGATGAGGACTGTGCGTTTCTTGGCCATTCCCTTGCGGTGGTTGATTTGATGTTTCTTGTTCTGGCTCCTATGGTGACGAGTGAGTGGATCAAGGGGTTAGATACGAACTGGTGTCTGCGATGAAGACAAGGTGAGGTCGTAATGGCACGAGTTGGCAGGGGTCTTTGGTCCCCAATGCTTTCACATGTCATCTCCCAAGTTCTCTGGCTGCCTGCGGAGCCGGTCTCTTTCTCCGCATTCAGAACTGGGATTTATATAATGAGAAGACTCATTCGGGGTCTTGAAGATGCCGTCCGCCGTGAAGGATTCGACAAAGCAGCGTTGCACATCTCTTTCAGCTTACCAACAACATAATCTTCACCAGCTCTGTGCATATGACTCTCAGCACAAGGTAAATGTTATGAGCGTCTTCTCTGATCGAAATGCTAGGCAGGCGTCAGTTAATTACGGCAATCACCGCACTAAGACCCTGGCATCAAGGCACCGCCCATACCAAAAGCACAATCACCCCGGGGACTCTATCGCTGGTCAGACAAAAGGTATCTCGACGCTCCTGTATGGAGCTCCCAACAGCTACAGGAGCACCTCATCCGTAGCATTGGAGTGAGTCTGCCATTGGAAACCAACGTCCACAATGTGAGAACCCTGTCCATCAGACTTCGTGTATCGCCTGCCGCAGATACCCTCGTCTCCATAGGGATCGGATCAACAGGCTTGATGGATTTATAACCAGGGTTAGATGACAGGGCGCGTGCTCACCGATTCCAACGACCATTGGCCCTTGACGGCCGCTCCGCCCACTAGCAAATGGCAGAACCAACAACATGAGGTCTTCAGCCTGAGATCCTTGCGTATGCGAAAATGAACAAACCCTACGACGCCCTCTTGAGAAGCAAATGCAAGTATATACTTGACTCCAACAGGAACACTAGGAATCCATACGACAGTATATCTGCTTCACAATGAACTGCGTCTGCGACTGGGCTAACAAATCTCTCTGCCAAGAGTAGGAAAGATTGCAGGAAGTATAGAGCAGAGGGCATTCAAGCAGTCGGTTTCCATTCTGGGCATTCTGTTCAAACTCAGAAAACTATGACTCTCATTACTCACCGAGGATGGCCTCAATGAGTGATCATGAAGCGGAATTCTATTGTGAACTTGCCCTTACTTTTCGTGCAATCTTGTATAGACGACATTGCAGGCAAGAGAATCGTTACGCACCAGATGAAGAAATAAGAACAGTTCTTCTAGTTCAGGATCGATTGACACTCTCTCAAAGTATATCGCAAAGTAAACTCTCTTCTTATGCTGTGAAGCGGACTGATATCAGGAGACATTGTGCTCCCCCTTACGGAGTGGTGCTCCGACATTTTCATAGGCGCTGTCCAGAAAGACATATTTCGGAGACGAGCTTGGCCAGATTGATGGCACTCTGGTGCAAGAGCTTGTGGTTTCTGACGAACTCACCTGGCAGGTTCTCTATCAGTACCCCCGATGGCCTCGCCTGCGAGGTGAAGAGGTCCAGGGATTCCATTCAGCGAGCGTTGAAAAAAGTTACATGCAGCTGCCTCGGGAGCCAGAGACCGGGCGAGGCTTGGTTCACCAAGGCCATGGAGAACGAGATGCGGGCTCTGAAGAGCGGCGAGGACGACATTGCAACCATGATGATGTCGACATACGGCGTGTGCGTCTCTTCTCTAGTTCCAGCCTTTGCGCTCTTTTACCAACTCGAGTGTTGGTAGCCAGGACTAACATCAAATGTCATGATAGACTCAACACCAGCACGCGCAAAGCTGCCTGTTGGGCTGCTCAGCTACATCCTCCACGCTCCCTCACTCATCGAAATTATCCGCGACGAAACAAAACCCGCCTTCAACCAACGTAGCAAGCTCAATCTCGAATACCTTCACACCAGATGCCTTCATCTCAACGCCATATGGAACGAAACCATCCGCGTGTCGGCCTCCCCTCCTCCGTCCCCTCCACCACGACAAACGCCGTCATCGGAGGCTAAATTCTTCGCAAAAGGCAACCGACTCATGATTCCGTTCCGCCAGCTTCCACGTTTGACAAGAGCATCTTTGGCGACAACGGCGGATTCGTTTGATCATGAGCGGTTCCTGGAGAAGCCGGGTTTGACGCGGAGCAGCGTTTGGAGGCCGTTTGGAAGCGGCGGGATGATGTGTCCCGGACGGCACGCGGCGAAGAGGTGCGTCTTGTTGTTTGTTGTTTCTGGTTGGTGCAGAGGGTTGATGTTGAGACGGATGGGTGAGAGTCAAACTTCCTGTGGTGGATGAGGATAAGCCGGTGCTTGGGATTATGTCGAGCAAGGATAACCGGGATGTCAAGGTGAGATTGACGCCGAGGAAGGCGTTTGCTCAAGCCAAGTTTCCTCTCCGGTTCATAGGTTCACATTTTTTTTGGATGGTGTTTGACGGGACAGAGATGGTGTAGAGGTTATTGTTAGTGTAGGGTATTGGCATGTCTGATTGTGGTGACATGGGCGGACATGTTCTATGCACTGACTGGTGTTTATACAGACTTCTCAACTAACATGAAATCTACCACATATGAGAGAGATCGTGCGTTGACTTGACATTCTTTTCTCTAGGCAATTGACTCTGGTTCTCATGAATTGAAACCGCCCGTGCCGTTTGCCGTCGTCACAAACGCTGCTTCGTATTCCCCAACCACCTTGACGGCGCGTTTACGTGTACACCGAGGCTGGTTGGCTGGGATATATCAATGATCCTTGTCGCCTCTCTTTTCTCACCTCGCCATCATCCATCCATCCATCAATCCATCTCTCCCTCTTCAAACAAACAAAACCCCGACTCAATCCCATCAACCAGACCTCAACTCCTCCCTCACAAAATCAATCACCATGGATCACCCCAGCACAGACAGCCACCCTCCCCCCGGCCACCACGACGAAGCAACCCGCCAGTTCTTCTCCCACTCCAGCGCAAGACGCATCAACACCGACGCCGTCATCGCAAAGGCCCTCCGCCAGCAACATCCCAACCTCTCCCTCTCCATCGCCCCGGCAGCATCATGCAACCTGCTCGCCTACGCGGCCAACGGCCACGCCCAGATGACGCCCGTGACCGACGACGAGCGTCCTCACGACCACGACCCTCACGTCCCCTCCTCGCTCTCGTGGAAAGTCTACATCCCGCCCGCCCGCCGCATGGACGGCGACCTAGGCGTCATCGCAAAGGAAGTCCTCTTCGAAAAGTACCTCCTCACATGGCAAAGCACAGACTTTCTCGTCTACCTCGTCAACGGCCGCGACGGCGTCAGCTCGTACCCGCAGGTGACAAACTACTTCATCCTCGCCACGCACGAGAGCCTCGCCTCGCAGCTGCTCCTCGCCGCCGGCCGCTGGACCAGCGAGCTGCACGACGAGATCTGGGTCTTTGACGGCGGCTACTGGGCCAAGAACGCGGAGCTCTACCGCAGCGCCATGAAGGCGTCGTGGGAGGACGTCATCCTCGACGAGGAGATGAAGGGCGCGCTCATCGAGGACCACTTGTCGTTTTTCCGGTCGAGGGCCACGTATGAGCGGCTCAAGGTGCCGTGGAAGCGAGGCGTCATTTATTATGGCCCGCCGGGGAACGGAAAGACGATTTCCATCAAGGCGACGATGAATATGCTGTATCATCTCAAGCAGAGAGTGACGACGCTCTATGTGAGGTCACTGAAATCGGTATGTGTTCACCTTGATTCAATGTTGAGATTCTGAACGATGTGAGGTCTTAAACTGACAAATTGCAATAGTTCATGGGGCCAGAGAGGAGCATCGCCCTCGTCTTCGCCAAGGCGCGAGAGTTCGCCCCCTGCTACCTCGTCTTCGAAGACCTCGACACCATCATCACCGACGACGTCCGAAGCTACTTCCTCAACGAAGTCGACGGCCTCAAGAGCAACGACGGCATATTCATGATTGGCAGCACCAACCACCTCGACCGCTTGGATCCAGGCATTTCCGTAAGTTCTTCTTCCATGCACACAAATGCTTCCCTCTTCCTCTTCAAAACGAAGAATTCCTTGTTAACGATGACGGCGCATTAGAAACGCCCCTCGCGCTTTGACAGGAAATACCTCTTCCCAGACCCCGACTTCGCCCAGCGCGTCGCCTACGCCCGCTTCTGGCAGGAGAAGCTCGCCGACAACAAGGGCATCCGCTTCCCCGACAAGCTGTGCGATGCCATCGCCGACGTCACGGACGGCTTCAGCTTCGCGTACATGCAAGAGGCTTTTGTCGCGGCGTTGCTTGCCATTGCGCGCAGGGAGAAGCCGGACGACGACGATGGAGATGGAGAGGGAGTTGATGAGACCATGGTCCGGACGGTGGACTTGTCGGACGATGGCTGGGTCCAGGTGCTGGATCAGGATGAGAAGCCGGTGGAGGACGATGACCCCGAGTTGGATGACTTGCCGCTTTGGGTCGAAATTAAGAAGCAGGTTGCTATTTTGCGGGAGGGCATGGAGGACAAGACGGCGTGAGTGTGCTTTTGGGTGTTGAGGATGAGCTGGGGCGAAACACGATGACCTCTGAGAGATTGGTGATGGTTTTATAGACGTACCGCACCC
Organism: Trichoderma ghanense; assembly: GCF_004382785.1. Taxonomy (NCBI): domain Eukaryota; kingdom Fungi; phylum Ascomycota; class Sordariomycetes; order Hypocreales; family Hypocreaceae; genus Trichoderma; species Trichoderma ghanense. The sequence continues at coordinate 2,060,054 of NW_027395663.1, read as the reverse complement.
GTATCACAAGGAGTGCACTGAGAGAAACAGAAATCCCTTCATTGTTCGATCTAACATACTATACAGCCATCAACTAAATAATCAATAGCAGATACATGGAATCATAACCCCCCTATTCCTCAGGTATCAAACATGGCAAAACAAATGACGTAGATCAAGCGTCCCAAGAAATTGTAAGCAGTTGTGCAGTTCGCGAGACTCCTCACAAAGACCGATGCCAAAACAAGCCAGCCGTGCATGTAAAGGAGGAGGATATTAACTTGTAAGAAACTGATATAGGACAGGCCGTGAGTGTGAGCAGCGGCGTGACATGTCAAGTTTGGAATCTGCATCATGGTAAGCTTCAACATCCTCAATATCGATCAAAGGCCAAAGAAAACCTACGTTTCCGGAGAGTTCGTAATCTCCTCAAAAGCCTGCAAAACATCAAATCCCATCGCCACAAGCGGCTCATACGCATCATCGACAACCTGAGAACGGCATTAGTCTTCATTCAAAAATCCATAGCTACAAGCGAAACGTACCCAGCTCAGTATCGACCTTGTCGCCTTGTGGCCCTTGTTCTGTCGGACGCCCATCAAGGCAAGGCCCTGCAGCACCAGCGTCGAAAGAGGGGCCGGAGGAACAATGGGAGCCAAGAGGCCGCCAATGTCTTGCCCGAGAGACACCAGCGGCGGAACATAACGAGCGAGGGGGCTGTTCGGCCTGCAGATGATGATGGTCCCCAGCAGGTTGCCCGCTGCATCCTTGGCTCGCACAATGCCGCAGGCCTTGCTCTCCTCCAGGGCGGTTCGGTAGAGCTCGAGGACCTCGGGGTTCGCGTGCGTTCGCACGTGGTGCATCACGGTGTCTCCGCTTTCCACGCCGTAGATCAGGTCAAAGCTGATGTTGGCCCGCTGGATGCTCTGCGATAGTCCCTCGGGAGCATACCAGGCACTCAAATCCTGGATAGCCATGTTTGTAAGCCGTCGCGGGAACTGCGTGTCCCATCCGCTGTTGCTGAACCATTCCTTGGTCGTCGTCACTTCGATGTCGAGCGGTATTCCTAGGAAGAGAGCGGGGAAGCACGACCCTAGCTGGACTTTCTTGATGCCTCTCTGTTGTGTCAAGCTCTTGATTGCTCGGCGATGAAGAGACCGGCCGATGGACATGTTCCGTTTGGTCGGGTCGACAATGAGCGCTCCGAGGATGCCCACGTTCTGGACAAAGTACGTCGCGGCAAAGCCATATAGGGCTTGTGTGCTGCTATTCCGCACCACGAAATGGGTCTCTTTGATGTTCTGGTTGGCAAGGATAAAAGTGTCCGCGGTTGCGGTCTGCAAGTAGCGGAAATCTTGGTCACTAGCCCTATGCACAGCCCGGATGAGGTCGTTCAAGCCTTTTCTATCTCGGTTGCTGTCAAACTCCTCCACCAGCCAATGCTGTCGAGACTTGAGGACCTTTTTGCTCTTTCGGAGGGTGCCCGGCATGGTACCCACGGGGTTGCTGTCTCCGACCAACGCCCGGACCAGAGCAGCCATGGCATTCTCCGTAAAGTCGTATGTGCAGATGTAAGTGCCTATGGACTTGTCCATGGCAAAGTCATATGGGGAGCTCACGGCTACAACAATGAGCTGCTTCTTTTGCCCTCTGCTGCGGAGCATGCTGCACATCATGTCGACATGTTTGGTGAATCCGGCCTGATACATGTTTCTGTTTGCGTCTGCCGTAAAGATGATGATGCACGATGCTCTGTTGATGAGGTTCTCGTGCACTGCAGAATGTGGTTAGCACACAATACCCTGTTCCTTGATCGACCACCCAAACCTTACCTGGTCTTACTCCGTTGGCAGTGTAGCTTGTGTGCAGTAGCTTTTCGTTACGATATCTTGCCAAGGTCTTGCCGAACTCTCGAAAGACACCTTCGCCGCTCATGATGGCGCTCCTTTCTCGGATTTGGTGATTCCATCTGTCGTGCACGGTGGTGATCAAAGATGGATCGTTCTTCGACTCGAGCAAGCTCTTGGTCAACGATGAAGCTGGCAGCGGCTTGACCAAGGGGGTCAGCAGGAGCAGCTCCTCGCCGGGATGCATCGAAAGGGACAGAGGCAGCAGCTTCTCCTTGTCCCTTACAATGGTAATGGAGTCGTCATAAGCTCGCCGAGATAGAGCCAGGTGAGAGGGGCGGATCTGTGACAGGAGATTGATTCCTGGAGGGTTGAGCGCTTTCGCCCAAGAGGTGCACGTCGACTTGAGATGAAAGATTCTCCTCAGAGAGGTGAAGATTCTCTCCTTCGTAATGATGCCGTTCTCGTGGCCGAGCTTGAGGCCTTTGATGGCTTCCAACTGAACGTCGTATGCACGACAGAGGAGCACGATATCGCATCCGGCCTCTACGGCCATGACTACACCGTTCTGGACACCAAGATCTTGGCTCAGTGCCTCCATTTCAAGGCATTCCGAGATGGCAACACCCTTGAAGCCGAGTTCGTTCCGGAGAAGATCGTCAACAACCTGGTCGGACAGACAGGCATGGCTGACGTTCATCGAGGGATTGGAGATGCCACAACCGCCGATGAACATGGCATCAAGTTTCCCGGAAGCAATAGCGTTCCGAAAGGGCACCAAAGCGCTGAGGCTCAGCTCTTCCAGGGTTTGGGTAATGATGGGAACATCCAGGTTGGAGCCGAGGAAGTCTAGGTTTCCATAAGACGGGAAGTGCTTTCCACAGGACGCCACACCAGCATCGCGGATCCCGCTCAAGGCCGCCAGCCCATACTGCGACACCTCCTGGGGGTCGTCGCCCGAGGCTCTCACTCCAATGACTTGATACCGCGCATTGTTGAGAACATCCAACACCGGACCGAGCATGAGGTTGACGCCGCAGGCCGAGATCTCGGTCGCCGTCGCCTTGTTGACTTCATACGACAGCTCAAGACTGCCGGTGGCAGCAATGGCCATGGCGCTGGGGAACTGGCAGACAAAGTCCTCGTCGAAGAGACTGTTGACGCCGCCATTTTCCTGATCGACGGCAATGAGAAGCGGCTGCGGATGGCCAGAGTTCTTGGCAATCATCTGAAGCTCCTGGACGAGCAACGCAGTGTGATGGGCCGCTTATTGGTCAGTTAGCAGGACTGCCCGGATCCACAACAGACGTCTATAAGTGCGTGATGAAGCATGTGAAGGGGACCAGAATCATCGATTATCAGATACACCAGGAGAATAGGTCACTTACACTTGAGGTTTTTGGCCGTCAGGATGATGGAGCCGAGGTGGTGGTCCTCAATGAGGCTCCTGATCTGAGGCGTAACTTGGGTGCCATCCCACCCCATGAGCAACATCTGCCCTATCGCCCTATAGCAGGCAAAAGGAAATATGTCAGCTCATGATGCGATACGTCGTTACATAGTCATAAACAGATTCCAAAGTCCCGTATAGACGGTTAAAAGAGCACATGAAAAGGGCTAGAAGGATGGACAAGGCATCAAGCGAAGGCACATACCAATCGAGATTCTGCCATAAAGGATCCAGGTCGAACTTGTCGGCAGAAGTGCCGCTGATGGAGTTGGCCATTATGATGAATGAGATGCAGTGGCCGTCATCACCTCCCCAACATGGCAGGACAAAAAGCACCGCGGCGGCGCTGGTGGTCGCAAAGGGCGAGCCTCGGAGCAGCTCAGACGACGACACTCGGCGATAAGGCGACGATGATGCCTCTACCCCACGATCTCTAGCAGAGGAACCCTCTCGGTGAGTGGGTTAGAGAGTAGTAGGGATAGGGACTCGTTACTATACTCTGGCCACGAGTATACGAGATTCTGGCACCGCACGCACGCACAGAGGCTCATCCGTCGTCTCAGCTGGAGGCCCATGTCTCGAGCATCGCTCATGCGAGGCCGTCGGTCGCGGTTGGAAATCCGGCTTATTGTCGGCTAATCAGGAGATCATGCAGAGGAGGGGCGTTCGTTCATTCCTTCCGGCCTGCTGCGGTCGAGGCTCTCGGGGCTCTCCATCCACTATCACCTGGAAGATTACATAGCTGACAACTACGGGAGACCGGGGCTGCTGGTAATCGGCTCAGTAAAGGTACCTGTACCGTCAGGTCCCGATCGTCTACTCTGGGATGCTGCGAAATCGGCAAGAGAAGTGCTGGTGGCGCTGAATAGCAGTAGCACGCAGTCCGACAGCCATCGGTAGCACATACAAGCACAAGCACAAGCAGCTGCAATTGTGGGATGAGCATAGGATCGGGTGAAGCTCGAGCGCGAAGCACCACAGACCTCAGGCAAAGCTCGGCGGAGTCGCTCCAAAGTCTCCAGCATGTCCGCCCAAAATCCAGCGGCTCCTCCAGGATTCAGTTCGGGCACTCCATGGCATGTGGGCTGCTGCTGACATGAGAAGGTACAAAGTACATCCGCCCGGGTTCCGTCAGTATCGGATTCAACGTTACATGCCCGAGCAGCGCAGTCGCCACCGTTTCAACAGCCACCAGCAGTTTGTGAGTATAGGTACATTTGGACGTCCATTTCAATGGGCGGATCGGTCTGGGCGAGATGAGGTAGCAGCAGGACCGGGGTGGATTATTACGTGCGCATGTACCAAAGATTGCAGCTCAAGCATGCATACGGCAGATTCCAGTCATAGTGCTAGCATTGGTCTGGGATAACTGTCGTGCAGCATCATGTCAGAAACAGTGGTGTTGATACCTGTACCAATCAACTTCCCATCGTCTACTAGTAGAGCCTTGGTAGATGGGCACAACACACAATAGACTCACGTTTTCATTGAAAGCACCGTTCCTCAACCAGCCAGTAAGCCAAGGCGGCAGAAAGGCAAAACGACAGCGACATAGACATCAACATGAACTATTGAACCCCATCAAACCAACTGCTTACTAGCACCACGCCCGACAAGACGCCACCCAAGTTGCTCCAGTCTTGAGACAACAACACAGTAACCTCGCTTCTGTACGTCATGCCATGCCCAAGGTACAGCCCAAGTACTCCCATAACGGGCTCGCCAGATCTCTTTGGTGCAACCGGCACGGCATTCTGCACCCCCGTCCACTCGGGAAGCTCCACCGCGAAGGCACATGGCACCGTGACTCTCAACGATAGGTGACGAATTCCAACGCTCATGTTTCTCTCGTTTTCCTTTGACGTCTGCCGTTTCTGCTGCCTTTGCTCCATAACAGCTTGCATGTAATGCATGTATGTACCCTCTTAGGCGCTTGCTACCATCGGACGCTAATCGGCGTCGTGTTGTCGAAAGTAGTGAAGGTTTAACTTACATGTCAACATGCCTTTGCTTGGCTCGGCCGGAGCCAAGCGGAGTGACAAAGTGGTGTGAGTGGTGTGTTGGAAAGGTGTTGTAATAGTAAGGTAACGAACAGGAAAATGGCGTATATACTTTCTCGGGCCATGCTCTCGGCGCGTGGAAGCTGCTCTTTTTTCTGTTTTGCTATGGAGCCAATATCAGACTGCGCCGGGACTTGCAGCCCTTTCTCTCTCAGAGCATCCTCTATCGAATCTTTCCTTCCGCAGCATCCTCCTTGAAGACTGGGAACATCTTTAGCAAGCATTTTTCATAAAAGAAGAAGAAGAAGAACAAGAAGAACAAGAATCCTTACAGAAAAAAAAAGGAAGAGAAAGACGAGAAAGGGTCTCACAGCAACAATAGTCGCCTCTGCTCAGAGACGAGCACCGGATACACCACAATGCCGATAGCTCTATCCCCTCCCTTCCGGCCAAGGCCTGGCCTGACCAAGTTCACCAACTGCCGCCTCCTGCGCGGCGACAAGCTCGTCCATGAGGACCTCTGGGTCAGCTCCCTCTCCGGCAAGGTGGTCAACAGCCAGGCCGCCTTCTTCGACGACCTCGTCCTGCCCGACCAGACCATTGACCTCGGCGGCCGCATCGTCTCGCCCGGCTTCATCGACGTGCAGCTCAATGGCGCCTTTGGCTTCAACTTCTCGACGCTGCTCGACGACATGTCGCAGTACGGCAAGAAGGTCAAGGAGGTGCAGAAGCTGCTCGTGCAGACAGGCGTCACATCGTACAATCCCACCATCACCAGCCAGAGGCCGGAACTATACCAGAAGGTGGGTTAGCTCAGCGCCGTTTCATGTGCACAGATTAGATGTATTGAGGGTTTCGTCTCATCCATCTTGATGGTGGCGGGGGTGATTTCGTTCATGTTATCTGCTGTGTTGTATAACATGTTGTGTATTGCATGTCAATGGACTGACCGGCATCTATCATGCAGGCTCTTCCGTTCCTGGGACCGTCCGGGCACCTGCAGGAGGCCGAAGACGGGGCCGAGTCGCTCGGCGCCCACTGCGAGGGCCCGTTCCTCAGCCCGACCAAGAACGGCGTGCACAACGTCGACGTGCTGATCGAGGCGCAGACGTACGAGGACCTCGAGGCGTGCTACGGCAAGCACAACCTGACGCCGCGGGCCGAGGGCGAGCGCATCCCCATCAAGTACATCACGGCGGCGCCGGAGCGCGGCCAGATGATGAAGCTCATCCCCGAGCTCACGGCCAGGGGCATCGTCTACTCGGTCGGCCACTCCGAGGCCACGTACGAGCAGGCGTCCGAGGCCGTCGGCCAGGGCGCCACCATGATCACGCACCTGTTCAACGCCATGCGCCCGCTGCACCACCGCAACCCGGGCATCTTTGGCGTCCTGGGCATCGCCGAGAGCCTGCCGCGGCCGTACTTTGGCATCATCGCCGACGGCATCCACCTGCACCCGACCACGATCAAGATCGCCTTCAACTCGCACCCGGACGGCTTCATCCTCGTCACCGACGCCATGCACCTCGTTGGATTGCCCGACGGTGCGTACCCGTGGACCAACGGGGACACGACGTGCAATATCGTCAAGGTGGGCTCCAAGCTGCTGCTCGAGAACTCGGATACGATTGCCGGCAGGTAAGTTGTGTGAATCGGATCATCCTCTATCTACCCCCTGATCAGCTTTACCAGACGACATGCCTCCACAAACACATAGAAATTGAGAGCAGGCTACTAACACGATCAATCCCTCCAGCGCCGTCACCCTCCTCGAGTGCGTCAACAACTTCCTGCAATGGACAGGCACCGGCATCCCCCACGCCCTCAAGGCCGTCACGGCCACCCCCGCGGCCATGCTGGGCTTGCAGGGCGTCAAGGGATCGCTCGACGCCGGTGCTGACGCCGACCTGGTCATCTTATCCGAGAAGCAGACGCCCGGCCAGCCCAGCACGCTGGTCCTGGACGAGGTGTGGAAGTTTGGCACCAGAGTTCACCGCGCTGTCCACGATTCGTAGGTAGGGATGATGATGTGATGGGGAAGAGAAAGCCGAAAATGGTTGTCTGCATGTGACTTTTACGCAACCGGCCATGGGCCGCACGAACTCGATTGATACCGACGGAATGATTGGATAGTCGACATGCGTCTGACTGCTGCAGGGAGTTCACACCCAAAGCACAAAACACTCAACACATTACATGCATCAAGATCAAAAGGCACGGGTGTTTGCTCTTCTTTTCCGTTTCTCTGTTCTATAGATTGGGGCTTTACTTGGAAATTGCAGGGCGTCGTCAGCAGATCCGCATTGGGTATTTCGTTTAAACAAAATTGAGGAATTTGAGAATGTAACAGTCAAGACAGTGTTCCTTGAAATGCCGTGAGTAGACATCAAGACCATATGGGATGGATTGTCATTGGGGCAGTCATCCGCAAGGGTTCAAGGAGTCAGTCCGTCGGTCAGCGCTGGAAATACCTTACTTAACAATGCTGAGCTTTTCCGTGTGCTGCCCTTGTCGTTGACGTGAGCTCAATCTGTCGAGCCGGACCCCCGCCAGGTCAGCTTCCGCTTCTCGCTCAGACATGCTTCAGGGCCGTCGAATCCGTCATCATTAGACTTTATTTCTGGCGGGTTCTCTGGAAATCCTGCGACGCTGACGGCTCCGCCTTCAATGAGAAAAATGCACAAGAGATTATGGCAGACATGTGTGTGTAATCAAGTTGCGCGCATCAGTCATCATCAGTTCCATTCTCCCTGTCAAGCTCAGCTTGCAGCACCAAGAGTGCACTCGCCTTCTCGCCCTTCTCCTTGTCGCAAGCATCTGCCTGCCCATGGGGATAAACTGGCGCCAGAACGAGCGAGCGAGCGAGCGAGCGAAAGAGGCGAGTTGCCGACCAACCGCGGAAGCAGATTGCTGGGCTAGTGCGCTGAGAACCCCGGACTTTTGAGACTGCAGGCTGGGCGGGTTCCAGGAGTCGGAGTGGCGAGGCAGGGGGGTGGACCGGAGGAGGAGGAAGAGGAGGCACATGTTGGGGTTCAGGCCGTCGAGTTGTCGGTGTGCTTTTTGTAGATCGTTGTTGAATGAAAGAGGTTGAAAATGGATCACAAGAAGTTTGATAGAGGTAGATAGAGATAGATACTGGGTGCATGTGTAATCCGCATGCTTACTTGATTGGAAGATAGAGCTGCTGCGGTATCGCAGAGCCGGATCCATGGGATCAGGGTTGACAGAGATAGCAGTGGATATTCCAGGTACGGGTACTGATAGCTGCTCGCAAGATAACGGGAGCGTCAAATCACGCCGCAGAGATAGGAAACGGATCTACCCAAGGTACAGAGTTAGCCTCGATAGCAGTTGATTTGAGTTGATTGGAAGCGTTCCGTTACACATTAGATTGCTATCAGCAGACTCAACACCACGGGCATCCAATGTCATATCCAGACTTCCAGCTCCCTTCAGCTGCATGTCACAACAAGCAGCGCCCCAGGCAGCACAACCTCTGCCTCCTCTTTCTGCTGCAGTGCAACGGCTCTAGTGGCCTTGTCCACTTCAAAACCAAGGAATCCATCGCATGGCGGGGTCTTCCGTCCCATCCAATTTTTACCCCAACTCCCCCGGCTTTCCCAGCGCTCTAGTCTAGACTCGAGAGCGTTCAAGCGTCAAAGTGCCTGCAGAGAGGGTCTGGTCTCGCGACGCCAGCCCGCGTGCCTCCAGCCCTCCAGCCTCCAGCCATCCCGCCTCCACTCCCCAGGGCTCGGCGCCCAATAGCCAGACTCTGAAATCAACCGGTGTCAAAAAAAGATCCTTTTTTTTTTTCCAATTGAATAGAAATTACCGGACTGCATTTCGCTCACACACCCCGACGCGGCGCCTGCTAGAGTGGTTGCGCCCTCCCGCCTGCGCTGCACTCTGCGCTGCACTGCACTGCACTGCACCTTAGTGCTGTCGGGTTCCCTGTAGCGGCGAACGCAGGGCTCTAGACCCCCCCGAACCGGACGTCGCTTCGGCCCCTATCCCTGCTGTCCCGTGCCTGGAACCTCCATCGTCTCCCCATCTGCGTTTCTCGCGCTGCTTCTCCAGACTTTTGCTGCCAGGCGTCATTGCCGCTGCTTCTGCGATCCCCGACCTCGCACCTCGCCGCTCCAACACCGAGCCTCGACTGCCATCTTGACGTCTTCCTTCTCTCCTCGTCTCTCACAACCTCTCTCCCTCACCTACGCCCTTTCGCCGGCTTCACCCCAGCAACACCATCCGCGACTCGATGCCTACGTGCTGCGCTGGATGATGCCATGGCTGCCTTCAACTCCATGCCGGCCATGCCTTCTGCCCCTGCGGCGCCCAGCGATGCGATGGGGATGAATCACGGCCCGCCCCAGCCCATGACCATGGACTCGTTTGATCCCGACCTCAACTTTCACGATTCTCTGCTGTATGTCGGCTCCCCGTCTTGCTGGCCTTTTCCCGCGGCGCGGCCGCAACCCGCTTCCCGCTCTCACCTCAGCCCTTTGAAACCCCCCTTGCACTTGGGGATCTGCCGCTAACACCTCGGCAACCGCATGCAGTGATGGCAGCGCGCTGGCTCCTCTACCTTTTACGCCCTCGTACGAGTTCGACAACTTCGTCACCACCTTTGAAGATCCCTTTTCCTATTCATCCCGCCCATTCGAGCCCGTCACCAACCAGGATGTCCCCCATGACGAGGCTTCTCCCCAGGAGCTGGACAACAAGCTGCTGGGCTTCTCTGACCCGACCATGCACGCGACCATTGTGGACGAAGCGGGAGCCTTTGCCGACCTGAACATGACGGCCGAGCTGTACGGCATGTTCTTCGTTGCCGAAGACGTGTTTGGCGGGGAAAACACCGGCCGGCCGCTGGAGTTGACGTGCTATCGTCGCAATCTGTGGCAGTGCTCGGGCCAAATCACGCTCCCTCGGGTGGTGAACAATGTCATAGACGAACAGGGGCGTCACATCGCCATCACGGAGCTGTCGGCATCCATCACAGGCTTGGAGTCGATCGAAGGAAAGGCCGCCGAGATCATCACCATACCGTGGAAAGGCGCAACCCCTCAGTTGGAAGAGAGCAAGATCGCTGCGGCTCCCCCCAACATGACTCTCGACCTGACCACCGGCCGGGAAATCGACGCCAACAGTGTCTCCCTCCCTGTCTCGTGGAAGAGGCTGCAGTTTAAGCATGCCACCGCGAACAATGGCCGGCGAAAGGGGCTGCAGCAGCATTACGTAGTGCAGATCAATCTGCTGGGCAAGACCAAGACGGGCGAGGTCATCAAGATTGCCGAGATCCAGTCCGGCCCCGTCATTGTGCGAGGGCGGAGTCCGCGCAACTTTGACAGCAGGAAAGATGTGCACCTCACGGGCGACAAGAAGCTGGAGAGGAGAAACACGAACAGCACCGACAATCCGACTCCGAAGACGGAGCGGGACGGTCTGCTTGCTTCCCTGCCGAGATACCCAACTGTAAGTGTGATCCCGTAGCACGTCATCGAACGAAGAAGCCTGCTGTTTCACGCTTCGCTCACTCGCTCGACGGAGACTAACAATGACATGTGTAGTCGAACGGAAATGAATGGGCGACGCCGCAAGCTGTCGCTCAGCCCACCCAGAGCCCGCACCCAGCGAAGCGCATGGCCCTATCTCCCACTGTTCTGCCTCCCGTCCCGGCCTGGACGGTAGACAACCCTACGAACAAGCCTCCCCCTCCGAACCATCGAAACTCCTTTTCGCGGCCGCCAAACCCCGCCGTCCCCATCACTCTATCACTATCAGAGGACGAAAAGAGCCCCAACCGATCAAGTGCCGAGCTGCAGAGCCCACAGCTATCCAAGGCCTACCCGGCGAATGGCCAAAACGCCAGCAACAGTCCGGCCGAAGAAGCAGATCCTCTCTACGAATACTTTCCCCTTAGCGTGGACGACTGGTAAGGATACCTTCAACGCATCGGTGAAATCAAAAGACTGACACGTGCCTGTAGGATGCCACCGGTCGACGCTGTATATAGGCCGCACATTGTGCACCATACCATTGCGCCCCCTGAATTCAAGGCTCAACAGATAAGCCGCAAGGTCAAGCGCTACTTTACTGCTGATTAGACGTCGACTATTGCCTGCGCATCGCGAACACTAGAAGTGCATTCGTCATGGCGACTTTCAACAGGGACTTTTTTTTTTTTACGACATCACGAAGCCGCATCCTACGGGCCGCAGCGTTTCATTGTATCATAGTGCGGGCTCTTCCCGTCTGTCGCTCGGGGGCCCGTGTATTCAAGGGATTTTTATTAGTCGTGGGCTGTTTTCATTGTGCAACGGCATGACATGGACATGGCAGGGATATTATACCCGGGGATTTTGCTGATTCTTTGCTGTTGCTCTCTTTTTGGATCTTCTTTCTTCCTGTTGTCTTGTATTGTCGAATTGTGGGGTCAACGGGCATATCGAAGTCAAGGTCAACAAAATATGTAAAACATTCGTTTGGAAACGCGGTGTCGGGTACGTGGTGTTTGGTCTAGGGGAAATGCTGTGCCTATCTGCGAGTGACTCGGGGTTCAGTGATTGCTCTTTGTTCCCAAGAAACGAGATGATTACCTTAGTGCTTGGCCAGAGATATGCGAATATCGATAGTAGCCCGCGTTGATGGGGAAGATGACGAAGGAAAAGCAGAGTGTAGCCGTATGGTCAACTGACAAGTTCCAATCACGCCTTTTCACGACCCGTGGACGCTTTGTGGACTCCAGCAGTCACCTCAGGACGGAGTCGAACGAGAAGAAAGCATCAAAAATGCTCAGGAGATACGAACAGGATGTACTGTATAATATCACACGATTCGTGTCATCGACAGGCTTCACATGCGGATGCGGATGCGGATGCACTGCAAATGGAACGTAGCCGTCGCCGGTTCCTTTTTTTTTTTTTTTTTTTTTGTAAATTTACCCTTTCCTTTCTTCTGGTAGAAGGACTGACAGGGATGGAGAGACGGAACGGCATGAGGATGGCGACGTAGTACATGGTAAAATCATGAATTTATGTGCGTTGCAACGGCCGATTGCATCTTCTTGGTACTTTCGGCCGGCCCATACCTTACAGACAACGGTGACATGAGAACCCCCATAAAACTCTTGCTGGGCACGTTTGTGCTGCAGCATACTCTTCACCTCGAACTGCGGATGGCAGTTTCGAATGTAGATGCTACAAGGAGAACGACCGGGATTACTACCATACCCCCTTTGCAGTGGTGATTTATCGCAAATATCCAGCTACCAAACTAGCACTGCTATATCCCAGAGCGATTCCCGAAAACTATATATACTCTTTCCCATTCAGCTTTCAATAGCTTTCATTTTTTTTTTTTTTTTTTTCATTAGATGCTTTTGTAGTATTGGCGGTTGGACTCGTGTTAGTGTGTGTGTGCTTGGGCCAGACGGCAAACACGGGCAGAGCTCCAATCGACAGTTCCAATCCACATTTGAAACCTCTATTTCTGAAGTTGTAACAAACCCGAACGAGAAATTTCATGTTGAAAGTAGCTTAGAATGAGTTTGTCATGCCGTCTTCCGAGCCGCATTTACCCTCGTATGACGTGCATGTCTTATCCGTCAGTCCCGTGCCGGACCCTGCGCTCCACCCTAAGGTAGATCTTGAATGACGACGACCAATGTCTCTAGACATCGAACCTTTCTCGAGGAAAAGGGGGAGAGTCAATGACACAGTAATTTAACCAAACCTGCGGAAGAAAACATTCACGTCCACACTATTTGTTAAAAGCTTTGAAAAGTTTTGCTAACCATTTTTTGCATTTCTGCTGCGGTATACATGCATCATATCAATGCCCATTCAATCAATTCCCATAAACCAAAGAAAGGCATCCAATCATACGAGGTCAAAGAAAGCGAGAGAATAATAATAAGAAAAAAAAGAGAGAACCAAAAAAGCAACCATTCTAAAACTCCAGTCATTTTTGTTTCCTTCCATCACTCCATCTAAGCAGTAATGGGATTCTGAACAGCCTGCTGCTCAGGGTTCGGCGTCAGCCTGTCCGTCAGGTGGGGCTCGGGGATGCGGGAGGCCATGCGGTCCGGCACCAGGTCCGGCGACACGGACCGGATCGGGTACTCGGTCGCCGGCGTGGCCCGGAGCAGGCGCGAGGTGGTGGGCTGGGGAGCGTGGATGGTGGGAGACGACACCTCCTCGACCTTGGTCTGGGGGATGGGGCCGTTGCCGGTGCGGACCTTGGACGGCAGGATCTGCTCGAAGCCGGCGTCCATGGCCACCTTTTCGATGCTCTTGAAGTACTGTGCAGACATCAAAAGTCAGCTCATGCAGCAGCAGATGGGATATGACAAATACAGGGTCGCTCACCTTGACCGTCTTGACCTTGAGCTCCAGAGTGGCATCCTCATCCACCACAATCATGGGGTGAGGGTGCAGCTGCAGGCTCGACAGCGTCCACATGTGGTTGACGCCCTCCTCGATGCACTTCTGTAGAGCAAGCGACTTGCGCTGGCCCAGGATGATGACGACCACCTCTCTCGCCTCCAGCACAGTCTGAACGCCCACAGTCAGGGCCATGCGAGGCACCTTGCTGATGTCGTGGTCAAAGAAGCGCGAGTTGGCCAGGATGGTGTCGTAGGCCAGCGTCTTGACGCGGGTGCGGCTGGCCAAGCTGGAGCCGGGCTCGTTGAAGGCAATGTGGCCGTCCTCGCCGATGCCCGCGAGGAACAGGTCGATGCCGCCGGCCCTCTTGATGGCGTCCTCGTAGGCGACGCACTCGGCCTCGAGGTTGGGCGCGTTGCCGTTGAGGATGTGGACGTTGGAGGGGTGGATGTTTACGTGGGAGAAGAAGTGCTTCCACATGAAGGTGTGGTAGGACTCGGAGTGGTCGCGCGGGATGCCCACGTACTCGTCCATGTTGAAGGTGATGACATTTTCAAATGAGACCTGACGATGTGTGTTGTTAGCTACGGCTGCTGCAAAACTCCCATGATTCTATGCTGGATGTCTGGGATGTTCTGCTTACCGCGCCGGCCTTGTACTTTTCAACCAGGATCTTGTACACGCCTAGGGGGCTGGAGCCGGTAGGAAGACCGAGCACGAAGGGGTTCTCGGCAGTGGGGTGGAAGGTGTTGATGCGGTTGATGATGTAGTTGGCGACGTAGGCACTGGCGCCCTCGGCATCGTCACGGATGATCAACCGCATGGTGATGAATAGATTTTAGTGTGTGGGAGAGAGAGAGAGAAAAAGATAAAAGATGTATGAGGGATAACGGGATATACAGCTCCGGGGAGGTCGGAGGCTGAGGGTGAGTGAGTGTATGAGTAAGAAGATATGGAGTGATATGGATGAGGATTAGGTGAGTGAAGAGCTTGCTGATGCCTCTGCCAGATCACTTATCAGGGAAGAGGAGAGGGGATATTTCTCTTAATGAAAGGGAAAAAGAAACTTTTTTTTCATAGTAGGGAGAAAGAAGAAAGAGGGCAGGCAACCGGCTCCATGGCTTAAAGAGAGTCCAGTTTCCACGAGAGGGGAGGAGGGGCCGTTCGAGGGAAGCGACATGCAACTTTGCCCACAGGGTCCTGAATCGGAAGAGCGCTTTAGACGCACAGCAAAAGAAAAAGGTCATGTCATCAGAAGGTACTGCGAGCTTTACTGTTTTGCTACATGTACCCTATCCGGGACGGCGTTTACTGACACATGGGACAAGGCGATAGAGTTACAGGCGCCTCAAGGCGGAACCTGACGGAGGCGGCGGGAGGCACCAAGGGTCAGGGATTGGCCGCCCACTGGGCATGGCGTTCAGAAGAGGCTNGGGGGGGCGTGTGTCTTCTAGTAGCATCAGTAGCTGTCGGGTTGTGTGTAAGTCGAGAGGTGACGAGCATGTACTGCACTAACAGGTGCCGAAGCAAAGGTGCAGCGGCCGACTAGGACCGTCTGGAGGTGCCATGTGAGCCGCGCCGGGAATGTTGAGTGGGCCGGGCATTTGGGGAGAGATTTGAGTGTGAGTGTGTGTGGCAATACTACGGGAGTATGAGAGTCGAGAGACACGAAGAAGAGAGAAGAAAAGAAAAACTGGGTTCGATGGAACGTCACGGCATGGCTTCCATCGGTTGCGCGCCACCTCGAGGGGCCCCGTACTACTACTAGTATTTACCGTAGCTGGAGCAAGTTGGTGGAAGCTGGTGGGGATCGACTAACATCGTCGATGGTTGAATGGATGCCAAATTCGATGGGGAATTCGTGATAAAAGGGGCCTTTACTGTATATGAGTTAATCTGACTGTTCAACGCTGCCTGCCTATACCGCAGCATAGATTTCTTACTATCGAGTTGTCGCAATGCTGCGGGCACTGGAAAATGGGGACGTCTAAAACGGACAGAAGCAGCCGGGATGCCTCCGTTTCAGACATCCGTCCGTCTTGCCGCTAGGGCAGCCAATCAGAAGCCACACCCGAGCACAAAGTCATCAAACCGAGAAGCGGTTGATCATCGAGCTCCTCCCGGCAACTGGGGCAGAGCGTGTTATTTGCACTCCTGTCTCTGTGGACTGGCATTTGCCGTCAAGGTTGATCAAAAGTGGCCACTGCCGGATCGGTGGTACGTGACAGACGACACAGGCATCATCGGCAAGACTGAGGCGAGGTCCATGTTACTTGCGCCCATCAAAAGTCTGCGGGGCCGCTTCTTCGTCTGCGAAATGATGTCGGTGCGGTGCAGTTTGAATCATGGCGTCCCGTTGCTTCAACGTTTCAGAGATCCATTTGCGAGATGGACCACAGTACATACCCGTAGTGTATCCTGGTCGTCGAGATTCAACGCTGGCCAGTCGTTCACAACTGTGACTCCAGGTCGTCGTCAGACTCGTCTCCCGTCGACTAACACTTTTCACTTTGGTGATGCGAGTATTGTCTCATATCATCTCATCGTCCCCGTCGTCTCCAAGCGGCTGTCCCCATCAACTGGCCGTCGTATTGTGCTCCCGCCATGTATCCACGCTGAGACACCGAGGCGACATTGACGTCCGTAACGTGTACCGTACCGTAACGCAAGCATTCGCGAGTAGCATCGCATGTAATTCTCGTACGAACCCATCGACGTTCGGATGCACGCCTGTTGTCCGCAAGGCTGGCCCGGATCCTAGACCCTTGCCTTTAAGCTGCTGACCGTTGTGCGCAATGCGAGACTGCAATAGGTGGTACTTACCCGTGCGTATGGACATTGTGCAAGTGTGCTCGCCGTGTCATGGCTCGTCCAGCATTAGCACTTCCATCGACGAGGGTAAGGAGATCTTATGAATGGCTCAGGAATACGCTCTCGGATATGACATACCGTTGGTGCTACCCTGCTCCGTACGGAGTATACTAATGAAGCAGGAGCAAGGTCATGGACGAGCTTATCCGCGCGATCTAATACTGGACCGCGCAAGGTGTCTAGATGCAATCACGCCCATTGTCGTTGTATCTGGCATCCATGATTCTGTCAAGCGCGGCCTCTTATCTCCATGTCTCTATCTCTACACACTATGCTTTAATGAAGTGCCAGGCCCTCGGGACGGTATAGGAAGGCGCTTGCAGCCGAGGTCAGGCATGAAGCTGGGGTTGCGACGACGAGCCTTTCGAGATCGAGGTCTAGTGGTTGTGCCATGATGCATGAATTGACGACACGGTTATCACTTTCTCCTGTGGGACGCATATTGGTCCAGGAGGCTCGGAAGCGGCAACGAGGGTTGAACGGAAGCATGTACAGTATGCGTCACGGACGCAACCCTTCCTACCACCTACTCGTACTATACCTTGATGTCCATAGGACCTAGCTTTGCATATTCACATGGCCCAAACGAGATCTGTACCATCATGGAACGCTCACCCCAGCCCTGAGCCGCCTTTGCTGGCTAAACTCGCTCAACCGACCGGAACCAGCCGCAGAATCTGACATGGTTGCTGATGACCTGTAGCACCAGATGAAGTTGGAGACCAATTGAATTTGGAGAAGAGGCAGCGTCGAGGTACGTACCAATCTGGAGAAGCACCTGCAGTTGGGGACTCGGGAGGCGCCCGCTTTTGGCATGGATCGATTTTGGGGGCTTTGTGCGCTGCAGATTCAAGGTAACCTGTGGACTTGATGGTGCGCGGCTGGCACTGCAGTTTGATCAGCGCCTAGGTAATCGATTGGATGCATCTTGGATCCGAATGGCAAGGATGGATCAGGGCGACAAAAACGAAGCCACTGATGCGCACAGCTAGAATACGGAAGGATGGTTCTATCAGAACAAGCCACACTATCAGGACACAATACAGTAACATCATTCTACGCTACCCAAAGCAACCTTGAAGGCATTCCAGCGCATCTCGCTGCAATTTCCAGCAAAACAGACGCACCCAATGGCAAAATTTCCCGGGCAGCTGGGTCGTGCCCGTCCCACCATGACTAAGGCCCCCCTGTAACCCTGTCCATCCCGCTGCTAGTCGCCGCCAAAGAACGGGACCCTCGACGCTACCAACAGCCTACGCCGCAACGTTACAACACCACAACTCGACCTCGACCGACTCTATCGCTGTGAACTTCTGCTCTCTCCCTCCCGCCTGTCCGTCTATCTCGCGCCGCCTCTCGTGTCCTGCAAATGAGGCGCCACACCCCTCCAGCTCTCTCTCCACCCGCTAGACCGGCCCCCCTTTGGCTCGCTGGAGACATGGACGTTTGCGCCCCCCCTGGAAGCGCTGCCCTTCACGAATGGAAGCTCGTGCCGTCTCGCCATCGATCTGCCCTCGAGACCCTTCAGGGCCTGTATCGTGCCAAATACGGGGAAACTATGGAGTGCATGCGCCACTGCGCTCTTCACCTGCTTCGTATTGCTAGGTGCCTTTCCGCTGCGAGTGAGCGCGTGCCTGCGATGAGTTGAGTGGTGTTCGTCGGCTTGCTCCAGCCCCCGATGTGACCCCCATCCCGCCCAGCGTCCTCCCTTTCTCTCTCTCGCCCTTTGCAGAACCGTGTCTCTCAGCACTCCGTACAACTAGCTACGGCCCGTCCTCTGCCCTGTGGCTTGCTTTCTGCTCCCAGCGAGGACCATTGATTGACGGCTCCACCGTGCCGTGCGACGTTATTCTGGCTCTTCGCCTGGCCCCAAAAGACTGCGAACAGGCTCTCGGCAGTCTGCACGCGACAAAGCTCCATCCAGCCACAGATCGCCAGCCTTCCGACTAGGTCGCGGCATGCCCTGTAACCTTTGCTGACCGGGCTGCCACCATACCTTACATTGCATTGGCCTCGCAAGACAAGGAACCGCAACTAACAACAGGAGCTGGTTACCTTTCCGCTCGCTCACCTTGCTGTCCTGTGGCCATCCGGACGCTGCCATTCGCCGGCCCTCCGCCTTGCCAGCGCTCCAAACCCGTCCAGTCCATGCCGTATTGATATCCATCCGACACTTCGATACAAGGGCAACCTCCATACCACCCATCACCTATCGCGTACGGACTGCTCAGTGCCCAACCCTCGACTCGCCCTGGCCGGACCGCCGCATCTTCTTCCCCATACGACCCTCTTCGCTCGCTCGCGACCCTCTTTCTTTCTCACCCCATTGCCAGCTGTGAGGTGGCCGCAGCCCGAGATTGCATCAGCACGGGGGCAGGTTCCATTTCCCATTCCATCGCTTCGGGTTCCTTTTTCTTGTACCACTCACCATCTCTGCCTTCCGGTGGCCCAACGGCTTTCTGTTGTTGTTGTTGTTGCTGCTGTTATTTTTGCTGCTACCGCTGCTCCAGCTGCTACTGATCCATCAGTTGCGCCCCTCGAGTCGTGCCTGTCGATCGGCCCCAGCCTGATCTCGTGTTGGACACTTTGTCTTGCATTGCCAAGTCACTCCTCCAGCATCTTACGACGTCGCTTTCTCCTGGTACGGGGCAGCTTGTACCTCCATCTCCCGGTGCTTCACTTGTCGCAAACCTTCCGCCATCACCCTCGTTGCTTTGGCTGGTGCCCATTTGTTTACACAACCACATCCTGCTTATGTCCTAGAGTCTCGTACTATCGTTCTTATATCAGCCCTCTCCTCGCCCTAACCCTTTCCGACTATCCATACATCTTCCACTCTCGTTTATCCCTTGCCTGTTTTTCTTCATTCATGCTATATTCCCACTAGACGTCAGCCATGGCACAGTTTCGAAAAGCCTTCGTGGCCGCCGTCGTCAAGAGCTTGCTTAGGGGCAAGTCTCTGATACAGGCCATCCTGGCCTACTGGTTATCTGGAAACAAGAAGAGCAGCGTTCCCAAGAAGACGCTTCAGCAGTTCCTCAAGGATGCCGAGGCTGCCCTGGTCGGTCCCATTAGCGGCAATGGCCTGCAAGACATCTCGGCCAAGTTAAAGGAGCAGATCTTGGAGGGGCTCAACGTGGACATGCAGTGCATGCTTCCGTCATACAGCCATCAGCTGCCAGCGGGCTCCGAAGTTGGACAATACTTGGCCTTGGACGTGGGAGGATCGACGCTGCGGGTGGCCCTGGTAGAGCTGCGAGGACGGGCAGTCGGTTCCGAAAATGCCGCCGAGATTGTGAGCATACAAAACTACCGCATCACCAAGGACGTCAAGGATCTCGAGGGAATGGCCTTTTTCGAGTGGATGGCAGCGCGCATTACCGAGACGATCCAGAGCACCCTCAACAGACCACACAGCGCCGAAAACCCGCTGCCTATTGCTCTGGCATGGAGCTTTCCCATAGAGTGAGCACCCTGCATCTTTGCGACTCAATCATGTGTTTGAAGCTAACAGAACAAAAAAAAAGGCAAACTTCTCTCGGTAGTGGCAGACTTGCGGCCATGGGCAAGGGCTTCTTGGCCGACATTGGCCTGGTCGGGCAAGATTTGGGAGACATCGTGAGGACGGCATGCAAGAACAAGGATCTGCACGTCGAGCTCAAGGCCATCCTCAACGACTCGAGCGCCTGCCTACTCTCACGAGCGTACTCACACTCATCGACGCGATTCGGCCTCATTCTGGGCACCGGAGTCAACATCGCCGCCTACCTGCCCGTCTCGTCCATTGGCCGCACGAAATTTGGCGAGCGGCCGGCGGGCTGGTTCGATGAAGCTTCCCACGTCATCGTCAACACAGAGCTCGGCATGTTTGGAGGCAAGATCCTGCCTCTGACTCGATGGGACCTCCAGCTGCTCAAGGAGCACCCCAGACCTGACTTTCAGCCCCTAGAGTACATGACGAGCGGCATGTACCTTGGCGAGATTGTCCGGTTAATCATGGTGGAGGCGATCCAGACAACTGGCCTTTTGGGCGGCATTCTCCCGCCTTCGTTGACCGAGCTTTATTCGCTGGGCACGGAAGTCATTTCCTTGATAGAGGGGTAAGTTATCTTTGCTGATATATGTCGACCTGTGCACGACTAACACCTTTTGCCTTTGCAGTGACACCAGCACCGACCTATCCAAGGCCATCAGCTGCTTCTCGGAAAAATACCCTTCATCTCATACCCCCAGCGTTGTGGACATGGCTGCCATCAAGGCGATTGCGTCATTTGTCTCTGTGCGCTCAAGCGCACTGATCGCCTCTGCTGTCTACGCTCTTTGGGACATTCGCCTGGAGGGTGACGAGAAGTTCCTCGCGACTCTTCCCGACTCGTCTCCCCTGCGAGCCAAGGTCGAAGAGGACATCAAGATGGACAAGACTACCGTCGCGTTCAACGGTAGCGTCATTGAGAATTATCCTGGCTACCTGGAGAACTGCCAACGGTACATCAACGAGCTGCTGGACACTCACCCGTCCAGCCAGCCAAAGGCCATTGAGCTTGTCTCGGCCAAGGAGAGCTCACTGACGGGAGCTGCCGTGGCATTGGCGTGCGTGGACTCATGAGAGGGATCATGACCAACAACAAAAACGAAATCCTCACATTCTTTTTCGTGCTTGTTTCAGGAAAATGCGTTTGTGCGCAAGACATGATACCTCGGATGATGGGTTATGTTTACTGGGATATACGGGGTATGCGAAGGAGATGCATAGAGGCGCCGGGTTTTTCAGCATTGCTTCTTTCCATCTGGCGTCATTGCCGGGATTCACTTCCTTTCTGTTAATCTTTCCTATAAACCAATTTTTTGTCCTCTTTTGTTCTTGGATATGTTTTCTTCCTGATTCCTTGTAATTTCGTCTCCTCTTCTTTGCTGTTTTTCGGTGGGCGATGGATATAGTTGGGAGCATTTGACGGTACGCTTCTGCAAAGAGCGAATGCTGCGTCATGTAGATTCGAGCTGCGACAAAGAGGTATATATTGCATTGCATGTCGCTGATGAAAGAAAAGCATTCCAAATCTCTGTTTTTAAATCATGCCATCTAGAACAACTGATGCTCTCAGCCCGGTCTAGTTGGTGCCTTGGTCTTTGATATCGTGGTCTGATGGATGCTGTGAATCTCTTTCCACTGCCAGTCTGATTTAGTGCTAAAACAAGTCCAAAGTTCAGCGGAGCGCGTTAAACGGCCGCGTCCTAAAAGTACCGATACCGCCGGCCACTGGCATGCATTCGTAGGTGACCAAGTTCTCGGTACCTGCTCGGGTCATGTGACAGCCTGCCTTGTTCGCGTAAAGAGAGCGCCGGAGCGCGTCCGGCCACAAACAAAAGAAAAGCGGCCCGCGATAAGGCGCGCCCCTGCTTTTCGGCGGCGTCAAGTCTTTGGGATTGCGATTTCTTTTCTTATCTCCCTTTGGACTCTTGACATTGACATCCTGCGATCTCACAACTGTCTGTGGAATACCTACACAGATCAGGTCGTTTGTACTCACCCTCTATGCAGTGTTGTTTCATCTACTGCTTTCCCAGAGCTTCCATCCACAGAGTCGGTTCGCGATACCAGAGCCATGGCTGGTGACGTCGAGGGCATCTTCAGCGACTGCGCCTTCGCATTCGTGCCCAGCGACTCGTTGGCCCCCAACCTGATTCACAGTGTACGTCCTCGCTTTCTACAGCTCGCGCCCTCAAAGAAGTCATTTCAAAAGCCTAACCCTTGATCCCCTCCCCGCGCAGCTCGGAACGATTCTGATAGAGAATGGCGCCGAGATCGTCGAGCCCCGACGCGATGGCTCAATACCCATCGAGCGAGTCACGCACATCATCTCCAACACCATCGACTTCCCGCAGTACATCGAGACGCAGGCCGTCATGATCCCCGTCGTCACGACGCAGTGGATCACCGTCTCCATCTCCCGCCGGAAGCAGGCCCAGGTCCGTCCCTTCTCGCCCGATCCCGGCATGATATTCTCCGAGGTCGTCGTGACGTGCGCGGACCTGCCGCAGATGGACAAGGAGAGCATTCTCGGGGCCACTATGGCGCTGGGTGGACAGGAGACGAAGGATGCGACGAGGTTGACGACGCACATTTGCGCTTTGTCAATGAACCATCCCAAGGTTGTGGCTGCGCTGGAGAGGAATTGGAAGGGCAAGATTGTCTTACCGCACTGGTGAGTCTAATTGAGAAGTCTGGTCCGCACGGACGGTACACTTAATGCTTTTGGATAGGTTCGACGATTGCTTCAAGCTGGGAAAGAGGATCGACGAGGGACCCTATCTTCTTCCAGATCCCGAGATTCTGAGAAAGGGCGCCGATGAAGATCTTGACATTCCGATAAACAAAAATCTCGTCGGGGCATCATCAGCGAATCCCGAGTTCCTACCTTTGTCCAGCGACAACTCTGCCAGACCACCCGTCACCGTTTTCCAGGACAAGCGCATTCTCCTATGCAAGGATCTTCAGCTGACCGCGCGTCTGGAGAATGCCCTCAAAGACATCATCGAGTATGGAGGCGGTCGGTTGGTGGAGGATGTTGAGGAATGCGATACGTTGATTTGCCGGTACCGAGACGGGGCCGAGTATGTGCGAGCCTCTCAGGCGTGCAAGGAAGTGGCCAACCTGTCGTGGCTCTATTTCCTCATTGTGCACAATGAATGGACGTCGCCCTTCCGCCGGCTACTCCATTATCCCGTTCCTAGGGGGGGCATCCCAGGTTTTCAGGACAAGCGCATTACCGTGTCTAACTACGGCGGCGAGGCGCGGATCTACCTCGAAAACCTGATCAAGGCTTGTGGCGCGGAGTTCACTAGGACGATGAAGACCGACAACACCCATCTGATAACCGCCCGCAACTCGAGCGAGAAGTGCAAGGTTGCTCCCGAATGGGGCATCACTGTGATCAACCACCTCTGGATCGAAGAGAGCTACGCCAAGTGCGAGATGCAGCCGGTCAATGTCAAAAAGTACAACCACTTCCCGTCCCGGACGAACCTGGGCGAGATTATCGGACAGACCTCTTTCAACGAGTCTCGGCTGAGGAATTTGTACTACCCCGGCGGCGAGCATACCATGTCACCTAGTGCAAAGAGGAAGAGGAAGATTCTCGAGGCCGCCGAAAGCAATGCCTATTCACATGGTCCGGCCGAGGGTGTTGTGATTCCCGAGGCCGGACAAAGGAACCTCGATGTCATGGAGGTGGACAAGGAGGAGACTCCTGCTTCGAGGAAGAATCGGCGAGATGCGCAGCTCGTCACTCCGGCACGCTCTCGACCTGCGCGCGCCGACAAGGAAAACGAGACACCCATGATCATGTCCAGCGGCGGACGCAGTGCCAAGTCAAAAGCAATGGACAAGCTCTCGTCAATTGCGCCGGATATCGCTCTCTACGAGAAGGAGAAGAAGAGGACTACCAAACCGGGCACTCCCTTTGGTGGCAAAAAAGCGGCAGAGCTGACGGAAAAGGAGAAGGGCAGCGCAAAGAAATCCCCGGCCCACAAGGATGGGGACGACGGAGAGCGCCCGGCTAAGAAGTCACGGCCTTCGCTGCCTGGGATTGAGATGCGCATTATCCTGACGGGTTTCCCGAGATGGGTGGGCAACCAGACTAAGGAGGACCAAGATCGGGTAAGTTTATTCAGAGCTCTTCTAATCTCGTAAGAGGGCTTCGCTAACAGCATGTTACAGAGGAAACTCCGCGATCTCGGAATCCAGATTGTCCAAGAGGGCCACCCCTGCGACTACCTAGCCGCACCGCATGTCGTCAGGACGGTCAAGTTCCTGTGCGCCCTGGCCCGCGGTCCCACCGTCATCTCGTCCGCATTCATCGATCAAATCCTCGAGACGGGCAAGATTCCCGAGGTGGAAAAGTTTCTCCTCAAAGACAGGGATGCCGAAGCCAAATACAACATCAATCTCGAACAGTCCGTCGCCCGGGCCAAGGCTCACCGCGGCAAGCTCTTGCGCAACGTGGGCATCTACTGCACGGACAAGGTTAGGAACGGCCCAGACAGCTATCGCACGATAGCAGAGGCCAACGGTGCCACCTTCAAGATCTACCGGGCGCGGAGCGGCTCGACCATCAAACCGACGACGGCGGAGCAGGATAACTTCTTGCCTCCCGATCCAGTCTATCTTCTCAGCGGCAACAGCGCGGAGGAGAAGCAGCTGTGGCCGCGCTTCAGGGAGATGGCGGACAAGGGACACATGGAGCCGCGGATCGTATCGCCGGACTGGCTGCTCGATGTGGCCATGGCGCAGCAAGTGCGGTTTGACAAGAAGTTTCTGATTGACACAGAGCAGGGTTGACTTGACTTTATATATGTGAGGAATTCAGGGCATCTCTTTTGAGGATGCGAGCACGTGACGGAGTTTGAGAGGGCGGCATCTTGGTCGGTGCTGGCGGGGGGGCGGTTTTATATATCCTTGCTGAGAGGTGGCTGAGTGCGTTTGTGTATGAACTTGATGTCATTTAGCCCTGGTAGTGTCGCCTGTCTTAGAAGAACTTGACACCAAGGGAGTCTTCGGAGCCAAAGATTTGCGCTTTGCCTTGTTTGACGAGGATGTTGAGGGCTTTCATGAGGACTTGGTTGTCCATGCCGTGGAATTCTTTTGTCGTTATGCATTAGCACAAGCCTGGTCTCCGCTGACCCAAACGATATCAATGTCCAGCATACCTGTTCCCCTGGTGTTCTCCCCCTCTGTAAGCTCATACACCGTCAACACGCTCCCCTTCTGCGCCGTCTCCTCGACATACGCCTCCACAAGCGCCGCCCACTCCTCCGGCTTCCTCCAATACAGGAGGACGACATCCCCCGCCGCCGCCGCCGCAGCAGCAGCACCTCCATCAGCAGCACCAGCATTCCCGCGCACGAATTCCGCGCGCCCATCCTTGCGCATGAAGTCAAGCACCTCGCGCACATCAGCGGGAGAAAGCCTTCGGTTGATGGCGCGGTTGTGGAAGAGCTCTGATTCGGCGGCGGAGGAGACGACGAGGCGGAAGAGGCGGTGGTGGCGCGCGTAGGAGAGGACGAGGGCGGACCATTTCGTGAGTTGGGCGTGGTGGATGGCGAGGTTGGGCTGGCGGGTGAAGAAGGGGGGGAAGGAGTATTCGCGGGGGAAGGGGAATGATGTTGCCGTTTGGGGGGATGAGGATGAGGGTGGGGGTGGTGGTGGGGAGGGTGTTGTTGTTGTTGTTGTTGTTGCCATTTTGTGTGCGTGTGTCTGAGATGTGAA
This sequence comes from Trichoderma ghanense, assembly GCF_004382785.1. Taxonomy (NCBI): domain Eukaryota; kingdom Fungi; phylum Ascomycota; class Sordariomycetes; order Hypocreales; family Hypocreaceae; genus Trichoderma; species Trichoderma ghanense. Next base: position 2,034,258 of record NW_027395663.1, on the reverse strand, counting down.
GGGCTGAGGTGTTGAGGTGTTGAGGTCGGGATGTTGTTGAGGTAGAGAGGGATGAGATGAGATGAGATGAGATGGGATTGGATGGTTTCGAGTGTGGTTGAGATAAATCGATAGGACGGATGGCGGGATGACGCTATGCCACGTTGTGGGCCGGGGGGGGAGGTGTTGCAGCCGGGGTCAAAAAATCGTTTTACAGACGAGGCTTTGTAGTACCTACATACCTCAGCCTTACCACGTATAAGAGGATACAAACGGCAAAAAAAAAAAAAAAAAAAAAAAAAAAAAAAAAAAAAAAAAAAAAAAAAAAAAAAAAAATCGACGTCAAGTAAATATTCGACGAGCCTTGATAAATGATTTCTCTAAAGGTAATCAATGAGATTCGGGCTTCTTTGGATTCGTATAGTAGCGTCGATGAGGCAGAGGACTTGAACATGCGTACCTTCGGACTTGGTACTACCTACCCAGCTACCTACGACTGGACCTTGGGTACCTACCTACCTTTGGCCTATCACATGAAACCTTGATATACAAAGCCTCGAGCTGCCCTCCTAGGAAAAAGTCTTGGAGCGTCTAGAATGCCGATTACACTCTCCTTCACCCACCATCCACGAGTCATGCCATCAGCCCAACCAGACATCCCATCATCTTTCCCACAGCCACTGACTTCCTCTCTTTTGTTCAATACCGAAGCTTCCTCGAAGTAGGTAAAAGTTCGACGTCACATTCCAACCCAGCATATACCCCGGGTCAACTCCCTCCGCACAATCATCATTCAACATTCACAGCAGGGCCAAATCAAACAAAGGACATTTTATACCATTTAATTCTGGAATCGTCCAATCCCGTCTTTCATGAAAAGCCATCATTAGGCCCCATCTCCATATCCCGCCAGGTATCGCGCCGCAGTGACAAGTACATAATAGAAAGAGTTTCGACAGAAACAGAAAGTAAGAAAAGACGGAAAGAAACAGACGAAGAATGAGAAATCCCAAGCATCTGCAATGAAAGAGCAAAGGAAAAAAAGAAAAACATGTTGCCACGAAAATATAATCGTGCTCGGTTCCCCCAGTAACCTCTGCCAATTTGCCTCTAGGTTTGTTTCCCACCCTATTGCATAATACTCGTAGTAAGGCGAATCAATCCAGATAAAAACACACTCATATATATATACATTTTCAGGTAAGAGGGGTATCGCCTTGCCGGTACGAACCGTCGTCCTCCATTGTATACCTGGTTGTCACAGTGATGAAAAAGCAAAAAGAGAACAGAGGAATAGAAAGAAAAAAAAAACAAGAGACATAGGCCCATGGAAGTGGAGTGTCGTGATGCAAATCCCAAAATGCAGTGTGAATAGAACAGTCTTGAGACCTTTCTCCTTCCTTCTCTCAGACTCGCCAGCGGTCATAGGAACCCTTCGTCGTCCGTCATGCTTTCGTAGCCTGTATCCACCTCCATGCCCACCACCCTCTTCGTAATCCCCAGACATTTATTAATCATCTTGTCTTGCAAGTCGGGCGGTACACCACACTCGAGTGCCAGCGGGCTTCCCATCCAGAGACGTAGGATGGCGGCTAGACTCTCCACCAGTGGCGCAAAGCTATTTGTGGTATCTTTATGAGCGAGAATCTGCTCCAGAACCTCCATCACTGACGTAAAGCTCAAGAGGGACATGCGTGTTCTCGTTGCCAAGGCTATGACCTTTTCGATAGAATCGCGGACGTATTGCTTGCTGCTGGCAACCGGACCACCCAGTCGTTTGATATGGGCCGCAGCCGTCGCGCAGCGTAGGCAAAGCTGAAGGTCGGGATCCGGGCTATTGGGCTGAGGCGGAAGAGCGGTTGCGCGATCCGCAAAGGGGTTGGCGTCGGCGCAGGCAAAGGACATGGGGTCGATAAGACTGCTGCCACCGGTGTCGACGCGAAGGACCTGAACAGCGGCTGCAATGTTTCCCCCACGCGATTGGTGAGCGAGCACTGAGCGAGCCATGACTGCCCGTGCCCGAGCACGAGAGCCCAGGGGGGCCACCTTGACAGCAAGTTCCATCACCTCATCCTCCGGCTCCGCTTCGTCTCCGTACAGTGTCGCAGTCAGAATGTCGTGCACCTTGGCCGTCGACCACCACGCTGCGAGAGCATCCATCGGAGACCCAATCGTTGTATCGTCGACTACCGAGTCCATGCCGTCCATCGGGATCGCGTCGTGAGTCGTCTCCACGTTGAAGGCCAGATTGTGGGCTCGCTGGATGACGGCGGGGGTCAGGACCTTGTCGCACTCCTGCTCGACCAACACAGCCAGGTGATCGGGCAGCATGTATTCGGCACGCTCCTTCTCCCACATCTCGTCTTGTTGCGGGCTATGGGTTAGTCTCTGGTTCAAGTCTCGAGCCGCGTTCCACTGTCGTTCGGCAACCTTGGTGGCGACGTAGTTGACCAAACCCAGCTGATACCATTTCTGGCTCAGGTCCCACAAGAGCACGCGGACGTGAAGTGCCTTGAGCATGAGGCCGCTGGGGGTATCTGGCACAGTTCCAGACGCCAGCAGCGTCAGAATGAGACGGCTCATGCAAATCTCGGCATCCCCTCCGGTGAGCTGCGCGTCGAGAGCCGTGGCCCACGCACGAACTCGGGCCACCTCCTGTTCGGGAGTCAGTCCGGTGAGCAGCTGATACGCCTGGACGCCAAACACATTGCGCACGCTCAGCTTGAGCGTCTTGAGCATCAGCGCAGCCGCCTCGAGGAAGAAGCTATGGTGAGGCACCCAGACCGTCTGGATGGCCGTCTCCCACGCACGGCGACGAACGCTGATGGGGGAAGCCAAGGAAGGGGCAGATTGCACAGCAGCCGATTGTTGCTTTTTGGGCGTTCGGTCCATTCTCGAGAACAGTGACGGGATAAAGACCCACAGCACGAGGCCGAAGAGGAGCATAAACTTGATCCAGATGGCGTCGTATCCCGCAAATCGTACGTCGAGGTGAGATGGTACATGTCTGAGGAGCTGCAGGGGCAGAGCAAACAGCCCGCGGCCCTGCGGTTCTTCGCTGCTGGCTTCGTCTTCCCGAACCGCCTCCAATATCATCAGTCCGGCGAGCGAGCCTACCATCAGCTTACCGAAATAGGGGCTTGCTGTGCTCCATCCCGTCTGCTGGCCCTGCTGGCCCTGCTGCTGCTGCATTGGTCGAATCTGTTGCTGGCCCACCACCGTCGGGTTGGGGCGGAAGAGCTGCTGAGGGACGGGGTATGGCTGGTTATTCATCTGGGCAGACAGGATTCGCTTCATGTCCTCTGGAACCTCGATGAGACCAGTCGGCATTCCACCGTTTTCCTGATGATTCTCCATTGGAGACGGTGCCATTTGCGACAGTTGCTGCTGTGATTGCTGTGGTGTTTGGCTGTCCTGGGGATACTGGGTCGGCGTAGGCTGCTGCATGGGAGGCACGGAGCCATTCATGGACCCATTCATGGCACCCGCCATGAACAGCTTCTCGAATGCGGCGATTCTCTGATGCATGGCGCTGTTTTCGTCAATTAATCGATTATTCCTCTTCTCCAGATGTCGTATATATTCCGTCGCTTTGCTCAACACCTGTTGCATTGGTTAGTCACTGATAAGATATGATATGACCCCCCCGGTTTCGTTTTTCCCCTCTTGCGCAACCAGCATGAATGGGATTCCTACAGTGGCTTTGTTGAGCTTGTGGGCGGGCGTGAGGCCGTGTAATTCCTCGCGATCCTCCGTTGTGTCCTCTCCCCTGGCGCTCTTGCTCATGATGCGCAGACTGGGGACGCTGTCTCGCAAGGCGGCAATCTTGTCGTTGATGTTGGTCCGGTAGCGCTTCTCAATCATGTTGTGAGCCGTCTTCTTGACGGGCTTTCCGCCCTCCTCGAGGAGATCATCGTCGTCGACGTCGTCGGTGGAAACCTTGCGCTTCCGCGATTCCTTCTGGGAGCCGCTGGAGACGTCCGGCGACGAGGCGGCTCCCGCCTTGGCCGACTCCGGGCTCGAGGCGCTCTTGGGTGATCCGTACTGAAGGTGAGGGGGCATGGCAATGTTTCTCAGCTGTTCCTGCATGGCAGGACTCAGGACAGTTCCTGAGCGTAGGGACGGCTTGGACACCGGGAGGGCGCCCCGCTTGGTGGCCGCTACACCGGGGAAGTAGACTGACGAAGGGTCGAAGTTGGGCGGCAGGCCAAAGGCGGTAGGGCCGTGCTGCTGCTGCTGCTGCTGCTGCGGTGGTGGTTGCTGCGGTGGTGGTTGCTGCGATGGTGGTTGCTGCGATGGCTGCGGTTGTTGCTGAGGCTGCTGAGGCTGCTGAGGCTGCTGAGGCTGCTGAGGCTGCTGAGGCTGGTGCGGCTGGTGCGGCTGGTGCTGTCGCGGGTCAAAGGTCGGGTTCGGCCAGGACGGGGACAAGTATCCTGGATGGGCTGAGGGGAGGGTGGTGTTGCTGCCGAGATCGTACGAGTTGGCTTGAGGCGAGCTGTCGAGCTGCCAGACTCCCGAATCGAATCCAGCTGAGGGATCGCCGCCGAATATGGGCGCATCTGAGATGTCATCCAGAGACGCGGGGCCACCGCCTATGAAGCCGAAGCTCGGGTCGTCAAACCCAAGCCCGTTGGAGCCATCCTCATCGGCCATGGGGACGGCGCTTTTTGGGGGTGTGAATCTGGCGGCTGCAGAGACCGGGGGAACGCTCGCGGATCAGCTCATGCAGCGACAGCCGGGCTCGACGAGGCGAGTCGAGGCGACGACGGGCTCGAGACTGAGACCAGACGAAAATGCGGCAGGGTCTGGCCTAGGGGGTGAGAGGGTGACTCGATTGTTGGAAGAGAATGGTGCGGTCGGCGACGCAAGGTGGACTGAGCGGTGCAGAGGCAGTGGACGCTCTCACCAGCGATAGTACGATGAGATCAGCTGTTTTTTTCGCCTTCTGCCTGACTGGCGGGTCGACAGCTAAGAGCGGGATTTGCTGAGACAGACACCTAGCCCAGCAAGAAGCTTTGCCGAGGGTGTGGGATGGCCAGGGATGGCCGCTCGCAGACACAATGGGGTGTCTTTCGAACGGGAAATATCAGAGAGCCAGTGCTACAGATCGGAACATACGAATCAGGGCCGGTCGGCACCTTGGAAGTTTCGAAGCCGGACAGTTCGAGACGGCAGGTTTGGAAAGGGAAAAATTAGAAACAAACCCGAAAATTAAAACAAAGGCTGAAAGATGCCGATGGATGGATCGGGCTGGTGGCAGGTGAGGAAGGGGGGGGGGGGGGGGGGGGGGGGGGGCGACTTCAGCCCAGCTGGGTTAATTCTCTCCCCTTCTTTTTCTTCTTCCTTTCTTTTTCCTCCCCTTGCGAGTCGCTCTTTTTCTTCAATCCCGCTGGCCGTTGGGGAATGGCGTTGGGACGGGATTGCACGGGCTACCTTAGGCTGGAGCGTCCGAGCTGCGACGCTGGGAGGGATGGAGGCTTGGATGGATCGCTGGATCGGCCGATGGATTTGATCGATTTGCCTCCGTGCTTGGAGCGACCTGGTCTGGCCTGGCCTGTTCTGGTCGGTTCTGGTTCTGGCAGCACTCGGGCGCTGTCAACGCTGCTGTTCTGCTGCTGCGTCTTGTCTTGTCCTGGGCCACGGCTATGCGGTACGGACAGCCGGAGGTGCGAAAAGAAGTGCGAGACGAGACAAAAGGCATGCACGACAGGAACATCGTACGATGGATCCGATATCAGGCGAGGCTACGCCGCAACAAGCAAGGGAAAAAGCTAAAAGGCCCCAAATGGCCTACCCGAGACGCTCCCCACTTCCCTAACCTCTGGCAGTGCTGGACGCTGGGCATTGATTTGCCTCTGCCACTGCAGCAGCCACAGCAGTGCTCCACCGCCTGCAAGTACCGGTACATGTGCACAGCGACGTTCTGGGCTGTCCTGGGCTGTCCTGGGCTGTCCTGGGCTGTCCTGTCCAGCAGGTCCTCTGTACAAACGCCTTACCTGCCACCTTCATACTAGGTAGGTAGGTACGCACATCGGGGATTTTCCGTTTCATACAATTTCCATCAATGGTCGCTTCATTGTTGATCCTCTCAATAACTGATGGCTGCACAAGTGACGCACGTAAGGTAGTAGGGGGTAGTATTGTACAGTACCTACGTAGCTCTACATGCTTGGATCCTGTGTGTCCGGGGCCAGCTGGAGCCCAAAAGCACGCGCATATCGACATCGGGCAACGCAGCGGAGGCTTCCAGCAGCAGCTGGTGCCCCTTCAATGCTGTACAGCATGTACTCGTACACGGGCTGGGTGAGGGCACCTGTGATGCCGGCTTGGCGCCTTGTATCTCCCCGTACCTGTACCTGCGCCCCGGGCAGCTGTGCCGGTCGCTGTGCGAGCACGAGGGCGCCCCGGAGTGGTTGCTGTGTGGCCAGCACGCGTCGTGCCAAGCGCTGGGTACAGGTACCTCACCTTACGTTTGACCTAGCACGCATTTCCCACACGAGTTACCGCAAGGAAAAGAAAAGAGGCTTGAGCGGCAGCAGAGAGTCGTGGGCCAAGTTGGTACTACCTAGTACCTACTATAGCGTCCGTGGCATTTTCGTCGTCTCCTTGCATGCGCGTACACGTACCTGGACATGCTCCTCCTTACCGCTGCCTTCCACGTCCGTGTCTGTCTGGCATCTCCAGCAGCATCAACGCCCGGAGATTGAATAGCATGACAGTTGCGGCTGCTGCGGTATGTAGGTAAACTAAGTTGTCTCTGTGATGAACTGATACCTACATCATAATATAGGACAGGAAAAACAAACACCGGCAGGAAACTCCAACCGCAACTCTCGGCGACAGCCCGACATGCTCATGCATTCGCACTGACAGCGAAACCCCCTCCGCTGGCATTCTACCCAAGTCGCAATCAAATGAATACTTCATACCACAGATTTACTTTCCACAAGCTCCGTCAAACACCGCACGGAATCGGAAAGACGACCGGTTTCGATTTTCCATTGGGATTCTCAATCATTTCCAATGTCAAGCGGCAACGAGGCGCCCAAAAGCTGAGAGCAGTTTTCAGGCATTTGCCTTTTGTGGCTTCCTTTGCAAACCTAGGCGCCAAGATCTCAGCAGCATCAGCTTTCCGAAACCCGAGAGCTTCGCTGCTCCTATTTGGCCGATAGTCTATCCAGTCAACCAACTGCTTCTTCTGTCCATCTGCCGAAAAGCAAGGTAAGGTACTCGTACATTGTACGACGCTGTTGGTAGAAGCCCAAAAGCCACGTGAAGCGGCCGCCCTCGCCGCAGTGGGTTGCCGCACACAAAGCGCCATGGACACTGTGCTCCGTGCCACAATCCGTGATTCGACTCCTCAGCACAGACAGTCATTGGCTTTGTCTCTCCACCACCTTGATTTTGACCCTGATGGTCTTGGCAGTGCTTTTCTTCCGAGTCACGCAGCGTTCAGATGTTGTCTTCCACTGGCGGCTTGGCTGAGCGCCGTTTGGTGTCTCAAATCATTCATTCTCCCCAGAGACATCTTCCCGCCTTCAACGGCATATCTTATTATCAACCGTACCTACGAGACAAAGCCGGAGGCTCGCCAGAGTCATTAGTCAGAGGCATCATCAACGCTGCCGCGTTCCAGAGGTTCTAGCCTCTCAGCCACAACCCTGCTCGGGTCCAATGGCTTGCTTGGATAGCCTACTCGGGGTCTTGCCAGACTCCGGCAGCAGAGCTTTGGCCACGGCCTCATCCTTGGACCTGAACGCCCCCGTTGGCTTTGCCCAGCAGCGGCAGCGCCATCTCATCCCTTGCAATTACAGGCGAAAGCACTACTATTATTACTGCACTGTATGTACGAGCATTCACATGGTCATACAGCAAGCTATCCTTGTTACGCGCTGTTTCAATCTCCTCCTCCCTTGCTACGAAAGCATGTTAGTATTACTGCGCAGTAGCACCAAGCGGTACGAGATAGCCTCCAGCTGCGGTCCAACCACTCCCCAATCCCTCCACAAGGCGGGACAATACCAAGCATCAATAGGTTTGCTTTCACGGTCCGGGAGGAATCCCGATTCCTGCTCGTTTGTCCCTCTCTGTGCGAGTAAAAAAGCCCATGGATCATTACCCTAGCTACTCTGTCCAGCGTCCACCAACTCCTAGATTCTCCGTCTCACAACTCCGGCTCGGCAGCGCGGCGCATCTGCCAGCGACCCTTTCGCGCGATTCGTACCGCGGCCAACCAGCGCCTGCACAAGTTCGGAGCCAGCACCGTCGCAACCTCGTGGCCCTCTCACACATCGTCCCGCTCCCTCTCAACGGCATTGGATTGAGATTCGCCGTTGGCCTGCATCGTACGAAGTGCAGTGGCACACAGGCGCCATACGGGTACATGTGCTGCGAGCACAGGAGAGGGGCAACGTGTCACCTACTCATCAACTGCTTCTTCCCCTTGGCTTTCGTTCGCGTTTTCTAGGCCTGGAGCTCGCGATTCCGAAAACTTTCGGACGTCAAGCCGTCAACGTACAAAATACCTCTAGATGGGATGGCGGCCCGCCACAATCCGCGAGCTTATCAACGCCCGATCGACCTCAAGGTTGCACAAGCCAATAACCCATCCACAGGATACTCGAACCCTCGGGCAAACCCCCAAAAGCTCCCCTTCTTCTCCCTTGAAAGCCTTCCAGACTAGTCCAGATGCTCCATGGACAGCCTGTCAAGCCAGTGCCCCCGTGCATGTTCCCCGCCTCCCGCGAGCGGGTCGATCGATATTGGCTGCATTCAACACATGTCCTCTTCCCTCCCTCTCTCTCTTTCAGCCCGTAGTACAGTCCAGTGCTTGTACGAGCTACGAGCAGGGGAGCTTGCTTGCTTGTCCGCGCGGGCGTAGACCTTGCCTCAAGCGCTCTTCTTGCCTGCGATGTTTCCCGCGTTGCTACCTAATTTGCATGTGTGTAGTAGTAAGTATGCACCCTTACTGGGAAAGCGACAGCTGCAGGGTCGGATCGAATGCTCCAGGTCGTTACGTCAATCTAGACGAATGCCACACCTGCTTTATCCCGAAGACTTGACCCGAGATGCGAAGTATGGATATGTACAGCAAATGATGACTCGTACATGGTATTTTTGGCACGGGATACCGAGGAAGAAGAGAAAGCACATTTACCTGAATCGTGGCGGCCCGCGATCCGCGGATACGGATCGAAACTGCCACGGGCTATTTCTACCAGAAACCGCTGTCAGAAACGACACGTTATAATTATGTCATTTCCCCTTCTTGCTATTGACACATGCATCACATTGTTGGTAGAAGGGGCCCGTTTCTGATATCCTACCAATCACTTTTTTTTCCCACATTGTTATATCCCTCGCATCATGGTTACTATTACTAGTATACCAGTAATCTAGTTGAGGTTTATGCGAATGGGCTGAATCCCGCTCGCTTGGGAGCTGAAGCTAGGTTTAAATTAAACATTGGCCGTCCGCGGGTCTGAGCGCCTGCAATGCTTGGTGGTCAAGGCTACGGGTGGATTGTTGCTTCTTTTGCTGTTGTGTCCATATGGGCGGGATTCATGTATGTTGGTTGGGCTTTTGAATGGAGGAGAGGACAAAGGAGCCAAGAGGGAAGAGAGAAGAGGGAAGAGAGAAGAGAGAAGAGAGAAGAGGAGACAATGGACAAAAGTGTGCAAGTGATATGAGAAGAGGAATGAAGCCCACTTGTCTTGAGCTCAACCTTCATCCGCGGTAGCCTTGCTCCTTTGGCTGTATTGGACACTCCGCGTATGAGTATATCAAGATCTCTATACATGATCCCAAAGCATCTTACTAGGTACCTGTAGGTAAGGAATTATCATACATAATAGTAGTTCCCGCAAAAGGTCCAATCCGGATCAGCCGTCATGAGTGTATCTGCGACATCTCCGTGATGCCCTTCACAAGACAGCACTCTTACAGACGCTCACTTCAAGTACCAAACATTGAATTATGGATTCATGGATGCTAATCATCCCGTTGAGTACGAAAGAAAAAAAGGAGGAGAAGCTCGTCAGTCGTAAACGGTATATATGGGTATGAAATTCCTTCTCTCTCAATCCTGCGCTCCTGGCCCAAGTCATTGGATATCTGTGCAGATAGAAAAAATGGGGATACAAAAAAGGAAAATTGCCATGTCTGTGACGACGGAAAGACAAGAATCACGGCGACATGATGAGAAAAGGGCGCCCTTCCTGGGGCTGCCCGCGCAAAGTATCTAACAGGAGAAGTTCGAAAATAGAAAAGAAAACGGTAAAGAAACAACAGGTTTTATATGAAAGAATTGCTCGTGTTTACTTCTCATCCCACAGCACATGGTTTTACCAAATCTCCTCAGAGCTCTTGACCAACTCGGTAGTCGGCGTCTTCGGGACCATCCGCTTCATGCGCTTGCGGTCTTCCTTGGTCACCAAGCCAGGGGTGATGGGGACACAAGGAGTAAACGGCTGATACGGAGAGTACGGCACTGCGGTTCCGGTGAAGGGAGTTCGGCCGCCGCCGGGCGACAGAGGGCCGGTTCGCTCAAAGACGGTCTGCTTCGTCGTCTGGGCAGTGACGTACGGCGAGCCAAGCTGCTCCTCGTAGGCACGAAGAGGGAGCGTGCCACCGGTTCGGACCGCAGAGGGAGGGTTAGGGCGGGAGAAGGAGGCACCAGGTCGTGGCGAAGACGGCAATGAGGGAAACGTGCTGCCGGGCCGGGGCGAAGACGGGAGACCAACGAGGGGAGACTGCGAGTTCTCCGAGGTGGCTGACTCTGGATCTCTCTCGGGGTACGGCAGAGTCGTCCTCGATCGGTTGGCACGGTCGAGGGAGGCCCCGATGCGCTCGTCGATTGTTTGAATGCTCTGGGGCGAGATATCAGGAGTTATGGGAGCACCCGGCCTGGTATTGGTGGCGCCGAAAGGCACCTGGTCCGTCGGGATAGGCGGCGGAGGGGCGGGAGCGTAGTGTCTCGGCGGGATGGCGCTCATCTCGCGAGACTCATGCTGCGGGAAGGTGCCGGACATGGGCGTCATGATGGGAGACGAGATGCTAATGCCCTTGGCCGTCTTCTTCTTGGGCGAGAGGAGCGACGAGAACAGGGCCGACGTCTTTGACTGGGACTTTTCCTCCTTGGCCGCAGCCAGGTTCAAGCTGGAGGGCTTGGACTTGCCCTTCTTGGACAAAAGACCCTTGGACTTGTCGGACGCTTCTGAGTCGCGCTGAGGGTTCGGAGACGCCACGGGAGACTCGAGAATGATGCCCTTTTGCTTGGCCTCCTCGTGCTCCATGACGTACTTGTACATCTCTTCCAGCTGTTGTTGCGCCATGGCTCTGTCTGCTGCGACGACGGACTGATCTACAAGTGGCGAGACTCCGAGCGTGGTGGGGACGACAGATGAAGAAGATGGCGATGGTAAGATGTACGGCGCCGGTACGCTGTTTGGATCGAAGATGCGGGCGCTGTAGGGGCCGGACTGGTAGTGTTCCGCCTTGGGGATGATCAGGGGAGGAACAACGACTTGGCCCTCGGGATACTGAGTGAAATCGAACTGCTGGTGGAACGCTTGAAGCTTCGGATCTGCTACCGGATAGCTTGGCTGTAGGATGTAGCTGGGCGGCAGGTCACTCCCCCGGAGATGTTCCCTGCGTCGTCTGGAGAGCGAGAGTAGGAGGATGGCGACCAGCACCAAGGAGACTCCGTATGCCGCAACGATGCCGCCGATCTGAGCGGGCAGATATTTGGCGCTGTCCGGCAAGCCGCGAGCTGGCAGAGGCGAATCGCTTCTGCTGTCTTGTTGCGTAAAGGGCGAAGAAGAGGCGACGGACCAGAGGAGCACAGAAGTCAAGAGAGCGAAGGACGATGATGAAGGACGAGTGCCAAGGGGCATGATGGAGCACCGCGTCCTGGGCTCTTATGAAGGCGATGGCAGCGTGATGGGACCTCCTGGCGTTGGAATGCGAAACATGACCCGAGAAGATGTGACATGAAGTGAGGAGAAATCTGCGGCGCGCAAAGGGTATATAGAGTCGTCACAGCGGCTGGCGATGCTGGCCGGCGTAACAAGTGCAGCAAAGCTGGCGCTGCGCCGTGGGGCCGGGCGACGAGCTGCCCGGGATCCCCGGCTTGCGGTGCTGTGAGTGGCTGGATGCTGCATCACGGCGGCTACAGCGAAACGGCGCAGCGAGGCACGGAGAGGCACAGCGGCCAGAGACAAAGAGCGCTCTTGAGGCCATCGCCGGCCTGTGGTTGGGTGCAGGTGGGAGGTTTAAGCGCCGACCTCTTTTGTGACGGGCGCCATCCGGCTGCTGATTGGCCGGCGGGCAAATAGCGATGCAAGGCACTAGCGATGGCTCCCTGCAGCGTCCCCACAGGCGGGATGCAGCAAATCGAGGTGACAGAGTCGTGAACCGTAAGTCCAAGGAGAAGGAAAGAAGGAACCGTGGTGATGAAGTTGCAGAGACAAAGAGCGGCAGCTTGAGGTAATAAAGGCGATGGTCTACGAATTGGTTCTTGATCTCAATGGCTGAAAAGGACGTGTTAATCTGGCCGGCTATGTCCTTTAACACCCAATGACAATCGCTGATAACTGGCCGTCAATCAAGGAGCTTGAATGCTTCTCCCGAGCCACCTGCAAGGGCCCGATCAAATGCACATCTTCGTTTCCTACCGTTTTTAGACTTCTCATCTTTCAATCTATCCTTGTTCTGTTACTCCTGTTGTTCTTTCATCCTACCTATTCCCTAACTGCTTTCCCTACTGTCTATCGATCCTCTGGTCATATTCCTCCTCATACGACCATCATCACCAACGCTAAAGGTGGTGCTCAGTTCGCCTGCTGCTAAATAGGCGCCGGCGATGGCATAAGCAGAGCATCGGGACTTGATCCCTGCTTCATCGCAGTGACACCCACCACGATTCGTCCAAATGCCTCCCAATCAGATCCCAAACTCGAGTGCCACAGCCATGGTACTTGCTAGAAGAGCATCGCTCCCTACAACCAACGCTGCTAGCGGTGACGAGCACCCTCAGGCTCCAAATCTGCGTCACCCAGATGCAGCCACAAGAGGTGCCCCTTCTGTAGGTCTCGTCACATCCTCAGGGCACTCAAGGCACACCGCCGGAGCAGATCCGGTGTGACGAACTGAACTGTCGCCTCTGAAGTGATGGTTCGCATTGGGGTCAGCATGCAAGATGCAGAGTGCGGATGGCCTGCATTGTCACCAACAATGCGAACGGTCTCATCTCACGACAGGGCGAGTCAACCCATCTTGGGCCTCTAGATCGTGATGACGCCCGCTAGCCGTGCCATACGCAGTTCTCACCACCCTCGTCACTCGTCACATGAATAGGCGCCTCCAGCATCAACAAGAGAGGATGAGATGCAGTTATGTGTAAATCGTCCGCGTGCTTACTAAGGTGCATGTCAAGGTCACATGACTTCGTGATGCCATGCTCCTCCTTGGATGCGTCGACGCGTTTCGATCACGATATCAGATACAGACAAGGCTGGCACAATCAGTGAAAACACCAATAATCGTTCATTTCGGTCTTTTGTTGCTTCAAAGTGCTGTCATTCACTTAGACCGTCGGTGCTGGCTCTCGATGCTCAACCTCACCCCCTCGTCTAGGCAAAAACATCGCCGGTTGCTTCCACTTCCACCACCAACATGTCAACGGCCCAGGCTGAAAACCCAATCCTAAAGTCGCTCAACGCGGCTCAGCGTCGTGCTGTCACCTCCAATGCGCAGACAGTCGCTATTCTAGCAGGCCCGGGCAGCGGCAAGACGCATACTCTAACCTCACGCGTCGTGTGGCTGGTTCAGCAGACGGGATACAAGCCTTCAGACATTGTTGTCGCAACATTTACAGTCAAGGCAGCCCGGGAGATGAAGGAGCGAATAGGCAAGGTCCTTGGCTCAGAATGTGAGAAGAAGATTGTACTGGGCACCTTTCACTCTATTGCCAGGAGGTACCTCAGTGCCTATGGTCAGCACATAGGCCTCGATCCCAAGTTTGGCATTGCAGACGACGCCGATTCGAGGGCAATCATTCAGCGTATCTGTAAGCGGCATAATTTCAACATCGACCCGGGTTTCGCAAGAGCCTGGATCAGCAAGAACAAAGCCAGGGGACACTCGACAGAACCGGTCTCGAACAAGAAGCAGCCTGAAAATCCGTCATTGAACGAGTGCCACAGGGAGTACCAGGAGCAGTTGGAACGGTCCAACCTACTGGATTATGATGACCTGCTGGTACGCTGCGTGGAGCTGTTAAGGGCATATCCTGCCTGTGTCTCCAACATCCAGTCAGTCCTCATTGACGAGTACCAAGACACGAACGGCATCCAGTATGACTTGATGAAACTATTTGCGCAGGCTCGCCAGCGCATAACGATCGTTGGCGATCCTGATCAGAGCATCTATGGCTGGCGATCAGCCGAGATTCGAAATCTGTACCGATTGCTCAGAGATTATCCCGAGACCGATGAGATATCCCTCGAGGAAAATTACCGATCATCTCAGTCGATTCTCGATGTGTCCTTGACCGTCATTCAACAAGACAAAAAGAGATACCAAAAAGTCCTTTTACCAGTTCATACAAGAGGCACAAAGCCGGTATTGCGAACGTTGAAGAGCTCTGCCGCAGAGGGGGACTGGATCGTCTCGGAAATCAGGCGGGCTGTCACGATGTTCGGGGACATGCTCTCGTACGAAGACGTGGCCATTCTCTTGAGGTCTGCCTCTCTATCCAGGAACATCGAATCGGCATTGGGAAAAGCCGGACTTGCCTATCGCATGATTGGAGGCCATAAATTTTACGAACGAAAGGAAATCAAGGTTCTGCTGGACTACTTGCGGGCAATCTATCAACCCGAAAACAACGACGCCATTGCGCGAATCATCAATGTACCGCGTCGAGGAATCGGAGACACAACCATCAAGCGCCTTATAGAAGAGGCTGAGCAACACAAAATGAGCCTGTGGTCACTATTGAGAAAGCATTGCCAGGGTAGTCGCAAAGCGGCAACAAAGATCCTCCCCAAGATGGAGCAGAGGCTCAACACCGAGCTGATACGATTGATCCTAAATCTCCAGACTCAAGCCCAGCAAATCACCGACAACACCCAAAACTCCTTGGTCAGCCTTATCGAGAAACTACTGTCACAGCTCGACTTCAAGAAGCACCTCGAGTCAGAGTATGCCGAGGACCACGAGCAGAGATGGCAAAATGTTCAGGAATTTCTCAGCTTGGCCAATGACTTTGTACGGGACTCGGCAAATGTAGACGAGGAGCTGCTACCTGAGATTGAAAACGTCGATCAGGCCAAGGATGACAGCATTCTGGGCCGCTTCTTAGCAAACGTAGCGCTGGCATCAGATGCTCAGAAAACCGACGATGAGGTTGAGAAGAAACCATTGATCACCATATCCACCATCCACGCTGCCAAAGGACTCGAGTGGCCCATTGTCTTTGTACCAGCAGTGTACGCCGGTTCTATTCCCCACTCGAGGGCGGAGGATCTGGACGAGGAAAGGCGGTTGCTCTATGTAGCCATGACCAGAGCGCAAGCGCTACTCTATCTCAGCTGCCCCTTGTACGGGTCTCAGGGGATGGGGGCCAAGGTTGAGCTGTCGCCTTTCGTTTCGCCCTTTGCATCGACAGCTTTTGCCAAGCACGGGGCATCGTTCAACAGACCAATTCTAGAAGGAGTCGCAAAAATCCTTGGAAGAAATGTTCCCAGCGAGAAAGCAATCTTTGACAAGGTTCCAGCCATGTTCGCCGTGGAGGACAACTTGTTCCCGATAGACCCTATCGACACGAGAGATGCGGACGACTCGGGTGGGCCTGAGGGATACCGTTCCAAAGGGCCCAAACGTCAGCGTTTCAACAACCAGGGATATGCCAACGAGGAAGAAGCGGCAGAGGAGCGGCCGTGGCAGAAGGAATACAGCACAACCATGGAACAGGCCTCCAGCTTCACCATGGCATCCTTACCCGGGTTCGTGTCAGCTGGAACGCACCAGAACGCGCTCACTGCGGCTGCGGCTGCTGAAGCAGAAAAGGCTGCAGCAGCAGCCAAAAAAGTCATCAAGTCGGGGACGACTCGTCGAAAGCCAGATCAGACAAGCTTGCTCGGATTCGTAACAACCTCGTCAACGAACAAGCCCGCGGCTCCAGTGGGCGGGTTCCACGGCCCGGACATGTCTATGGCTCGGTACCAGCTAGCAGCATCTCGATCCGCAGCTAGGTTAGCGGCCGAGGCAAAAGCTCCCGAGCTTCCGGAGCTCCCTAGCAGTGCTGGTCCATCACTAGGGAAGCACAAGCTCGCCAGCGGCAATGTCCTGAACAGGCCCAACGGCATCAAACAGGAGGGTGAGGAGGGCGGCTCCAAGAAGCGGTATCACTGCTTCTCTAGCTCTCCGCCCAGACAGGACGAGGGCGAGGATGTCAGGGGAGAGCAGACATCTGCAGAGAGCATCTCTGTTCCCGATCGCCCTGCCTCGAGCTTCCACAGAACGACGTTTGTTTCTGCGACTGCTAGAGGCGGCGTAAGGCGTCCGGTAGGGTTGGGGCCCCCTCCGGGGCTGGATAGGCTACGGAGGCCGTTTAAGCCGTTGACGATAACGCGGCCGACAAAGCCGCAGTAACGAGCAATGATGATTGACTTTGAGCTGCATATGTGCGGCTTCTTTCTTGTTTGTTCATGACTCATGAGGACTGTACGTGGATGAAGGGGTTATTGTGGCATTGGGAAGCATAACGGTAGCCTTACGGATAAGCATAACGGCTGAGGCTGGTGGAGTAAGGCTTGCAAGGTAGGCATAGACCGAACCGCGTGTATATAAAGCTGTGATAAAGACCATGAACGAAATGAAATAGACAAAGAACAACATCAAAAACAAAGTCATTGAATACATCAATCTCACTATCCAAACTACGAGCTTCAACGCAACAATCAACCACAAAGCATCCCCTCTACTTCAGAGACAAGACAATAAGCACTCATACTACGCCATGTTTTCGACACTTGCCTCCCGCGCCGCCTTTTCCACTTCGGCACGCATGCTTAAACCTGCAGACGCAAGCGTTTCCGCTCCCGCGCGCAGCTGGAAGAATCTGTCGCCTCGAACTCGTCGATATGTCGCGTATGGAGTTGCGGCGTGCTTGGCTGTGGATGGATTTGTCGTGTACAAGTATGCGCCCTGGTTGATGGGCCTGGAAAAGAGGAATTAGGGTTACATACTGCTCATGACAGGCTGGGGAGCGAATGGAGGGTATATTGGGATATGTAGGGGGGCTCTAGATCTGGGTATTCAGTTATAGAAATTCAGTGGTTTGATTAAATGCTGTTCTCAGTATGATTATCTTCTCTACCCTGCAATCTCTTGCGGTATTGCGCATGACGCTGGCGAAAAGCGGTTTGCGGAAAAATAGGGAATAGAGCAAACACGAGCAGCCTGAGCTTTTTGCACAAGCCAAATGACCAGGGATCCCATTCCTTCTACTTCCGGATGCAGAACCGAGGCTCATGCGATCGGACATGATATCCTTTCAAGGTGGTGGTGGGTGAGCATGCCAACGTTGACACCACCATTAAGAGGGGCAGAGAGGCGATGCCGCCGATTCGTGGAGTGACAGCGATGACGATGCTTCATCTTTTGTCAGTAGATATTGGATGTCTGTCCCTGCTTCCCAGGGTCTTCAATCCGATACACGATAGAAGATGACGCGAATACCCGTCATCGTACATCTACTCTGTAGATCTCGAATCCTGCTCGATATCCCAGGAAGCCCTGGTGGGCTCCCGCCAGATGGCATTTGTCCTCTAGCACGCTGGGCGATGGCGGATGACCCTGTTCATCTATTTTAGCGCCTCCCCGCATAGTCGACTCCGCAGCATTGATCCGAAGAAAGTCGGCCAATTGATGCCGTACACAACAGCTCAACAGCATCTACCTTCAAGTCTGTCATTTGCCTCCCTCTCCCTTCTGCGCGATGTGACGGCAATCGGATGGCCTAGCCGCGAGGCAGCAGGTCTTTTTGTGGCCTTCCTCTGGGTGTCATGGCTCCTCCAAGAGCTGAGCTGTCGATGCGACCTTCACCGTGCCATCGTGGAGGCAGAGGTGTGAGTTGCAAGTCCTTGCGCAGGACGGGTCGCATGAATGTCTGTGGCAGTGGATACGACCGTGGCTGAGTCGCCTGGCCGTGGCTCGTGGTTTGTCTTGTGCGAGTGATGATAGAGCTGTTGGGAGGGCTCTTTGACCTGGTTAGTCATGAGATGCCCACTTGAAGGTGTTGACAATAGGATCTGTTGATGGTCATAAATGAAGAAACGAGTCTGTGCTTTTCTTGAAGATGGAGCTTTCTCTGTTATTTTACTCACCGGCGGTCTGAAGTCATCAAGTCCACATACCTCCGAAGCAACGATATCATCGCGACCCGCCCCGCCAAGTCGTTGTACTGGGACATCCTTCCCCAGCGGGATCTTGACTGCCGCGGCCGCTAGCCCGACAAGGGCAGTTTACAGCGCCCCATCAGGCCTAGTGGTTGCGGAGGGTCACCTCGAGGGCAGCTACGCATGCCGCCCTTTCCTTGGCTGGCATCTCCATTATCCCAAAGGGCAGGAGCGTAGAAAGGCTGCCTTCCCTTGCTGCTGCAACTAACGACCATCGCCGGCTGTAGTTCTAGGCTATTCTGTCCCAAATTACGAGGCACAGACAGCAGCTAAATCACACCAGCTTCACCCTACATAAATACTGCATGGCGGCATCTCTGGGCGAGCGGGAGAAGCTGGCCCCTCTCCTCGCCAATGCTGAGAAGGCAGACGCAGAAGCAGCCTCAGAGCCACCGGCAGAGTCACCGGCGGCCGCGTCACCCGAGCAAAGCATGGCGTCCTTCTCGGCCTTCTCGATGCTGAAGCTCTTCCTCATCTTCGCTGCCGGGCTCTTCGGCCTCGTCATCGCTGCTCACCCCGGCAGACAGTCCCAGTTCGCGAGAGTTGCTGATGCGGACCGCCAGTCATACCTCGTCGGCGTGGGCAAGGCCGACATCACCGGCCCGGTGGTGGAAATCAACTTTGCCGGATACGCCAACCTGGACCAGAAGGGATCCGGCCTGCGCCAGCGTCTGTACAGCCGTGCTTTCATCATTGCCGACAAGAGCAACTCCAGTGATCGATTCGTCTACCTGGTCCTCGACACGCAGTCCGGAGACACTGCCATGCGGAATGGCCTCCTGGACGGCCTGAAGGCTCTGGGCGATGAATATGCCGTCTATGGCCAGAACAATGTGGCTCTGACGGGTACCCACAGCCACTCTGGTCCGGGCGCCTGGTTCAACTACCTGCTTCCGCAAATCACGTCCCTCGGGTGGGACAAGCAAAGCTACCAAGCCATTGTTGATGGTGCTGTTCTGTCTGTCAAGCGAGCGCATGAGAGCCTCCAAGAGGGATACCTGGATGTTGGTACAACTACTGTTTCTGACGGTGCCATCAACCGCTCCCTTTGGGCCTATCTGCAAAACCCAGACGAGGAGCGAGCTCAGTATGACGCGGAAACCGACACCACCTTGACACTGCTCCGCTTTCAGCGTGCTTCTGATGGCAAGAACCTTGGTGTTCTCTCCTGGTTCCCCGTCCACGGAACCTCCCTGCTTGGAAACAACACTCATGCTGCTGGCGACAACAAGGGTGTTGCTGCTTGGCTCCTGGAGAGCGCCATGAAGAATGATCCCACCGCTGCCGATGGCTTCGTGGCCGGCTTCAGCCAGGCGAATGTCGGCGATACAACTCCCAACGTTCTCGGCGCTTGGTGCGACGATGGCTCTGGTCAGCAGTGCAGCCTTGAGAACAGCACTTGCGCGGATGGCAAGTCACAGAGCTGCCATGGTCGAGGACCCGAGTTCCAGGCCCTGGACCTTGGCGTCAAGAGCTGCTATGAGATGGGTCGAAGGCAGTTTGCAGGAGCTCAGACGGTTTATGTAAGTGCTCCTCAGATTCATACGCTTTCTACGTGCCTGCATATACCTTGCCTATTTTCATTTCCAGACATAGAAAGCAAGCTAACGCATGTAATAGGACAACTTGAAGTCGTCTGGTACCCCAGTGGTCGGATCATCCGTCAAAGCCTTCCATTTCTTCCAGGATATGCGATACTTCAACTTCACGCTGCCAGACGGAACCGAGGCTCAGACTTGCCCTGCCGCCCTTGGCTACTCTTTTGCTGCCGGAACATCTGACTGGCCAGGCGCCTTTGACTTTACACAGGGCGATTCTGGTGCACCAAACAACCCTTTGTGGTCACTTGTTTCTGGTCTGCTGAAAGCACCGGGTCCCCAACAGGTTGCATGCCAGCAGCCCAAGCCTGTTCTCTTGGACGTTGGCGAGATGACGGCGCCTTACGCCTGGACCCCGAACATTGTGGATATCCAGATGCTACGCGTAGGCCAGCTTGTCATCATTGTCAGCCCCAGCGAAGCAACCACAATGGCCGGACGCCGCTGGAAGGCTGCGGTTGCGCAGGAGGCAGCCTCGTTCCTTGATGAGGATCCCATTGTTGTACTGGGCGGTCCCGCAAACAGTTACTCGCACTACTGCGCAACTCCCGAGGAGTACGATGTCCAGCGCTACGAGGGTGCTTCGACCCTGTTTGGTCGGAACGAGCTCAACGCCTATATCAACCTCACTGTTAGCAATATGCACTACCTTCAGCCTGGCTCGACCAGCACTCCCTCACAAGGTGTTCTTCCCCCGGACAACCGCAAGAATATGATCTCATTCATCACCGGTGTCGTGCAGGATAGCGCACCGGCAGGCAAGCCCTTTGGCAGCGTGTTGGTGCAGCCGAACCCGACGTATAACATCGGCGACACTGTCAACGTCACATTCCAGGGCGCCAACCCGCGCAACAATCTCCGCCAGGAACAGACGTTTGCGGCCATCGAACAGCAGGGCAGCGATGGAACGTGGACTCAAGTGCGCGATGACTCGGACTGGTTCCTGGTCTACACGTGGCGGAGAACCAACTCCATCCTGGGGCAGAGCGAGGTGGACATTACATGGGAGACGTACGGCAATGCCGAGCCGGGCACCTATCGCGTCAAGTATTACGGCGATTCGAAGCCCCTGATAGGGAGCATATCGGCCTTTGTGGGCACGAGCAACAGTTTTACGCTCAAGTAAGGGAAGAGCCATGTTTGAGAAGCGATTTCTTTGTTGTTGTATAAGTCGAGGTAGTTGGTGAGTAAGCCTGATTGATGAATTTTTGTTTTTTGGCCTGTGTCATTACGAAGCAATGAATAGACGAATTCAGAAACCGTGATGGTTCCTCAGTGTTTAGGTATGGCAAAGCTTTACCTACTACATCTTTGGTGAAATAGCTCGTGAAATGGGGAGTCTCTTCCCGTGTGGAGAACATTGGATACGAGACATGACGGGATTTGATAAGCTCACAGCTATACGATCGTAGCACGAGCATGGAGAATCACATCCCGTCTCTCCCGTATGCTTGTTTACGTGACGTGAACTGTTGAATCCGTCACACAGGGGGGTCTTTAGTCTGGACGCCTGACCCGGAGATTCGGGACGGATCTCGTATAGAGGGGGACGAAGGGTTTCACGTTCATACTGTTGACGGAATAAAGGTGTCTTTGGTTGAAGGCAAGGGAAGGCAAGTTGGGGGAGGATATACGGGTGTTACGTCGAGATGGGAGCTTGTGGTTGGCGAATTGCTGAGATTGTGAGAGGGGGGAGAAGAAGGGAAAAGGGGGCTCCGAGGGAATTTTTGAGTTCCCCGTTTGGTGGTTGTACGTGGGCGGATGGCGGGTGTTTCTTTGCTGAACTGCTTCTTATTCTTTCGTTCATGTGTCTGGGTGTGGTGTTTCTTGCTAGGATAAGATCGGGAGTGCTGGGTTGATATGGTCATTGTGTTTCGTTGAAGGGGAATATTCGAATGAGACCTGTGAAATGCTTGAATCCAAATGATTCCTGTCCTTTATAGAAGGATACTAGTCTGCCTACAAGTGTACGCCAAGTATCAACGACATCGTGCCAGCAACACGAGGCAAGTTCATCGAAGAAAAACTACATCCTAGAACTGCTACCTCACAGCTCATGGTTACTAGCTCAACCCGCTCCCGCTGAAACCCACACTGCCGTTGGCCATGAGCATTTGCTCCCGACCAAGGGCCCCCGAGAAGACGACCTTTATGTGCTCTTTCATGCTTTCGGGGGGGCACAATATGCCGCTAGAGTGCCCGGAAGAAAAGAATTCCTTACCATGTTGTAAGTATATGCAACCCCCTTTATCGGACTGGAAGCTGGCATGTTGTTTCCCGTCCTATACGACGATTAAAACCTGCCCGTGACGATGGCCGAGTACTCATGAGGTTATATCATACATCAGGCTACGACATTCAATATATACGACAGCCAATCGCCCAACCCACCCTTCTCACATGACGAATGGCACTCGCTTCCGCCGCATCAAGCCATATGCAAGCCACCCTCCCATCCCACCGCGGCAATCGTCTGTCAATTGGATGAGAAAGGGGGGAGGGAGGGGCTCCCATCAAGCCGCCTGACGGCACATCACGCGGGATAAGGGGCCGTCGGCGCACGGACGATGAAGAAGAAAATCAAGCCAACAGACTTGAAGGGAGGTGTGGAGAGAGAGAGAGTGTGTGTGTGTGTGATCGAAAGGGAGGGAATCTGATATAGATACACACACCAATGGGGCCGTGATCTTTGTGGTTTCCGAGCACGGGTGGGATGCATGAGGACGGGACGTGGTTGAGGGTAGGTTGCCGATGGAGCTTTTGTGTTGCTGCTTGAGCCGGGAGTTCAACATGTCAGTCTGTTGCTTCGTATCACTGGGACATCCAAAAAAAAAATCCGTCGTGCCGATGGTCTACGGCTCGTGCCATGTCGAACAACATGGAAGGTCGGCCAAGGACATAAAACTTGGCCAATAGCATCGTGGCAAACCTAGCCTTGCGCTTCCCGCAGGCTGTAATACCCGTGATTATTGGACAGCCCGTCATACCCTCTCCCCTTTCTTCGCCCCTCAAACATGACTGGAAAATCCTATGGCTTCTGATCCCACGAGACTGGGACGAGGCAAGCACAAGAGAGGCTAAAAGCTTGCACGATACGGAAACAAGATTCCTTGCCCAGCGTGTTGTCGCAGCCAACTCACCTTATCTGCGAGAGATGCCGGAGAGGGACATGCCCGCTCAGGGGTCTCGGCTCAGAGCACGAATCTACGTGGCTCTCTACAAGTGACGGACCCTCTCTGCAAACGCCAGAGCTGGTTTCCTGCCCTCGGTTTTGCTCCGACTCCTTGCCACAAGCTCCGCGAGCATAGGGGCGGGTACGGGCCACGCATATACGAGTAGGCAATCAGCGGGCAATGGAATCAAGCCGCCGATATTGTGGCATTTCTCGCTTTGCTGCGTGTCTGGGGTGACTGCCTCCCGCGGACCGTCATGCATTCGCTCATGACGTCCTGCTTCCAGGTTCCAGCTTTCTATCACCGACTCCTTGCCGAAGAGAACACGGCTTATCTCTCAACGTGCAGAGAGCCAAAGCTCTATTTCAGCCACACCTCCTTCGCTCACCGACTGCAAGGCAGGTCAAGCAGCAAGCAAGCGGCTTCGGTATCCGGCCTACACGGGCTGTGCCGTAAGCCGTCAAGTTCGGAAGCGAGGGGCCAGAAGCCAACTGTGTTGCCAAGTATACCGCCGACGACGTGTTGCCTTCCCAAGGCCTGCAACCACTGAAATCACTCCTGCAGGGAGGCAGAAGGGAAAGGGGAGGGATATGACTAATCTGTTGAACGGAAGACAACACAATCTCGATGACGAAGACGAAACGGAGGGTATTGCGTTTCTTCCTGACGGCCGACGCAAAAATACAATGGCTGCTCTGTCAGAAAATTGAGGAAGGAAGCGTTCCAAGGCACGTCCTGTTGGTGTGTGACTTGGTGCCTAACAAACACCTGTACAAGCGCCTATACCCAAGATACGTGGATGCCGGTAGAGATCAAAATCATGCCTCGCACAGCAATATGCGCTACTGCGTCAAGTGGGGGGTTCCTTTGCGGAAGAGCTGCGCATACAAGGGAAGGAAGACACGGTTGATTGAAGATAGAGGAATTAGGAAAAAGGAAAAGTGAAGGACTGAGTGAGACCCATTGCAAGTGGCTAGGCATCGCCCATGTGCACTCGGCCGCAAGTGTCAACCCATCAGTACGACGACAACTAGGGAGACAGGCGGTGGCAGCCATCCCACAGGTGAAACCGCGAGCGGCGTGACTTGTACAATGTCTCGCATCGTGTTGAGATTGTCCACTCCCGAGGAGGGAAAAAAGAAACATCGGCTGGATCGAGATAGCGGTTCGATTTCTGGCAACGGAGTGCGGGGTGGGTGAGGTTTCTGTGTCAGGGATGCCCAGAGCATGCAATACATCGCCTTCGCAGTCTGATGTCGAGATCCGATTTTCCGTCACGTCGAGCATCTCGATGTCATTTCTATGGCGACGGTTTCCGCCTTTCTGGCTTCACATCCCCCCTCTTGTTCAATCGATAGGTAATTCAGTGTCAAGGTCTGTATCGGCATCTCGTTCTTCTAATGAAGCTGGCGTCAGTGTGTAACCCATCATCAGCAGCAGTATCGGGTACGTACAACATGGTTCAGATGTCAAATGAGCGCAACTGGTTAGACCTGGCCAGTGTCTCAGATCTCCTATTTCTTCTCCGCACCGGTGTGGAAGGGGGAACACAACGCATGCCCATTTCCCGCCCCCGGCTTGTTCTCTCACGCTACTCCGTACATCCTATGTACAGAGTAGCAATGCGGTACGTGTGCTGGCCGTCGTCCTGAGAGGATCTCGCTTTGAGGCGGAGAGTATATCCTGTATCGTCGTGTCGTGTCGTCGTCGTGTCGTGTCAACGGTTCGGCGCACAATGTAGAGAGACGGACACTTCCTGCCTGTCCACGCATCGCTGTGCACGCAATATCAAAGCGTCGCACAACATATATCAAGATTTGTGCCTTGGGACGACGGCAGCCGTCAGATAGTAGCTCCCTGCTTGGGGTTAGGTAGATATGCACCCTTCGACGCACTCGCATACTACCTCTTTCTCTTGACTAGGCTGCCTCATCATACCCTCCTCGGGCCTCTTTGGGACACGCATCACCGTCCGGTCCTTGGGAAAATAGCAGCAAAAAGAAGAACCGGAGACCCGCTCTGGTGCCCAACTCACGCCCCTTTTCGACCCATCGCCAGTCGCGTGTGCTAGTAGTTGTCACCGTCATGGTGCCCCGCCGTCATGCCGTGCTCACTTTGCTTTTGCTTTCCATTTTTTTTCTTTTCTTCTTATGTCGGCCGCTTTGCTTGCCTCTCCTTTCTTGTACGAATCCGGTACAACACTTAACACAAGATGCAAGACTCTTGCGTCGCCTGTAGGTTGTACTGACGCATGATCTCAAGCGGGAGGTTGAAAGCGACGCGCTCACACTTGCTTGGGCGCTCCAGCGTTGAAAGACCAGACGAGAACTGGCGACCCTGAATGTAGGCGGTATCGTGGTGTTCAGCGATTTCAGCCTTAACACGCATGATTAAGTGGCATCACCGCTAATGCAGCCGTCGTGTGCTCCACAGACTGAGCTGCACCATAGAGTACCGCGGTACGGTGGCGTTGGACTTGACTTTGAGAGATCATGTTGTATGGCCTCAATGTATGGTCTCAACAACCGGAACCTGCCCTGGACGAGACGCAACCTCGGACCACAAGAAGACTTTCCATTTCCTAAATGTCATGTGCTAAAAAAAAAAAGAAAAGAAAAGAAAAGAAAAGGTCATCAAAGCCAACGTTTCAAAGAATGCAAGAGTCTTACCACTATCTAGGCGGTCCCGCGCTCTTTTTTATCCGTCACTCGTAGATTGATGATCCTTTGATGATTCCTCGTAGGAGTATATCCTGCGTCCCTACCGAGCGAGCTGCAAGAATCCATTCTACGTCGAGGAACATCATCCAATCTGGCAGGCACCACTGCTTCATAGCAGTTATCGTCAGCTGAATGTCTCTCGACTCGTTTCTCCAGTTGGTCTGTGACGCAATGTGTCCACGCAAAGGCATGATGGGTACTCGTACATGTGGACTTGTATGTGTATATGCGCGTATGCGCGCCCAATCGCGGCATCTCGGAAGAAACATCCTACTGGCTGCTTCTTCGCAATATCAATTTAAACGCCCTCGGGTGTACCGCTTGGTACAGCATCTGGTAGCCGATGTTGTAGACAGCCTCCATACCCAACGGCCGGTATGTAAGTCTGCGTGCGTGCACCATCGCGGCTCACAAGTGTGGGCTCCTTCACGGTACTGTAGTCTCGCAGCCAGAATGCCGGCGCTGTTCCTCTCGCTTCCTCATCGCTTCCATTTTCCTCTCTCCAGGTAGCTTCGCAGGTATCCACTCAGCCCTGCTGCTTTTTGAGATGGGAGGGGCCATGTAAGGTATGTGTTTGCCAGTAACTGGCAAGCTGGTGACAAGGTGTCGGGACAACTCATCGCGGCCCTGAACTTGGTGCCGGGGATTGAAATCCGGCGGACACGCCGGCACCACCAAAAGCCTGCATCCTCGTCCTTGTGCTTGAAAGCTGTATGACTCTGTATTCTGGCTGACAGAGTCGATGGGACCTGCTCCGCACATGCATTAGCACTGCCTTTATTGCCTTGGAGTACAGTCCCTGCCAGTGGGCAGCAAACTTATAAGAGCCGCGTCACACGGTCTGTCGACTGGGGAATTGAGTGGTTCACGGCCGAGCTGACCAAGTGAGTGAGGACGGAGCACGGAGCACACGGAGTGGCTGGTTGCGCAACAGCAGAGAAACTTGGCTTTTGCGGCTGCACGTCCTGGCAATCCTGGCCCAAAGCAGCGGTGCCACAAAGCCGCGAAGCCATGGACCGGGCAATCGTCTTGCCCTGCTCGACGCAAAGGCACCAGCAAGCCCGCTTGTCGTTGCACCAGTAGGAGGCAGTAGGAGGGAGGCAGAGATAGACGAAGCCGCGAGAGGGCGATGACTCGTAGATTCTATCGCACATTCATCTGTCAGCTGCTGATCATGGATGAGCCAATAGCATGGAACAACAAGGGCACCGAGAATGGGCGAATCCCCCTGGTCTCCTTGGTAGGCGTATCACGACACAGAGGCAAACAGCACCGATGCCCCAAGCAATGGGCCTTGTCTTGTTCTCCCCCGGTCAGCCTCTGCTGAACGGCTCTCGTGTGTCGAAGCTGATGAGCGACGGATCAGCCATCGTGCCCGAGAAATGTTGTTTTTAGCCATCGCATCCATGCATGCAACGTGTATGTGGGCATGCCTGTACTTTGCAGGTGTGGGTGTTTATATATGCATGGCAGCGGTAGACGTATGTACAGGCTGAAAACGCTCTACGTATCATCTGATATCGCGATGTTTCTCATCTCGACTCCCTTCTCTCGAGACCTTAGGCACCAATTGATGCTCAGCCACGGTGGCGGTATCTCCATGGTGCCGGAAGCATCGCCGTCCTTCCTGTGCATGGCTGTGGTAAGAAAAAGGTACAGAGACTGGCCAGCGCTGCCGCCAACAAATCGAATCGGCAAGGGCGACCAGCACAACGGCTGCCTCCATACAGAGTACATACAGACAACAAGAAGAGAGCAAGAGGCGCACAGACCTTAATCTTGCCGGTGTGGGGCCTCGCCGGCAGTAGTCCCGCGTATGCTCGGCGGTGGCTTCCCTTGTATCTCAGCGACAGTACCAGCTGGTTCAAAGTGCTGCTGTACCTTAAACACGGGGTAAGGGGGGGGGGGGGCGCCTGGAGATGTACGAGGCACAGGCGTGCTCGTCGTGTCGGTTAGGTTTGGACAGGGTATTCAGTACGGGGACGGTATCTGGCCTTGCTTCGGCCGGGGGCAGCGGCTGAGGCTGCGCAGCAAGTATAGGCAAGTACCTCCTACTGGTGCTACCGACCTGAAGGTCGTCCTTTCCAGTGGCATGTCATGGCGGCTGAGATCCGGCATCAAGGCGCTAAGCAATAGGTACGTGTACGTACAGGATCGTTGCCCGTATTTTCGGAGTCCTGCACTGCCGACCTGCGACATCCATACCTAGATTTCCTTTTGCTCCCTTGCCGCCAAGCCGTGTGCCCTACATACCTGATCCAGGCACTGGACAGGAAGCTGTGTCAGCAACGCCATTATCAATTTCCTTGACAGCAGAGAGACGTGTGTGTGTCTCAAGACACTTTCCTCACCTCAGTACATGTATGTGAGTAAGTAATCATCTCCGGCGCGCTGGGTAGGTACCTTATAGGGGACAAGACGGGCGGTTGGGGCGGAAGGACGTTGAATGAAACACAGCTTCGACCACGGCACCGCAGCAAGGCACAGCAAAGGGCGAAAAGGCACAGCAAAGCACAGCGCATCACTCCGACTCTTCAGGCCATCCACACACACGCACTGACAACAGAAGAAACACCCCACCCTCCAGCTACTGGCAGCCAGATTCCCTCGACCTCAGATTGCAGTCATTCCTCCTCGTACCATCCGCCAATACCTGGGCACTGGGGAAGGTCGATTCGAATCGGAAAAAAGGGAAGCGGGCAATCACCATCACCGGCCAGCCCTGGTCAAATTATCCCATCCCCATCACACTCATCCACCTCCAACGGAAAGCTTGCTTCTTTGGACCCATCCTCGCCTTGTGCTCCCCATGCTTAGTAGGCGTTTGCTTTTTCCCATCACCCCGGTTCTAGACTACAAGTGGCCCAGAGCCAAAAAAGCAGAGGAGACGTCAGAGCAGGCGTTGACCCTTCTCTTTGCATTTTGCTTCTTCCGCCGTCTCCCCCTTAACCGATGGCCCAGGAATAGCAATGGATCTGAAGTTAGAGATACACCACCTTGTACGCCATGCCGTCGGTTGTAATTCCTGTACTCCCCCTTTGCCTTTACCTCCGCCTGAGCCCGTTGTCTAGGTCCCTTCTCACCTGCAGTCTGCCGCAGCCGCTTCCGTGTCAAACACGCAACCCAGGCTGCAAGCGTTGACAGCGCAATCACCACCTCGACGCCCAAATTACCAAGACACTCGATTTTTTTCTCCGGTGCTCCTGCATCTAATTCCTACTAGCTTCTCACCGGCTGCCACATCACTCGGATGCTTCTCATACCCTGGCTTCGTCCACTTGGCTCCTCTACCAAGGCTCGAGAGTCAACGACAAGCCCCCGCCAGGCCGCATCCACGACGATATAAGGCATCACGTCTGCGCCGTCTGAATCACGGACTCTCCTCTCCCTCTCTCTCTCCAACTCAGCATCCCCAGACCATTGCTTTGCCTGTCTTGATCATCATAATACTACTCAGACTCCCCCACACGCGCCGCTTTTCCCACTTTGGATCCAGATATCCCTTAAGATTCGCCATCCCTCATTCCAGCCTCTTTGTTCGACTATATAACACCTATATATCCGGCTCACGCCGCACCTCGCCTCGTCTCGACCATTGTATTTGTTGTTCGACTTTAGACGCCGCTATACACACCAATTTTTAGACGTGCCCCTGCATCGCCTCGACCACGAACACTCATCGGCACAATCTTAATACACCTGCCCATCACCAAACATAATCACAATGTCTACCTCTTCTTCTGCCTCGTCTTCCTCCTACGGCTCCAACGGCTCATCCTGGCAGGAACGCCTCGAGGGTAGGGATCACCGCAACCATCATTGACCCTCACCGGGACCCGACTGACGTGCCACACAGAGGCTTGTCGTGATGCCCATATCATGCCCCCCACCTTCCAGATCGTGTCGGATCGTCGAGGTATGACGCATATCGATACCCTATTCCGCTTGACCTTGGTTCACTGACTAAAGGGTCCTTGGTGTTATAGGCGGTCGGACAGCTTGGTCCAGCCAAGTCACAGTCCAAGGCCAAACTCTTGCAGCACGATACTGGTACGATGGCAAGAATCTCAACAATGCCAAAGAAGACGCCGCCGAATGCGCCCTGAATTGGCTGAGGACCTCTTGGTAAACAGTCACCGCCACTTCCAGGCCCGGCATCACCGTGCATTGGCACAGCTATTTTTTTTCGCCGTCCGCTACTCTCGAACTCGGAAGCGGAGCTCAATGTCTTACTATACTCATTTATTTCCTTTTCCTCCCTTCATTCCTTTATCCTTTTCCTTTGTGCTGTCTGATCATGCTTGGAGTTGGAGGAAAGAAGGGTGGACGCCTCATGTCTTGAGGCTATCAAAGAGCGAGGGCTACGGTATGGGCGCAACCTGGAATTTTGCCACGTTTGGGATCCTTTCTGTCGAATTCAACGGGAATCTTTCCCTCTGGCTTCTCGCCTTGATTGCCCGATACCGTCGGCCAGCCCCAAATTAACAGCATTGCTCATGCAAAACACAAAATTGCGGCGCACACGGCACACGGCATACGGCATGCTTGCCACCCCTTGTGTTTGCGTCACGACTGCGGATTTGGAGTTTGTTGAATGGGAGTAACGCGTTTGCTTGTTGTATTGTTTGTTTTGGCATTAGGACTCGGATTTATTCTTTTATTTTTTATTTTGTTTTTTATTTTTTTCTTTGCTAGTCGGGAGGGCAATTGTGTTTGCAACGTCGGTCTCTATATGAGGAAATAGCTAGGGAAACTGCAGGAGGATCATGACGAGTTCAAGATTGATGGAAGAAGAAGGCTGGCGCATAGCCACCAATGAGTTGCCGAAAGTAGATACTAATAATTACTGCGTTGACACTTCAAATAGAACCCAAACCCATCTCGAACGGAAGCCTCGTGACTCTCGGAATGGGGTGGCATGCGGATGTGGATGTGGATGTGGGCAGCTCCAGAGCATCGGCCAGATCTAGGCTGGCACGGGGATGCCCATTGCTCGTGCGTATTCGTACACCGTAAGAAGCGACACGTCCCGTCCCATCGTCAGAGACAGCCAGACACTCGCTCGATCAATGTGTCCACGGGAGACCCGAGGTCATGTGGCCAAGGAGGAAATGAGCTGCCCGGACCTTGGCACTCAAGGGATGCAGCTGCCAGCACCAATGCGGTGGAACGAATCGAATCGAGCAAGGATGGCTCAGATTCATCTGTCAAGCCATCTCAGATGAGCATGCAAGGATCGGGTCCAGGGTCGTGCGCGAGGTTGGAGGGCTGACATAAGCAGACGTCAGGGCGCAGGTCGAGCATGTGAGCTCGGACCGGTAGTTATTCCGACCAGCAACCGGATGGTGGGTGGGATCTGTAATTTTCATGGGACTGGCCATCGCGAGGAGTTGTCGAAGCGTTTCGAGGAGACGAAAAAGAATTACGCCGCAGGAAGCCGCTCACGGTGACTCGGAGATACCGCCATGGCTTCAAGGGTGAACATCTGGGGCGCATGCAGGTCCCTGGCGCTCCGGCCGCGGCCCGCCCGCATCGCAGCGCAGCCGTTCCGAAGCCAGATTTCGTCGACTCGATTCTATGCCGATGATGCGACCAACAAGCCCTCCGGCCCTGCCAGCGGAAACGTCTCTGCCTCCGGATCGCCCTCCGAATCAAGGCCCCGAAATGCCAAGGCTCCTGAAAGGTTGCCGAACGAATTGGCTCAGGATGCGTCGGCGGAGGTATGGATATGTGCCTTTGCGTAGGCGTATTAGTGTAAAGGCGAATGCTGACCTGTGGCAATGCAGACAGTTTCATCATCATCACAGGCGAGACCGAGCGATGCGCTAGACGATGCGGCACTCGAGCAGATCCTATTCGGTGGACGGCCCGTAACAAGCCAGCAGGAGGGTGGTTTGACGGAAGCGCAAGAGGAGGCTCTTTATCGCGAGGGTGTCATTCCCCCGCCAGAGCAGGCAGAGGCTGTTGTCGCCAGATCAGAGGCTGCCGCCGAATCGCAGTCAATAGTCTCTATTGGCACAGACGTGCAACAAGCTGGCCACAAGTTTGGTCTTCCGCAGAAGCCCTATCCGGAGGGATTCCACGTCAAGAAGCGATACCATCCCGTGCTGGAGCAAATCACCAGACTGCTGATGCGCCACGGAGAGCTCAGCGTTGCGCAAAGAGTATGCCGTCAGCGTGTTCATCCCTACTGCTCATGCCAGCTTGGAGTATACTAACAGGTGTAGAACATGGCTACGGTCATGAACTATTTACGAACGGCGCCCGCCCCCATCTACAGCCCGAAATTCCCCCTCCTACCGGGAACTCCCCCGGCCTCCCACCTCCCGCTCAACCCCGTTCTCTACATCACAATCGCCATCGACTCCGTTGCGCCGCTCCTTAAAGTCAGGAACATTGCCGGTGCGGGAGGTGGTGGTCGTGCCCTCGAGCTTCCAGTTCCCCTCGCCGTAAGGCAACGTCGAAGGATGGCGTTCCAATGGATCCTGGACGTCATCAACAAGAAGCCGTCAAAGGGCAGTGGGCGGAACCAGTTTGCCCATCGGATAGCCGAGGAGATTATTGCCGTGGTGGAGGGCCGGTCGAGTGTGTGGGAGAAGAGAAAGTTGGTGCACAAGCTTGGCACGGCGGCCCGAGCCAACGTCGGGTCTAACAAGCTGAAGGCCAAGAAGAAGAAATGAAGATACGATGTGACAGCGAGAAACTGAAAATGTATATTAGATGTGTCCCTATTCCATGACGACGAATGAGACGGCAGAGGCTGGGCTGGGATAGGCAATTGTACGTTATATCACGAGAGGCTGCCAGGCCAGAGTTGAGGGCAGCGTCGCTTTCTACAGGGTACATACGAAGTATTACACGAAGATTCACACGCATCTCACGCTCTGAGATGCCTGTCTTGTCATGCATACGTCGAGCATAGATCGGCACGTCTGCACATGAGAATGGACGCCTGCACAGCTCCAGAATTCGGCCGAGGACGACCCCTCTTACGTTGTACTTCATACTGTAGGGTACGATAATCTGGCGGCATGTGACCCGGCTCCAAATTCACACATGCACACACACACCAAAAGAGGAGCCCCTCCGATTCGGGTAGATCAAGCCCTCTTTTAAGGTTAATAAGACGAAGAATCGGCCGTTGCACGAAGGCGCGCAGACGCCCAATGACAAGCGCCCATAGAAGTCGGGACGGTTGGGGGGTGAGCGGAGTCGCACATGGCTGTGCAAAACGAGCGTGATCCTGACCTAATGAGGCAGCGCGAAGCTGGGTGTGATTTGTTGGCGCTGCGAGGTGGTGTTGTATGCGGTTACACCGAGATGAGCGATAAGCTTTTTCTTGTCAATATTTGCTCTCTCTTTTTTGTAGATGGATGGTTTGTAGAGGTGAGGCAGGCTGTTGGGGGCAGATAGATGAGAAGAATCCGGCCCCCCGTTTCTCTTGGTGCTTGGACTGGCAAGGCAAGGTCAAGGTGCGAGCCATGTATGCAAGACTGACGGCTGTCCTCTCCCTTGCGTCCTGGGATTTAGACTTAATTGCGATGATGCTGTGCTGCCCTGCGAGGGGTAAAAGCCACCGGGTGCTAGCGAAGGACTAGACGCAGTTGAGCATTCATGTTGATGAAATGATGATAGACTGGATCCAATCGGCTCGACAGACTGGACGTGATGCATAACAAGATGCCCGCCGACCACGGCCCCTAAGGTTCAGGCCTTCAGCGCTCAAGCGATACCGTCGTAACCGCTACGGAGCGTCGTCACTGCCCTATAGCCCCTCAAGCCCCTCTCCGCCGCCTGCCGTCAGATCACTGGACCTCACCTACCTGCCTTGACTTTTTAGGCTCCCCCAGGCTCCCGTCTCCATCTTTCCCCGGCGTCACGTTTGATTTGATCCAATCCAGCTTTCAGACGTGCGACCACCGACTTCCAGCAGACCTAAACGTGGTCAAATCGTCGCCCAGGCAGCACAACTTACAGGCGCATCTCTTCTGCCAGGCGCCGTCTACGACCTGCAGCGAACAGCATTGACTGCAGCAGCTGCAGCTTGCGCCGTGGAAAAGCAAGAGAAGAAGCGAAAATACCAAGACAAATACCAAGAGTCACTCACACAAACAGGGAGGAGAAGAGAAAAAAGCGTGGCCCACTCGAGACCGCTCCCCAGCTGCTCTCCACCGTCCCGCCTCCCCTTCTCCCTTTTGGCGGTACCACCACGGCTGCCATCGTGCGCCCTCGACCGATCCGAAGTCCGCTCCTGAGCATCCTCTGTGTCATCGCCCTCCTGCTCCTGCGCCTGCGCCTGCGCCATGATCTGAGAGGCGCCGCGCACCCCGTCGCCTAGCCGCTCTCCTGCTCATGCACAATGCTCTTCTGGCATCCGACCTGGACCCAAACGACTCGGCGTCGACTGCATCGAAAGCTGCCCCGCTAGCATCTGCGGCGGCCTCCCACCGGTCACCACTTCACTACCTTACCTTGCATTGCATTGCCTGCCCGCGTACTTATCCAAGGAAGCCATAGGGACTACCTCGTATAGAGTAGCAGCATCGAATCCATCGGCGCCTGCTGCGCGAGCTGCACGTGTCGGCAAGATTGAGGGCAATCAACTCGGCACTCGGCAACATCCTTTCTCTGTTTGCACCCGGCGCCGTCACGTCTGCCGGTCCTCGACAACCGCCTGGCTATCTGGCCACAGCAGCGAGCAGCGATAAACAATCAGTCTCCTATCCTATACCCAAAGCCCACCGGCTCCCACCATCAACATGGCGAACAATAACACCAACAAGAACAACTTCCGCCCCATGAGCATCGACGCCATGCTCGATATGGAGCGGAAAGAGGTCCTCGCTCTGTTGGAGCGCGGCAGCGAAGCCCCTGCCCCGACGACTAGGAGCGCTCGATCAGACTCGCCCTATGCTGCGCGTTCTCCAGTTCGTAGCATGCTGGACATTGCCGAAGAAGCGGCTCCTACGAGCAGCGCCGCGTCGTCATCCAGCAGACCTGCCGCTGCCACCCAGGGCCCGGTGAGGAGCATGCTGGACGTTAAGGCGCCGCCCTCCCCACAGCTAGTCCGCAGCATGCTGGACATCAGTGCCCCGGCGCCGGACTCTCCTCGGCGGCCGGGCAGGAGCTCAACTCCAAGCTCGCCTCTGATGGTGCCCAGCGAGCCCGTCTTTAGGCATCAGTCGTCTTCTGGCTTGGGGCCACACCCTCGGAGCAGGTCGGATGCCGGCGTCAAGCTCGCCGAGTCCAGACGCAGCTCTCGACAGGACCCGATTGCCAATTACCAGTTTTCTAGCATCATGTCTCATAGCTCGGGTCCTCAATCGTCGTTGAAGTGGTCGTCCTCGAGAAACAGTAAACGAGAGAGTGGGGGCTCTTTGGGAGACGCGCTGAGAGGCTCCGAGAGTGGGCTTCAGCTGCCCACGGACAGAGGCCGATCTCCTTTCGGTGGCTCTCGAATCTTCCCTAACCAGTCCAAGTCTCCCCAGGCTCAAAATCGCCGTTGGGGCAGTAGGTCTAGATCCCCGGCAACCTTTTCCGCACCTCCGCTGCCGCCGGGCAAAGCCATGCTGAAAGACGGCCAGGTGGTGAATCTCAACAATGCCTACCGCAAATTGTCAGATGCGAATCTCATTCAGTCTAGCGGAAGTTTGGCGCAGCTGCCAATGCGGAAGAAATCGGTGGAGGCAGGGGAAGGCAGACTCGTGAAAGATTATGTCGGGCCGGATGGCGAGCATCTCGAATCGAGTGACGAAGAAGAAGAGGAGTCGTCCGACGATGAGGACCGAGGGCGCAAGAAGTCCCCTCGCTCGCTGATACACGACACCGGGGACAACGGCCACTCCTCGATTGGTAGCAGCTCGCAATCAGGGGGCCGACAGCCGCTGAGCTTGCTGGCGGCGGCGGAACAAGAGCGTAAGCAGACATTGGAGAGGTTACCTCGTCGGACGCGAGCGACACAAGAAATGCTGACTGGTACAGGTTCACAAGTGGCATCTCAAACCAAATATCAGTACCGCTCCCTATTCGACGAACCCGAGATCAAGGTGACAAATGCATCCGGAGACGCCGCAAAGCCGTCCAAGGGCAACAGGGGAGTCCATCCAGTCACCAGCTACGACCAGGGCCTGGCTTCGGCAACGCCCTCCGTCATGGACTCGGACGAAGAAGCCGAGATGGATGACATCAAGAGGGCGCAAAACCTGTCATTCACGATGACCAATGTCTTGGAGACACCGGAAGCGCATCGCGCCATTCGTATCATATATCGTGGAGATTACACTAGGATTGTTCAAGCGGCGGAAGAGGAGAACCACAGGCTGAGAAAATACCTGGTGGCTACGGACTTGAGCGACGAATCGACCCATGCGCTCGAATGGGCGATTGGCACAGTTCTCCGGGACGGCGATACCCTGGTTGCCATCTATTGCATCGACGAGGAGACGGGGATAGCCGCGGCGGAGGGATCTCAAGTGCCGGACGAGCCAAAGGCGATCAAGGAGCAGGCGGCGGCCATCAACCTGATGACGAACACGAAGTTGGTGCCTGCGCAGGCGAACCTGGTATCGGAATTCAAGCGAACCTCGGCCTTTTATCTGCGGAGCGAGTCCAACGCTGGCACGCCGACCGGTTCGCCGGCCCCGCTGTACCGTGGCGACCGCTTCAAGGCCGAGCAGGAGCGCAGCCGCGCCGTGCAGCAAATTACAGACAAGGTGCTCCGTCTCCTGAGGAAGACGAGGCTCCAGGTCAGGGTGATTGTGGAAGTGCTGCACTGCAAGAATCCCCGGCACCTGGTGACGGAAGTGATTGACCTTGTCAATCCCACTCTGGTGGTGATTGGGAGCCGGGGCCGAAGTGCGCTCAAGGGGTACGTGTCCTGCTTGAGCTTTATTTCGAGAAGAGGAGGGCTTGCTAACCAAAGACGTAGTGTTATCCTGGGATCCTTCTCCAACTATTTGGTTACCAAGAGCTCGGTGCCCGTCATGGTTGCACGCAAGAAGTTGCGCAAGCAGTCCAAGTACAAGCGAACTCCGGTAAAGCAGGTGAACAATATCAGCAACCCATCGGCCAAGAGCCTGGCCAATGCCAAAGTAGACTAGAGCTCTGTCGAGCCCTGAGGCCCTTGGGAGCTTGCCAAGCGTCACTGATCTCGGCCTTCCGGGAGCAAACGCAGAGAAGATTGATCTCGAGGCTTTTTATTCTCCCACGCCCCCTCTCCCCTCTCCCCCCTCCATCCTGCACTGGGGATCTCTGATTTGGGGAGGGAGGGGCAGTGAACCAACCACATGTTTTGTTTGATGACCACGGGGGAACAAGCGCATATACTGAACTGGGTACATTAAGGGATCAACTTGATGGCAGTTGTGCCAAAAGCGTGAGACGGGATTTCCCTTTTATTATCTCTTGTTTTCTTATCTTCTTCTTCACTCTTCCTAATGTCTCCTTGGACGTTGAGCTGCTTCTTCCGGCATTGTCTGTTACATGCTTCCCGGTATGCTACGAGATCATTTTCTTTTTTTTTGCGCGAACGGTAGGAGTTGACCAAACGGGCGATTACAAAACTTGAAATGGAAACACAGCGTCATTTTCTTTTTATAGCATCTTTGCGCTCTGTCCTCGTGTATGCCCGTATCACTACCCGTAGCCCTGTGAGCGTGACCCTAGATGGTGAGAGGTGAGTCCCTTCCGAATGTTCTCATGTGACTGTAGTTTAGCTCCCAGAGACAATGGATCCCAGTGGGGCGGGAGCGGGAGAGATTCGCTGCGAGGATCATGACGCGAATGCAATGGAGGTGACCATAAAGGTATCTGCTAACGTAGGGAGTACATGCTTGGTCGATCGATGGAGTATCCGCGTGGAAAGTACATGGTACCCAGGCTGTACATACCTTACATATCTTCTCCATTAAAGCGTGCAGCAGCACGTTGCTCAGAGTCGAGCTGGGTCATGTCTTGCAAGGGCGAGAGTGTGAAGGATTCAAAGGGTCCGCACCACCTTTTCCATGTGTGGATGTGGTGTGTCTACATATCAGCATGTACTTGACGATATGTGGGCGATGAGAATCGGTTGTGTGTTTCTGGTCGCCTTGAAGCGGAACGGGTAGGGGAAGTAGGTAATCGAGCAAAATAGAAGGGGAAGGGGAGGGGGCCTGAATCTTTCTGCTTCTTCTCATAAGAAATCACCAAGGTCAATACAATGTAAGGGAGGGTGGTGTGGCATTGATTCGCAACAAGCAAGACGGAAGGAAAACAGTGGGACCGATGCTGCAGAGGGCCAGAAGATGCAAAGTGCGTGCATGAAGGCCGATGAAGAGCGGAAATGCTACACAATCGTACCAGTAGTATCAACTGCCATCAGCAGCAGCGGCCTGTACCAATCAGTTACAAAGGCTCGGAGCGTCCTGTATCGTCTTCAATCATGGAGGGGTGGCGAAGCTCTTTTTGCTTTGGGGAGTTGAGCGGGAGAAGAGAGGGATAAGCCCACTAATTGCGGGGTGATAAGATAACGGGACTAGCCTAGTGGTTGATGGGGATGGGAAAGAGGTCAGAGGCAGAGGCGGGAAGGAAAGAGGGACGGAAGAGAACAAACCGCCACCAGCCGAGGGCATTTGGTGCATGTGGGTACCTCCTGCCTGCTGTAGCTGTAATGATGCATGTACTGTACTTGAAGGTACATGTAAGCAGCTGCTAAACAGAGGATGCATCGATGCTTGACATGCTTATTCTCCCCTAATGCGCCATGAAAGTCTTTCTTTTGCTTCATTCTTCAGCCTTGGTCAACACAAGTGTTACCAGGGCCGCGGTAGTACTTGCAGGTACAAGTGCGCCGAGCCCAGAAGGCTGGAATCCTGGTGCTGTCCGCTCCGGGCGTCATGGCATACATCGCATGGCGGATTGACAGCAAGGACAGGCAGACACAGGCATGAGCCAAGTGGGGGTGCTAGCAGGACGATGAAGGGAGAAGAGGGGGGGAGGGGGAGGGAAGCAAGAGAAGGGAGCAAGCAAGACAACATGCTGGCAGCTGGGTCTCTACAAGGTATCTCGAGGGATGCTACAGAGAGAGAGGGCGAGAGGTGAGGCAGAGCCACGGCAAGACGAGAGGGAGAGGGAGGGGGAGGGGGAGGGGGAGGGGATGGCCTGTCTCTCTGTCCAAGATGGCCGTCTGGTTCTGGTCTGAAACGGCGGACAGAGATGTGAGCGGCACGCCTGATTGGCCGCGACAACTGGGTCGATGTCGTGCCACGAGGGCAGGCCCGGCCTCTCACGATTTGCGGCCACCGCAGACAGACAGGCCGCATGGCGGGCTTGGGGCCAGCGATTTGCGCAAGGCGAGTGGGTGGCCCGCTGCCGGCCGCGTCCAAGTCTTCCACTCACGGCTGCAGCCCTTGGACGGGTCGAGTCGGTCGAGTCTCCAGCGTTGGGAGAGGACGAAGCAAGAGATTGGGTATGAAGAGGGAGGAGGGGGGATGGTTGTGAGTCGAGGGGAGGGCAGGACACGACACGATATGGGCGGGACAGGACGGGAAAGGTCGGTTTTTTTTCGATTGCTCGGAAACGAAGAAATCCAAGCGAGAGACGAGAAAAGAGACGAGTTGAGACGACCTTTTGCCCGCCGACTCGACTGGAAAAACGAGAGCGAGAAAGGGAACGAAAGTCGATCCATCGCCCCGAGCCCGAGAGTTTTGAGTGTGTCGCTGCCGCTCTCCCGCACCATCGATCGCTGCCGCTACCACCTCCATTCTTACCAGGGTGGCCGCTTCTCGGATTAACTGACGCACTGCCGCTTCTTGGCTCGTTCCCCAGGCTCTGTCGCTCTCTGTCTGTCTCCTTCTCCTTCCTCTCTTC
Organism: Trichoderma ghanense; assembly: GCF_004382785.1. Classification (NCBI taxonomy): domain Eukaryota; kingdom Fungi; phylum Ascomycota; class Sordariomycetes; order Hypocreales; family Hypocreaceae; genus Trichoderma; species Trichoderma ghanense. Next base: position 1,994,479 of record NW_027395663.1, on the reverse strand, counting down.
CTCCTTGCAGCTCCTACGGAACAGACCGAGCGGGACCATCGATTTAGCTCGTCGTCCTTGGGAAGAAAAAGAAGCCAGTCTGGGTCGACGCTTTTCCCGCAAGCTGCCTTGCCTGCGGAGGACTAGACCTTGTTCTTCCAACCAGCTAACCGGTGCACACGCACATACTACCTTGCCTACCTTACTTTTGCCGCACATACGAGTACTGGTGGTACTCCGTACTCCATACCTCCATTACCGCCATAACGGACGGTACATACCCGACCTTACATAGGCACTGCCGGGGTCTTGGACGCCGCGAGAGAGTTGCAAGTGCAAGGCCCAAGCCCAGGCCGACTACCGACCGACACACCTTTGCCTCTCTAGTCCCATCCCGCTGGACCTTGTCCGCCCTCAAGACTCGCCCATGTATTCGCTGGTAACGGTGAATCAGCAGGTCTCCCTGATCAGCGTCACTGTCACTCCCAGCACTTTTCTGGCTGCGCTGCTTCTTCTGCTCGTCTTCGTCAGCTTCTATCTTCCCTCTCTGCCCTCATTCACCCTCCCACGACTCCCCCTGCCGCGCTTCCTCTTCGCCGCCGACTCTGCCGACGACGACGACGATGGCCATCACCATTACGACCGCCACTCGCCGCGCCCGTATCCATCGTCGCCCACCTCGCCCGACCGCCAGCTCATATTGCGCGACCAGTCGCTCACCATCTACCGCCGCGACAAAAAGGACCCGTACAAAGACCGCTCTCCTCGAAAGGAAGCCAAGGACCACTACAAGGACTACAAGGAGAGGGACTACTGCGCCAAAGAGACCGACCATGGCCGATCCCCAAGAAAGGCTCGACGCTTCTTTACGGGATTTCGAGACGCCGGCAAGCCCGCCGCCGTCTACGACGAGGAACTCCTCCGTTCTCCCCAGCGAGGCGGCGATCGAAGACGATCTCCTAGCGGATCTGGAGGTCGCGTCCGCAGGTTCCTATTCTCCTCCAGCGTGGCGGAGGCTCGCCAACGGTAGTCGAAGCAGCGGCTTCTGGAGACCGCCGTCGCATGATGCGCTCGGCGCAATGGCCCCGATGCGCCTGGCCGCGCGCCACACGCCGTTCAGCGAGCGCGACGACGACGACGACGATGACGACGACGACGACCTCGACGACTTCGACCACGACCACGATGCTCGCAACGAGATTCTGCAGAGGGCGATCCGCACACGGCTTCCCACCGGTAGCATGAGCCCCGACAAGGTGAGGAGCCGGAGTCCAGAGGGAAACAGGAGCGGCACGTTGCGACTCGAGGCACCGACCCCGCCCGTTCTCGAGAGGATACTGGAGTCGCCGCCGCCCACGGACAATTGTAAGTTGCGCCTGCGCTGCGCTGCGCCTTTTCCTTGACTGCTGCCTGCTGCCCTTGCTGGCGCGCGGCCAACTGGGGTCGTCGCCGGCGCTGCCTTGGTGCTGTTGGATTCGGCCGCCTGACATTTGTCGCCTTTCTTTCGTAGACATTCGCTTCGCCGTGCGCGCCGAGGTCCAGCAGCGAACCGAACCAATCGAAACAGCCATTGCCTTCGTCCGCAAACGTTACGCCGCCCTCACTGCGTCATGGACCTCTACCCTGTTTAGCGTGCTGCTCGCCGTCTTCAGCGTGACCATGTTCAAGACGCTCATCCAGGAGCCTGCGCCGCGGCCCGTTGGCGACCTTGTCAAGGTCGCGGGCATTGCGCGCTCCTTCGAACCGCTCATTTACTATTCGGAGCATGCCATCACGCAGGTCCACGACTTGCAGGCGACCAGCGTGGCCGTCTGGGACCTCGGAGAGACGGTGCGCACCAGCGGAATGCGAGATGCGCAGCTCATCGTGGCCGACCTCGACGCTCTCAGCGGCGCGATGAAGACGCTCGCTACCGAGATGACCAAGTTCTTTGCTGTTGTTGATGGCGACATTGACGGGTGAGTGATGACTCGATGAAATCGCATCCCCAATTCCCCCATCTTCTCATCCCGCTCCCTCATCCCATTTCTCCTTCATCCCACCTCTCGATTTGAAGCTTCAACTCTCCCCTTTTCTTTGCTCCCACTCCTTCCTGTGACCCTGGTGCGTCGAGAGAAGCAAACAGCAAAACGTTGACATATGGGCATCTGCGCCTCGTTGTACAACAGCATCCTCAATGTCATGGATTGGGCCAAGATGCATCTCAATCGCCTCCAGAACGCTCCTTCTCCTTCCACCCTCTCCTCCGCGTACGATAATATCCACAACATGCTTTCTGAGGCTCACATCCTCGAAGACGCCTCGGGCACCCCCACGCCGCTCGGCACGATTACCACGTACATCTTTGGACTAAGCAACCCGCAGCGCGAGCAACGAATGGTCCAGCTCCTGTTCAACGAATTCCTGTCCATCCTCGAGGAAAGCGTTCGGGAGGAACTTCGCTATAGCATGAATCTCTACGGCCTCTTCAACAGCATCGACCAACACTTTCTCAACCTTGCGCGGACAGTCGCGCGCGAGACGTCTGCGCAGGAAGAGCTGCACAGCGACATGCTGGCCAGCCTCTGGGTGCGCATCCTAGGCACGCGCGCCGCCGAGCTGCGCAAGTTTGAGCAGAACCGCGTGCTCCTGCGCGACGTGAGAGAGAAGACTGTGCGCAACAAGGGCATCCTGGTCAACCACCACAGCAAGCTGCTCTCCTTGCAAACGTCGCTCGAGGGGCTCCGCACCAAGCTCATCTCGCCGCTCGTCCGCGGCACCAACGCCACCATCTTGACTCTCGAAGACCAGATCGACAGCCTGTCTGGTGTGAGAGACCACTTATCCGAAATTCGACGACAGCAAAAGGGCAAAGTCCTGGAGACGCTGTACGCCAGCGTGCCAAGCAAGCAGCAACCAAGAAATCTGCGACTTGACGACGGCCGGGGCGACATTTTCAGGGAGTCTTAATCGTCGTATCATCCTCCATTTCTCTCCATCTCTGTGCTACTCATCCCTTTGTTGCATTGCGAGGCGTCGAATCAATCCTTCTGTTAGCGGGATATACAAAACCATCCTTGTCAGTCTCATTCTCATCCTCCCACGTCAGATCCAACAGCATGACTAACAAACGGATTAGCCGGCAGCTGTTATTGTCAGCTACAAAATAAATCACCATGTATACCTCTCCCAGCTTCTTAATCCCTTTCTGCCATTGTTCTTTTTTTTCAAATGGTTGAGGCGCAGGTATGGCTTCAGGGGAAGGGCAAGGTAAACAGGGTCCCAAGGCACAGCTAGGCACGGTGTTGGCGCTGTAAACGGAACGGTAAGTATATATTGTTCGTCATTTGATCCGCCATTCCAATCTCCTGTAATTCCTCTTTGCTCTGTCTTCCTTCTTTTCCTTCATCCTTATCAAGGGGGATCAAATTTGGAGTGGACACAGACAACATTTAGGTGAAAAGCCCGGAAACTCGAAAAGTTTTCACATAGATGTTACTTGTTTCTTTCCTTCTTCTTTCTTCGTTCCTTGGCTCATCTTTTCCCTCTTCTGCTCCTCTCCCATCTACTTCCTTTTTCTTTTGGTCTGGTTTTCTGTTTGGCGGGTGGAATTGTGCTTTTCATGTCATATGGGCGTTTATTGTACGCAAGGCACAGCAGGCGAATTTTGGGTTTTCCCTTACAGCTCTTTTCACTCTCCCTTTTTTACTCGCATTCTTGTAGTTGTTATTTCATGTACTCGGATCTCGTGCTTTAACCACTCCTTTTATCGGTGAGCGTCTTATTTATCTGATGTTTCTGGAGGGCGGCGCTGGGCTTTTTGGGCTGGGTATGTAGCTATCTAGTTGTACTACTCCCTAGGTTTCGGCAGTTGTCAATTGGAAGCAATCTCGTTTTTCTTCAAAAGATACCTCGTGTTTTTCCTTGAAGGAAACTCTTATTCACGTACACAATAATAAGGTAGATCCTGTTATGTTTGTAACTAGGAATGAAGTCTCCGTCTCCAGGCTCTCGAGAAGAAAAGGTTTGTGGAAACAGCAGTTTCAGAAATCCGCAACTTGATAACTTGACCTCCATAACTTCGTAAGCTCACAGTAAGAGTACACTCGACATAAGAACATGTCATCTATTAGAAAATTCCCTAGAATCCTATCCGTTTCAGCCCCTGCCTCCCTGTTTTTGCCAGTCAAAGTGGACCATGATCATGGGGGTATAGCCCAGAGGCAGCCTTCATAAAACCCGCAACGCCATCCCGGTGAGCCTGATTTCTTTTGTTGCCGGCGACGTATTCCGTCCCGGCTTGGGCAAAGCGACTTGCCGCTGCCGTAAAACCACCTTCCGAACCACACAACTTTTTGTTCAACCTCGAGAAAATGTAGCAAATAAGTCTATCCTTACATGATGCAATAGACTAGGCAACCGTGGCTATCATATTGCATCCCACGTATCATTCGGTGGCTTGTCAGCCTCGCACCGCGGTTAAATTTTGAATCGACAAAGGAAACGATAATGGTTGTCGAAGGGAGGGAAGATTGGCTGTTTAAGCCTTGGTCTCCTCCTCCTTCTTCTCAGAGCCAGTGGCCTGAGACTTGACGTACTCGTCGTAGACGGCCAGCGCCTCGTCAACCTTAGCCTTCAGAGCAGCCTCGTCCTCAATACTAAACGCAGAAAAGGTTAGCATCATGTTGATAGCTCTGGAGAAATGAGCACGAGGTAACAGGTTGAAACTTACAGGTTGACAAGCTCGGAGTTGTCCATCTCCAGGAGCATACCGGTGATCTTGCCAGCAAGCTCAGAGTTGATGGCCTGGATCTTGGGGAAGATCAGTTCACCAAGAATCTGCTTCTGCTGGGCAGGCTGGGCCGCGGCCAGCTGGTTCTGAAGCAGGGAGGCGGTGTTGTTGTCACGAGGAGCCTGGTTGGGGAAGTTGCCGTTGCGGCCAGCGTTGTTGCCGTTGCCGCCGTTGTTGTTGCGTCCCATCTGGCGGTTGTTGGGGGGGTAACCGGGCATTCCGCCCTGGACATTGGGAGGCATGCCGGCCATGGCACCACGGCCGCCCTGAGGAGCGCCGCCACGGCCTCCAGCAAGAGCAGCGGCCTGCTGCTGAGCCTGCTGCATAGCAGCCATGAACTGGGGAGTTCCGGGCTGTCCGAACTGAGGGGGGAACTGGCCGGGGATGCTGTACATGTTGGGGGGAAGGCCCTGGGGCATGTTGCGACCACCCTGCTGAGGGTATCCGGGGAACTGGCCAGGACGACCGCCCTGGACGTTGGGCATGGGCATACCGGGCTGAGGGAAGGGAATGCCGCGGCCACCCTGAGGGATGAAGCCGGGCTGCTGGCCAGGAGCGTAGAAAACGGGGGGCTGCATATACTGCTGCGGCATACCAGCTGCCGCGGCGGCCTGCTGCATCCGCAACTGGTTGCGAGCCTGGATACTAGCCTCAAGCTGGCTCTTGCGGACGTCCTTGCGCTGGGCAAGGGCAACGTACAGAGGCTTGTTGTTGATCATGCGCTGGTTCATCTCAGCAACGGCCTTGGTGGCATCGTCGGGGTTGCTAAAGCAGACGAAGCCGAAGCCCTTGCTCTTACCGAGCTTCTTGTCTGACTTCTTCTCGGTCTTCTTCTCGGCACCCTCGGCGGACTCGCCCTCCTTTTCGCTCTCCTTCTCCTTCTGGTTCTCCTTGTCCTTCTCCTGGTCCTTGGCCTCCTCCTCGCCCTCCTGAGGAGCGTCCCTCATGACCTTGGCAGAAGTGATGGGACCAAACTCGGCAAACATCTGTCGGAGCTTCTCGTCATCCACATCGTCATCAAGGTTCTTGATGTACAGGTTGACGCCCTGGTACTTGTTGGCCTTCTCAAGGCGCGCAGCTTCATAAGACTTCCGCAGCTCCTCCTCACGCTCATGCTTCTTCTGAGCACGGCCAACGTAGAGGTCCTGACCGCGGAAGTCCTTGCCGTTGAGCTCCTCAACAGCCTTGTAGGCAGCCTCGTGGGTGGTGAAGTTGACGAAGCCGAACCCACGAGTCTTGCCCTCCTGGTCGCGGGCAAGAGAAGACGAGGTAACGTCACCGAACTTCTCAAAGAGCTGACGGAAGTCCTCGTCGGTGACATCGGGGGCAATGTTCTTGACGTAGACGTTGGTGAAGTTGGCCTTCATCTCCTCGAACTTGCTCTGGCGGTCCTTCTTGGGAATGTGGTAGCCGACATAGACCTTCTTCTCGTTGAGCAGCATGCCGTTGACGTGCTTGATGGCCTGAGCAGCGGCCTCATCGGTCTCGTAGTGAACGAATCCGTAGCCCTTGGAGTTTCCGTTCTCGTCCTGCGCAACCTTGCAGCTGAGAATGTTGCCAAAGGCAGCGAAGGTGTCATGGAGAGCCTTGTTATCAATAGCAACGTCCAAGTTCTTGATGAACACGTTGCCCTGGCCGGTCTTGCGCAGAGCAGGGTCACGCTGCGACCACATGATGCGGCAAGGACGGCCCTTGATGAGGGTGTAGTTGAGCTCCTCCAGGGCCTTCTCGCCATCAGGAGTGGAGTTGTAGTTCACATAGGCGTAGCCCAGAGAGCGGCGGGTGACGGCGTCACGGCAGACACGGATGGAAGCCACAGCACCAATCTGGGAGAAGAGCTCGAAGAGCATGGCCTCGGTGACAGAGGGGTCAAGCTCTCCGACGTAGAGAGAGGCCGAGTTCTGGGGGTGGGGAGCGGCGGTGGGGGTAGGAGCAGAGGCATCCTCAGCACCAGCGCTGACGGAGGTGTCGACGGCAGGAGCCTTGACATCACCACTGCCATTGAGGGAGGTGTTGTTGAGATCGCTGGCGAGCTGATCAACAGCGGCGGAAGTGGTGTTTGCGGCCATTGCGACGGTTGACTGAATCCTGGATAGGGTATCAAACAAGACTGCGGGACATTAAGAGTCAGCGACTGAAGGGTGTTGGAAGTAGGGAAACCCTGGTTTGCCGCGGGACAAGGGCCACCAGGGTCGCCGGCGTCATCAGCTATCACTTACTGGTTCAGAAAGAGAACGAGGAGAAGAGGAATGCTCGGCGAGTCAGAGTTGACAGTTCTGCAGGCTGAGCGATCAGGGAGTTAGAGACAGCGAGGGCAAGTTGTCTCTTGTTTTGGTTTTTGGAGTTTTCTTTGCGGTGACCGTTTGCCGACGACGTCGCGCGGGAGTCGAAGATGGTGATGGCGGGTAGGGTTTTTTGGATTTTTCAATTTTTTTTGGTTTTCTTGATGAAGAAAAGAGCAAGAACAGAGATAAAGTACGAAGACCGTACCTCTGAACTAACCTGCCTTTTATTGGTTTGGTGGTGTTTGGGATAAAGTTGGGCGTTGTGTGGAAGAAGAAGAAAAAAAGAGATTTTCAACCACTCGACATATTTTTTTTTCTGCTGGGCTGCTAAACCTTTCTAGCGGTGGAGTGACCTTCCGTGCCTCCTTAGCGGCGAGTTGCGACTTCCTGCTGGAATCTATTAGGGTACCACAGTACAGATGACAGTGCAAGACACTGCCAGAGCTGGCACTAACCCAGCCTAAAGGCGAGCCAGAGGTACTCGCGGCGTCACTTGATGAAGTTGCCGCTAGCAGAGACTCGCCTCTCTCGTGGCGGAAACTGTTAGATGACAACGTTCAACCCCGCCTTCACCAGGTCTCGCGACTAACTGCCGGCCTATCGCAGAGAGGGTGTGATGCAAAGCCTGCCGCGATGGAAATTTTCAAGAGGCGGTGGCAGAACGACGCCTGTCGGCGTGTTTCTTGCTTTTTCCATCAGCTGAGTCGGCGCCGCGAAGTGGCCACAATGAAGCTCATAAGTCACCATGACATCCGCCGGGCCCAGTGCTGGCTGCAGTGTTTGGCTGCTGCTACTTCGCACTCCGTGGAACTTGCCCGCATCATCGGTTGGCTGCCCACAAGACAAGGGTAACAGTCAACTACCCCTCTTCCGCACACTGTGTTGGTGGGATGTTCAAAGGCGGTGACCCCGATTATTCGTGAGCTTTGTCCTTTCTTATCTTATCAGCACGCGACACTAGCCGGAGTGGTCTTGCCCCACCAGCGATGATGATGCTATGGGCAGCCTGCAAGACGACGCATCCAGGCTGATGACTGATGACTGATGAGAGCTTCAGGGCTGAATCTTCTAGAATCCGCAGCAACCGCAGAGATTCGGAAGCCTCGTGCAAGGTGCTAAGCGGCATGCTTGTTGATTTCCCCTTTGTTTGATGCCCGCTTGATGCTTGCGTGTAGCTACTAGCAAAGCCACAGCTGCGGCCATGTTCTCGACATTTACTGGCAACTCCCGGCGGCCAAGGAACGTGAACCTGAGCGGACAAGCCAGCAACCCGTTCTCCAACACATCATGGAGTCCCTCGGCCGTCTCGAACGCTACAAAGACGGTATCGGATGCACAGGCCGAGAGGGAGAAGCGACAGGCGGAACGGCGCCGTCTGAAGGCCGCATCGCAGATACAGAGAACATGGCGAGGGTATAGATCGCGGTCTGTGTTGAGGGACCAGCACAGACACGACTTCGACCTCGTCTACGGATCCCGATCGGATCTCGATGTTCCTCAGAGGCTATATGCTTCTTTTCCCCTGCTTCTATCTTTCTTCTCGGCCAACCGAGCCGACGACCTACAGCGTCTACTATTATTCGTCAACGACTGTAATAGCACTTCGCTTCAGCAACTCTTCGATGCCAGTCGTCACCCTTCACGCCTTCGCAAATTAATGAGAGTGTTTGTGAAAGCCTTGGGTGTTCTAGTCTCTAACGAGTATGTCTACTGCTCCCTCAAGGTGCTGCGAGCTCGCAGCAGATCGTACATGTGCTAATCAAGCTTGCTTAGCAATACGTCGCTGGAAACACGGCATCTCCTTGCGTTGATCAACCGTTTGACTGCCAGTTCGCCCTCTACGATACTTGGATCGATCGAGGAATACTATACGGCCTTGGCTAAGCTTTGCCAATTGAAGCACGGCGAAGAATGGGTTCAAGTTCTTCTCGAGTCCCTCCCAGCACCATTAGCTGCAGGTGAAGGAAGCGGTATGTGATGAAGCCCAAGATACCGTCTCAGTGAAATACATCATGACAACAGCCTACTAACTTTCCATTACGCAGAACCGGATGCATACAGGGCATTCGCACTTCATTTCCTGTCAACGGAGAACCTCCAACTATTCGAGGAGAACATCGACCTGGTAGCCCAGACCATCAACACAGAGAAGCTCGCCATCGCGATTCTCGAAGCGTACAACAGCAAATCAGACTCCTTACCAGAAAAGGACCGCCTATTTTGGCTTCTGGCTCATTATATAGATTTGAGCAGAGCGCAGAAAAGGTCAACGCAGAATCTGGTGCATCTGACTGCCACCTTCACGCAGCTATCTGCCTTGTCTTCCGATATCAGTATCCGAATAAGCACGCAGTCATCTTCCGAGCAACGCGACGACGCCGCTACCGATTCCCTTGTATTTACCTCCTCGTCATATGTATCCATTCAGTTATTGCGCCTCATCGACAGTAATGGCATTTCCAATCTCCTGCACGACTTTTCCATGAGCCTGGCGCACTCTTCAGGTCGGGAACTGGAAGGCAGTGAGCTGCTTGCCGGCTACATCTTGGCTTTGCTTCAAAGCTTTCCGAGCAGAGCAGATGACACTCGCATGAGGCTCTTTCTCGAAGAGATACCTACTGCAGACGGGAAAACCCCTATTGTCAAATTTCTGTGGCAGATGATGACCAGGACCTCAGTGTTCCAAAAGCTAAGAACAGAATCTGAAAGGCCAGCACAGATACTTCACAGGTATCTCTACGAGGCGTCATCCCAGCCGTCGGTGCACGCGGAAGAACAGGAATGGAGGATAATCCTCTTATTCTTAGAGCTTTACACATTCATTCTCAGGATCAGCGATGATGAGGACTTTTTGAGCGGTATATATCCCAAGGTCCTTAGCAGCGACGTGCCACAATCACGTACTCGATCATGCAGCTTAGCATTAAAGGATGTCGAAGCGCTCATCACATTCCTCAAGAATACTTCATTCACTCTGCATTACAGTGTGCAAGAGATTACCCAGACTCGAGCGGCTGTCGACGCATCAACACAAGCCCGGTTGGACTCATATTGGGGAGACCCCTTGAAGAACCAGGGCGAAGCCAAAGATTCTAGCAAGAGTTTGACCTCAAGAGTCTCTACGAAGCTCGATCTAGAGAGCCTTCGCGCCATCATCACCACTGCGCTGAAAATGCTGTACGAGAGGGACTCAAGGAAGCATTTTCTACCAGCGGGTCACTGGCTCATGACAAGCAAGCTGGAGAAGGAAGACTTCATCGGGGCCGTCATAGCGGAAGAGGAGAGGCAGATGCAGGAACAGGCCGATGGCAGCGACGCCGAGGCAGATGAAGACGCGGAAGCTTCATACGCTGACGGTTTCGGGATGCATTCTAGTTTCGCCGCGCAGCGGCTGTCTCGCAATGTCAGACTGGAAAGGATCAAAGCGAACCAGATACGCGCCCAAAGGGAACGACGACTCGCCGAGATGGGGCCCAAGTTGGAGCTGCTGAAGCACATCCCATTCGTTGTTCCGTTTGAGACGCGGGTCATGATCTTTCGGCAATTCATTTATCTGGACAGGCTTCGGAGAGGTGGAAATCACGGGATGATGATGCCCCCGATGGGGAGGCATCACGCAAAAATCCGCCGTGGCCAGTTATTCGACGATGCCTTCGAGCAGTTCTACCAGTTAGGAGACGGCCTAAAAGATCCCATTCAGATCACGTTTGTGGACCAGTTTGGCACGCCCGAGGCAGGTATCGATGGCGGCGGTGTTACCAAAGAATTCCTCACCAGTGTTACGGCGGAAGCTTTTGGGAACGAGAAGGGGGGGTTCAGCATGTTCACGCGTAGTCGCAAAGAACTGTTGTATCCGAATCCAACGGCCATGGACGTGCTTCGCGAATCGCTGCGGAAGCAAGGGCTGGTGGAATCCGATCCCGAGTGGAGAGAGGCGGTGTCCGACTTGCTGAGGCGCTATGAATTCCTTGGCCGCATCGTGGGTAAGTGCATGTACGAGGGGATCCTCGTCGACCTTGCATTTGCCGGATTCTTCCTCCTGAAATGGCCGTCGCCCAGTCGAAAGGAAGAGAACAGCTACAAGGGCAGCGTCAACGACCTTCAAGACATGGACGAGGAGCTATACAATGGTCTCCTCCGCCTCAAGAACTATCCCGGAGATGTGTCCGAACTGGGGCTTGACTTTACCGTAACGGACCAGATCTCGGCCCCCGGTGAGCCGGTCAAGATTGTCACTAGAAAGCTGGTGCCCAACGGCGATGAGATACCGGTGACAAACGACAATCGCCTGCTGTACATATCATACGCAGCTCGCCATCGCCTTGTTGTGCAGCCAGCTCCTCAGACCAACGCTTTCTTGCGCGGGCTCCGCGAGATTATCCGGCCATCATGGCTGTCCATGTTCAACCAGTCTGAGCTGCAGCGCCTGGTTGGCGGCGACTCGATGGCGATTGACGTTGAGGACCTCCGCCGGAACACGGTCTATAGCGGCCTTTACGCCATAGGCGATGATGGGGAGGAACACGAGACGATCAAGATGTTCTGGAATGTCATGAGAGGCTTCACAGACGCCCAGCGGCGTGACGTGCTCAAGTACGTTACGTCGACTCCAAGAGCACCGCTGCTCGGGTTCTCGCAGCTGAATCCAAAGTTTGCCATTCGAGATGGCAGCTCGGACCAAGAGCGACTGCCAAGCACGAGCACGTGTGTCAATCTGTTGAAGCTGCCAGTTTACAAGTCGGAGGAGACTTTGCGCAACAAACTGCTCTACGCGATCTCGTCAGGGGCCGGGTTCGATTTGAGTTAGACACCACATTTCATGTTTACAGACAGACTATCCAAGGTAGATGGGAAGTCTCGGATACGGGTATGGGTCTCTTGGTTATACTATTGGCAACAAATTTAGAAGAGGCGTATTATATTCTGTTATGTTTGGGCTCTACTCTGTCACCCTTTGATCGTGTACGACGGTTACCTTACGTACCTTAGGTGAGGAGACCTCGAGTTAGTACCTACAACTCCCACTACTCATGGGCCCAATCTGTGTATACAGTCACAAAGTCCAGGAATTCTCACACAGTTGCTATTGCAAAGATCATGTCCCCGGGAAGGCTAGACAAGATGACGGCGATGGCAGTGTCGCAGGGCTGACGTGTATTGAATAAAACCAAGTGTTTACCAGCTCCCGGGTGAGACGGTTCCATGAGCCGAGACTGTAGTCAAGAGTGTAACCCACCAAGACGTCATATGATTATTTGGTCCTTTGGGAGCCTATCTTGTGTATTGGTCTAATCCACTACGAAGTAGCAGATACCTACGGGAGGTATGTCGTACTCTGCATTGATACGATGAAGGAGAGATGTGTCATCTTGGTGTATCGGGCATGAGGATCACACCTATTACCCCCCACCACCGTTCAATCTGGCCCAGAGTTACCCTGCAGCTTCGGGTCGAACATTATGGATTTGCCTGCAATCAGATGACCTCGAACCCGCAGTACGACATGGATCTCAGAAATCCATTGACCCGAATAAAGAAAAGAAGCGAGACTCTCGGCTCAACAGGATGCTGTAAAGTGGACAGACGCATGTTGCGGACCGCGGTTAATATGGGACGGCCCGCCTCTTTACCAAGGTATGGTCATGGACCTGTTAGGCAGACTTACAGCAAAGAAGCTCAACATGAACGACCTGTAGCTCGCTAGACAGGCTCATGGACCACACGCTTCAATGGCAGTTTGCACATTCTTTCATATCACTTGATGATCTGGACTAGTCTCGTCCATCATCGCCATCAACTTGAACCTGGATTCCTCATGCAACGGCTATTCCAGGCTTGTGACAGCGGCCAAATGCTCCCACGCAAATGTACCCGACCGCTACCTTCTGAGCCGAGCGTAGCCACCTTGTCCGCGGCAAGGAATCGCCCCAGCTCCAGGTACCGTTCAAGTACAGGGACCCTCCGGCTGCTGTCGGCTATTGAGATCCGGATATCGGGTCGGACCTCCAGCCAATCGATGGGCAGCTAATTGCAAGGTCAGGAAATTCGGCGCCGGTCATTGACGTCGATATCGCCGCTTTTCTTCCTCTTCCCCAGATTTTCAATCCACCTCCAATTCGACTCTTGCTGGCCTCTAAGCCTGGAGCTTTTAGGGGATTCAGACTGTAGGGAACCTCGAGAGGGCAGAGCTTCACGACGATATCCAGCACAATGCCGGCGCCGACGCCTGCGTCAAGATGTGCTCTGCGCACCACCAGGGCGCTCCCACGATGTCGGCCAGCAAGGTTCCTGGGCCCTGTTGCCACCGCTCGCAGAGCTCCCTTTGTGATGCGGCCGTCAATAGGCATGCACAGTGCGGCCGTCCGGTCGTTCAGCACCGCCGGGCGACTGCGGATGGCGGCAGAGGACGAGTCTTTCGATCCCGCAACCATCGAGCGTGAGTCGGACCAGGTCGACGTCTGCATCATCGGCGCCGGTCCCGCGGGCCTCAGCGCCGCCATCCGGCTGAAGCAGCTGGCCAACGAGGCCGGCAACGAGGACTTCCGGGTGCTGGTGCTGGAGAAGGCCGGCGAGGTGGGCGCGCACATCCTCTCGGGCGCCGTCATCCAGCCGTCCGCCATCAACGAGCTGATCCCCGACTGGCTGGACGAGTCGAACCCCTCGCGCTTCGAGCATGCGACGCCCGCCGGCACCGACAAGATGCGCTTCCTCACCAAGACGGCCGCGATCCCGATCCCCGCGCCGCCGCAGATGAACAACCACGGAAACTACATTGTCAGCCTGAACCAGTTCGTCAAGTGGCTCGGCGAGCGGGCCGAGGAGGTCGGCGTCGAGCTGTACCCCGGTTTCGCCGCCGCCGAGGTCCTCTACAACACCGACGGCTCCGTCAAGGGTGTTGCCACGAACGATCTGGGCATTGGACGGGATGGCAAGCCCAAGGACTCGTTTGAGCGCGGCATGGAGTTCCACGCGCGCGTCACAATGTTTGGCGAGGGCTGCCACGGCAGCCTGACCAAGAAGGTGGTGGGCAAATTCGACCTGCGGCGGGACAGCCAGCACCAGACGTACGGTCTGGGCGTCAAGGAGGTGTGGGAGGTTGACCCGGCCAAGTTCGAAAAGGGCCTGGTTGTCCACTCCATCGGCTATCCCCTGCCGAAGGAGGTCTACGGCGGCTCCTTCATGTACCACTTTGGCGAGAACCTGGTGACCGTGGGCTTGGTCGTGTCGCTGGACTATCAGAATCCCTGGATGTCACCCTACCAGGAGTTCCAGAAGCTCAAGCTCCACCCGCTCTTCAAGAACGTCCTCGAGGGCGGCAAGTGCATTTCGTACGGCGCCCGCGCCCTCGTCGAAGGCGGCTTCCAGAGCATACCCAAGGTAGCCTTTCCCGGCGGCGCCCTGATCGGCGACTCGGCGGGCTTCGTCAACGTGCCCAAGGTCAAGGGCACACACAACGCGATGAAGTCGGGCATGCTGGCGGCGGAGGCGGCGTGGAACGCGCTCCGCGAGCCCAGCGAGGGGACCGTCTTCCTCTACGACTACGAGGACGCGCTGCGCAAGTCGTCCATCTGGAAGGAGCTCAAGGAGGTGCGCAACATGCGGCCGTCGTGGCACAACCCGCTGGGCGTGTACGGCGGCGTGGCGTACTCGGGCCTGGAGGCGTACCTCTTCAAGGGCCGGGTGCCGTGGACGTTCAAGCACGGCAAGCCCGACTACGCGGCGACGAAGCCGGCGGATCAGTTCCCCAAGATTGAGTACGACAAGCCGGACGGCAAGATCACCTTTGATATCTTGACGAGCGTGTCCCGGACGGGGACGAACCATGAGGAGGACCAGCCGGTGCATCTGCAGGTCAAGGACTGGGACGCCCACACGGACAAGGCGTATCCGCCGTTCAAGGGGCTCGAGAACCGCTTCTGCCCGGCGGGCGTGTACGAGTACGTGGAGGACGAGTCGAAGCCGCACGGCGTGCGATTCCAGATCAACGCGCAAAAGTAAGTTGACAATTCACCCTCTCTCGCTTTTATCCCACATTTTTCTCTGTTGGAGAGCAGAATAAGTTCACTTGACTAACGGGCTGTGTTTCAAAAATCTAGCTGCATTCACTGCAAGACGTGCGATATCAAGGCTCCCCAGCAGGACATCAACTGGCAAGTTCCGCAGGGCGGAGAAGGCCCCAAGTACTACATGACATGAGACGGGGTGTGTTGGTTCAACTTTGAATGAAGAAGGGGGGAGTGACGATGTATTGATACCTATGTACGGAGTACAATGAATTGCATAATAGGAAACGGGAGTTGTCCAAAGGGAAAAAGTCATGTTTTTCTTTCACATAAGGGGAGTGAGTGAGTGTTAAAGGAGGGAGGTTGGGCTGGGCTGACTGTTTATTTGTCTTGTCTTGTTTACTACTTAAGTTGTTGATACTTTGTCATATATCAGGAGAGCGCAAAATACATATTCAGTGTATATAAAGATCATGTGTCTTCTTCAAACCACAAAAGTGTCACACATCCCATGACCCAGTGATGTCCCATCACCATCACCATTCGAAGTCCGTGCAATTCATACACCCAAAGCATTTACAGTTTCTCCAGAGAGGCTCGGCTTACCTCATCACCGCCCAGACACCAGACTCCCCAGTACAGATTAGTCGCCTTCTTAGACACACGCAAAAAAATAGTGCTGATCTCAGTCCGGCCCCAAAAAAGCGGGCGCCTTTCACACTTCTTGGTTCCTCTCTTGTTTTTCAAGTTTTCTCTTGTCAGATTTTTTTCTTTGCATGTGTCAAGGTACCGGCGACTTGGCTTCTCTGGCAGTGGCTAGCACTGGATGCAGTGGGCCACAAAGTCTGGGGAACCTCAGGGCAAGAAAAATCCTGCTCGATCGGCCGGTCGGTACCGCCAGTGGGTGGGCGCCCGACCTCGGCACTTGTAATGATAAGGACGTCAGTTCATGGGCAGACGCGTCTGAGGTTCGTCTCGGACTTTTACGCCTCGCGCGTCAAGAAACTCCAAGATTCTCTTTGCTCTGATATCGCTGGAGTCTCACGACGAAGAGAAGAGAGACGGAAGAGGTCACTTGTTTGTTATTGTTTAGGCGCTGGCTGTGCATCTTTTTGTTGCACCTTTCAGGGATGCACAAAAGGACAGAGTGCACGAGACACTCGTCGCGGTGAGACACGCAATCGAATTCCTCTTGTTCCGCTGCGGGATTCAGAGGAAGCGCTTCTCTGGTTGCGCAACTCACAAACACCACAGAGTAGCAGAAGGATCCCAAGCGACGAGATCCTCTCACTCCCTGTGTGTGCGTCAATTACCTCTACGCGACACCGAGATTGATGGACTGCCCGTGATGGACTGATGATGGATGCTACACCAAACCGGCCTGCGCAGGCGAGCAAGCAAATTTTTTCTGGGCCCGGAAGCGGCCAGAGTATCCAGTTCTGGCAGCGATGCGGCGCTAGGGAACAGAGGCGTCACCGGGATGGAAAATTGTTAACGAGGTACTTTGGCCGCGCGGGCGACGTAGCAGATACATGCACTGCCAGCGTCCGCGACTGCGCCGGTGCCACACGAACCGCTGGAACCCGACAAAGGGTCCAACAAAGCGAACACGGCTGCCACCTTATCGCTCAGCTCCATGGCCAGCTCCGAGAATGAGACACGCATAGGCAAACATCCTGATTCTATCTCGGTTAATCAGAGAACAAAGCACGAGGAGAAGAAGCCAGCAGGTCGTCTTCTTGTGCATGCATCAAGTCGGAGTTGCTGCCATCGCGCCATTGGGCAGAGACAGGCTGCTGACACAGCGAGGCGCGTCAAGCGGGCAGCCGAGCGTGTACCCAGTACTTGGCGCAGGAGCCACTCACAAGGCCGCAAGCAGCAAGATTGCTGGTGGATGCGGCTCAAGGCGCCATGGTTGGCTCCCAGTCCATGACTCACTGACGCCAGGATGCGCCTTGTGCCATTTTTGCCTCCCAAGCCGACCTTGTCCACTCGCAGACGAGAGAAAAACTCTGCTGTGTGCGGCGGTGCGACGCGACTCGTAATAGGCGACACAGAGTCACAGAGGCAACATGCGCTCGTTTGGCTGCTGGCGGACATGAGACGCCGCTGAGACGGGTGCCGTTTGTGGTTTGCGAGGACTGACGCCTTTTTACCTTTGGCTGGCCGCGCAACCAGAGCCAGCCCCCCCCGACCGCCCAGCACAGGGGGGGCAAAGGTGCGTGTTTCAGAGGGCTCGTGTTGTTCCATGGCAGTTAACTGGTTGTGGTGTGGCCGCTGAGAGGACGTGGTTCAGTGGGCGAGAGGGGGGGGGGCGAAGACGCAATTTCAGGGAGTGCTTTGTGGATAACGCTCATAAAAGGGGGGGCGAATGGGCGACGCGACCAACCGCGGATCCACTGCCAGCCCCGTCGACTTGCCTGGGGCTGATTGACCGTCCAGCACCTCGGACACGGAAAAGCAGAGGCAAGCGAGTTTCCCCGTTACCCGCAGCTGGCCCAATATTCGCCATCCGAGAACGATGTGTGATGTGCGCTGTGCTGCGTTTTTTGGTGGTGAGAAAAAGAAGCAAAGAGAAGGGCGGCGTTGTTGTGTGGTGCTGGAGAGGCAAAGAGACGAGCGCAGAGCAGGTTGGACGGGCCCGAGACGATTCGCTTCTATCGCACGCCGTGTGTTGCTTCTGCTTCCGCGGGCGGCAGCGAGCAGCAATGCAGCTGCACGCATGGTCGAGGGTCGAGGGCGCGAGCCGCCATGGAGTGCATGCGACGCAGTCGACGAAGCAGTGAGGATGGAGGAGAGAGAAAAGACGGTCGCAGTGCCGCTGCGGCTGGAGGCGATTGACGCAGAGATGCAGGCAGAAGGAGGAAGAAAGAGGAGGAAGAGGGCAGAAGCTGCAAGTCAACCTGGAAGTCAGTCAAGTCACCATTGTCTGGTTGGAGAAATGCCCTGGCAACAAACAAACGACACCGTGACCCCCAGCTCCCCCCCCTGTCACCACCTCGTCACCCTCCGCCTTCCTGGTGCCACAGCGCTGGAAGCTCCAGCGTGCTTGGTAGAGGGTACAAGTACCGCGCGGTGCTGCATGCTACCGCGATACTTCAAGGGGGCTTGCCAGCCGTGGTGGGCAAAGGAGATAAAAGCACGGCGGCGCGGCGCTGTGATTGGCCGCACGCGGCGCTAGTGCACACGCTAGTCTGGGCTTGGGGTTGCCAAAAGCGACGCCACAGGTGCTCTTGCTGCGCTCTTGTTGCCTGGCAGCCCTGCCTGGGCCTTCCGGAGCGAGAATTATAAGTACCCAGCCCTCCCCCATCCGCTGTTTCCTCGTTCTTGCGAGGAAGTCCCGACCGGCGGCCCTGCGTACCTCCCACAACGTTCGGCGCTCTCATTAATATTTCTCCCCTCCAACGACGTCACGCCCCACACCGAATCTTCAAAGGCCTCGCTTGCCATTTTTCTTTTTTTCCTACCCTCACGCTCTCTCAACTTCATCGGACGCCATCGTTCCCTTGAACAGCCTCTCCCTTAATCTCCAAGCGCGTCAGGAAAAAAATACCCACGAGCGGACGAAGCCACGTCTGCTCCGTTTCCAGGTCGCACGGTGTCGACGTCCTGCGATCAGGCAATCTAAGAGAACTGGAACACGTTCCTTAACGCCGTCGCTCCCTCACGTATCCCACGGGTGCAACCGATCTTGTTGATCGCCGACGAAGACGACATAGCGATACGATACAAAGTACTGCCCGTCATCGTCGCCCTTCGAGTCGTTGCCTCGTTCTGTAGAACGCAATTATAAAAAAGAGAAATAACCTTCAAAAAATTGCTTGAAAGTGAAGACGAGACGTCTCCGAGTCTTTGGTCGTTGGACGAGAACCCCCCTTGTTCCACAGCTCGACCTTCGTTCTCTCACCCATTCTACCCACCTCGCTGCCTCCGTTCGGCATCCGCAAGGACATCCAGAACAAAACCTCTGCTTGAGCAGCAATCTGTAGGGGAGACATTCACTTGTTCATCTCCCGCATATTTAGGTGGGTGGCAACTCTCCTCTTGTTGTCCTTTCTGGGTTGCCTGTTTTCTCTTCCCACTTCCTCATTCACTGCACCGCCCCGATGAGGCAAACACGTGTTTGACGGCTGGCGTTGCCGCGGCTACGCGCAACAAAAAGCCAACTTCGCCTCCCCTCGCTCAACTTCATCTTGCTTTCATCTCGCTTTCGGCCTCTGCAGCGCATTGCTCCGCTATTGTGCCCAATCAGCCGCTGCATCGCCATTGCTTTTCTCTTTTTTCTTCATCTGTTGAGCTGCCTCGACAATGCATCACTAGCCTTTCAGGATATGCAAGTGGCTAACCGCGTCTTCTCGCGCAGACCTGCTCAGTTTCGGGTTGCAGCCACGCAGACTTTCTGATCTCTTTTCTTGATCATTATGGAGGGCATTCAGACGCATCCGGCAAACGCCGCGCAGGCCAAGGCCTTTACTGCTCCTGGGTCGTTGTCGTTTCCTGGCGCCTCCAACGAGTTGACGCCGCCGTCGACGAATCCCGATGGCAGCCAGCGAATGGCTCCCAACGGTCAGCAGGGCGCTGCTGGGAACGGGGTGACTCCTGCTACTCCCGCTGCCACGCCCGCAGCCTCTCAAGGCCCCAGTGGTATCACACCTACTTTGCAGTATGTATACTCTTGAGTGCTTTGGCTATGCTCCTAGAGACTTATCTCGCATTCAAAGGAACATCGTCGCGACTGTCAATCTCGACTGCCGATTGGACTTGAAGACGATTGCCCTGCACGCCAGGAACGCCGAGTACAATCCAAAGGTGAATACCTCATGGGCCCAGAGACGGAGACGGGGACACACGTTGGCAAAAGGGTGCTAACAGCGTTGCAGCGTTTCGCCGCCGTCATCATGCGTATCCGCGAGCCCAAGACAACAGCCCTCATCTTCGCCTCTGGCAAGATGGTTGTCACTGGTGCCAAGTCTGAAGACGACTCCAAGCTGGCGTCTCGCAAATATGCTCGTATCATTCAGAAACTCGGCTTCAATGCCAAGTTTACGGATTTCAAGATCCAGAACATCGTTGGCTCGTGTGACATCAAGTTCCCCATCCGTCTGGAGGGTCTTGCTTCTCGTCACCACAACTTCAGCTCCTACGAGCCCGAACTGTTCCCTGGTCTGATTTACCGTATGATCAAGCCCAAGATTGTGCTTCTCATCTTTGTTTCCGGCAAGATCGTCTTGACTGGTGCGAAAGTGAGAGAGGAGATTTACCAGGCCTTTGAAATGATCTACCCTGTGCTCCAAGGTTTGTCTACGCCCTACGACTTGATTTATGCGCGCATTACTGACTGGCTCGCTATAGATTTCCGGAAAGTCTGATTGCGCTCGTGGGCATGGTCAAGAGATGAACGCATTCGTCTCGTTGTACCAACATTCAAATACCCCTCTTTCAAACACCGACGTATATGACTAGACCTTTACACGGTCATGATACCACGACTATTTCATAGGACGTCGTTCGCCCGAGGGTCTTGGTAGGACACAACCAAGCACTCATGCGGGATCCCGCTTGTACCATTTGATTTCTGCTTGCATTGCATTGGCGTTGGCAAAGGGAGGAAGGCCAGGAAGAGGTTCTTTTGCGTTTTCTTCTTATGATGGTTCTGGTTCACGGCAAAAAAAAGAACAAAGACTACCCATCCCGCGACACAACATAGATTGCTCGTGGCCGCCCTTGGACCGTTATTGTCGGTTCCTTGCGGCCTTTTTAATGCCTTCCAAGGGGGAAAGGTCAAGTTGAAAGCTAGACTGAAGGAACGTTGCTGGAGAGTCTGAGGAAGGAGCAAGCCGGAGTGGGATCTGGTTTGCCGGTTGGTGGTGACGTTGAAGCAGTCCTATGGACCACTGCCCATGGAACTGGACAGATTTTATGAGGACATCTTACGCCCTTTGCGGGACGAGATATGATTAGCAGCAAACGCCCTTTTGACCGTTGGGCATAGGGCGCGACTGTCACGAAAGGCCTAGTCGTGACTGGTCATTTTGCAGTTAGCATTATCACCGAAAATGCTATAATTCTGTCCTCTAATCAGCATGCAGTCGCCTGATCTCGCCCGCCTCACCTGCGTTCATGTGTCGATGTGATTCTACGTAGTTCCCTCGCTGGCAACTGTCGTGACTTGTGTGGGGGTGTTGTCGTCTGCGTGCGTTTGTTGATAGGTAAGCAAGTCCCGACGATCGGACGTCCCCTCCCGCGAGCTGAGGGACCCCTCCTCGGGATAAGGGTTGCTGCTGCATGGGCGGCGGAGCTTCGGCAAAGACAGGAAAGCGGCGGCATCAACGCAAGTCATGCCGTGGAGGATATAAGTCGAATAGGCCCAGCTTCTTTGCCCATGACAAAACAATCCCAAGACGGTTCATTCTCAGCGGCGCCTCCAAAGATGGAACGCCCTCCGCAATCCATCCTCATCATCGGCTCCGGCGTGTTTGGCCTCTCCACGGCCTGGGCGCTCACCAAGAGGCCGTCCTTCGACAACACCACCATCACCATCGTAGACGACGTTCGTGGCGCATCTTTCCCGCCCGGCGACTCTGCCAGCGTGGACTCGTCGAGGATTGTCCGAGCTGACTATGCCGACCCGGACTACGCCGAGCTGGCGGCGCTCGCGCAGGAGGAGTGGCGCAAGCAAGGCGATGGCGAGCTCGGTGGGCAGGGCCGGTACACCGAGTCTGGCTTGTTGCTCGCGGCGAACGAGTCGGCGGAGCCGAAGATGTCGGGCATGGGGTATACCAGGTCCAGCTGGGAGAACGCATCGCGCATCGCCAGGGAGAGCGGGCGAGCTGAAAAGATCCGGTCGCTGGAAACCGCCGCAGACTTGCAGCGCTTTCTGGGCGTAGACGGGCATCCCGGTGATTGGGGGTACGTCAACGGACTCTCCGGATGGGCAAATGCGCGCGAGGGCATGCTGTGGTTGTACGAGCGTGTCAAGGCCACTGGCAGAGTGAACTTTGTGGATGCGCAGGTAGAGGAGCTCGTCACCGAGGGCAAGAGAGTCGTTGGCGCGCGGCTTGACGACTCTCGGGTCCTCACTGCAGATGTTGTTGTTGTTGCTGCGGGCGCGTGGACGGGGAGTTTGATAGACCTGAGAGGACGAGTGGAAGCCACAGCGCAGCCCTTGGGCTACATTGACATCTCAGAGGAGGAGTTCCAAGTGCTGGCGAAGCAACCAGTGGTGCTCAATCTCAGCACTGGATTGTTCATCATTCCACCGCAGACTCGCGTCTTGAAGATTGCGCGCCACTCGTTCGGGTACCTGAACCCGGTGCTCGTCGAGAGGGCGCTGCCTCCCTCGCCCTCGGAGGGGCGCAGGCCCATTGTCGTGTCGAGGCCGCTGACGCAGCGCGACGGGAGCAGGAATGCAAAGGCGCTGCCGGCAGACGCAGACGAGGCGCTGCGCCAAGCCCTAAGGGACCTGTCGCCGGTCAAAGGGCTGGACACGCGGCCGTGGAGGGAGACGAGATTGTGCTGGTACTCGGACACGAGCGACGGCAACTTCCTCGCGGACTGGCACCCGGGCTGGGAGGGACTGTTCGTGGCGACGGGCGACAGCGGGCACGCGTACAAGTTTCTGCCCGTCCTTGGAGACAAGCTGGTGGACTGTCTGGCGGGGACGGGAGGCAGGCTTGGGGACAAGTGGAAGTGGAAGAAGGAGGCGGCGGGCGACGCAGGGCGAGAGATTGACGGGAGGTCCAAGGGGCTGGTGACGATGGATGGGAGCAGGGCTGGGCGGCCGGGGTTGATATTGCAAGAGGAGCTATCCGGATTATCGGCGAGCTGAAGGCTGACAAGGGAGGAGGATCAGGTTTGCTTGCTGCCGTCATCTCTCGTCCCGGCGTGTCCGTGCTGGAATGCATCTCGTTTGTGTGAGGAAAGGGGGAAGGTTACAGTACCTTGATAGTTTGTGCAAACTTTTGCAGACAGCCTTTTGGTGCGGGCAGTATTGATGAGAATTGCTCAGGTCGAGAATATTGTGTGCTTTTGATTTTTTTTTTTCGTGAGCTGGTGCCTGTGATTCACATGGGTTTCTTCTTCACTAAGGTACCTTATCAGTTCATGTGAAGCTTAGGTATGCAGATAGCGGGGCTATGGCTGACAACGGTTGAACATCACCAATAAGTGCATGATGCGTCTTGCTCCAGATCGGCGCCTTGTGTTGCTGCTGCCGCAACAAGGAAGCTGAAGCTCAACTGCTAACTACCTTTCTTTACCTTGCGTACTGCCTCTCGAAGTCAGACACTGCTCCCACTGATTGCGGAGACTCTGCCAAGATCATGGACTAGAAGTCCATCTTCAATCCTCCGATTCCGTGCGCGATGTCGTCCTCCAAAGATTCCGCCGACCCCCTTCGGCTAGAACCCAAGTTACAGAGACCAGTCAGACAATCCGTCTTCGAGAAGCAAAAGGCCGAGGCCGAGGCCAAGCGCAGGCGCGAGGCTGCGGAGACCGCCGCGGTATACGAAGACTTCATCAAGAGCTTCGACCACGACGACAACGACGATGCGAACCAGAGCGCGACGGCGCAGCGGAATCAGCGACCCGGCTTTGGAGCCTTTGGCGGCCCGCCGCCCCCTGGCCCCGGCGGCGCATCGCGTCGACACTTTGGCACGTCGTCGGCGTTGAAGAGCGGACCGGGGAGCTTGGGGATGCCGCCTGTGCCCTTTGCGAAGAAGCGGTCCTTCAATGACTTTTCCAAGGAGCCGGAGGGCAGGGCGACGCTCAAGTTCGATGACAAGAGCGACGATGACGAGATGGTCGACCGGGCGGAGGAGAAGGCTATAGCGAGGCCGACTCTGCGGCTGTCCAACCTACCTCCAGGAATCTCACCCGCTACGATCAAGTCACTACTACCTTCTAACCTGACGGTTGAGGATGTCAAGATCCAGCCACCAGCTGGGCCTGGAGGCCTTGAAAGAAAATGCACGGTTGCCATCGTGACCCTGTCTAAAGAGACCCCCGCGACAGACATGGATGCCGCGGTAAGCTCCTTGCAAAACAAGTATATGGGCTACGGATACTATCTATCTCTCCACCGCCACCTTTCCTCGGCCGTCAGCTCTACGCTATCGGGGCTGGCCTCTTCTACCTCTACATCTCAACCTTTTGGTGCTAAACCGGTAGATCAGCAGTCTTCGGCTGCGCACAACGATCATTCACGCCACGGATTTCAACGGGGATTCGCTCCACCAACTTCATACTCCCATGGACAAGGAGCTGTAAACCGGACAAACCTGTTGTGCGTACCGGTCAAGCCGCCCCGGGATATCCGAATGATTCGGTTGATCAACAAAGTCATTGAAGGTGTTCTTGAACACGGCCCTGAGTTTGAGGCCCTCCTCATGTCTCGTGCCTCAGTCCAGAGAGAGGAGAGATGGGCTTGGCTGTGGGACGCTAGGAGCCAGGGTGGCGTTTGGTATCGATGGATGCTTTGGGGAGTGATTACAGGCTCGCATCTGAAGCAGAAGAAGGGCAGGTATGTCCCGCTCTTTGACGGAGGCCACGCATGGAAAACGCCAGAAACAGGTCTTCGCTTTGAGTACACGACCAAGCTGGACGAGTTCGTTTCGGACGAGGAATACGACTCTTCCGAGGACGAAGACTTTGATGGGGATGCAAACCGTGACGGCGGCCCGACGGCTGA
This sequence comes from Trichoderma ghanense, assembly GCF_004382785.1. Classification (NCBI taxonomy): domain Eukaryota; kingdom Fungi; phylum Ascomycota; class Sordariomycetes; order Hypocreales; family Hypocreaceae; genus Trichoderma; species Trichoderma ghanense. Next base: position 1,969,753 of record NW_027395663.1, on the reverse strand, counting down.
TGAGGAGAAGACGTTCCTCAACCCACTGGAGAAAGCGAAACTCGTACACCTCTTGTCCCGTCTTCCCACGACGATGGGCAAGGTCCGCAAGGGAGATATTGCGAGAGTCACGGCCTTTGCCATTACTCACGTCAGCCGCGGTGCCGACGAAGTCGTCGACTTGATCATCTCCAATGTGGAGAGGCCATTCTCGCTGGCCGTTACCGATCTGGAGAAGAAGAAGAAGGAAGGCAAGGGAGAGCACCAAACATCGGGCGCGGATGAAGGTGCTGCTGCGAGTGAAAATACCGATGCAAGCGGCGCTACCCTGGTTGGCCTGTACGTGGTCAGTGATATACTGTCCGCATCCTCTACGAGCAGTGTTCGGCATGCATGGCGTTATCGGCAACTTCTCGAGACAGCCTTGCGTTCCAGAAAGGTTTTTGAGCGGCTGGGAATGATGGCGGAAAAGCTTGGCTGGGGTCGGCTACGCGCAGAAAAGTGGAAGCGGAGCGTCACTCTTGTGCTGAATTTGTGGGAAGGGTGGTGCGTCTTTCCAGTTGAGAGCCACGCACTGTTTGTGAGTGCTTTTGAGCACCCGCCGTCCCTCAAATCGCAAGAGAAAGCAGACGAATCTGCCAAGAAGGGGAAATGGAAGATTGTCGAGGCCAATCAGAGTGCTGCCACGGTTTCTGAGGCTGCTCCTACTGATGATGATGCTGCTGCTGCTGCCGGGGATGGCGATGCTGTTGGCAAATCCGCACAGGAGGAGGAAGTAGTAGGGGAGCCTGTCGAGGAAGAAGAAGTGGTAGGCGAGCCTATTGAGGAAGACGACGTTGACGGCGAGCCCATCGAAGATGAAGACGTGGATGGAGAGCCAATTGATGACGATGATGACGACGTGGTCGGGGAGCCTATGGATGAAGACGATGAGGACGCAGTCGAGGTAGACAAACCCAACGAAGTCGTACAGCTGAGCACCGAGGGTGCCAAGGCGGCAGATGCATCAAGAGCCCTGGAGACAGACGGTCAGGTAGAGCCGTCCTCTACGGGCCGGAGCCAGCCTCGGCGGCGAATGCGAGCGGCCGATATGTTTGCCGATTCGGACCATTCGGATGATAACTAGCATGGAGCTGCTGGACGATGATGGGCAGGGACTGTACGACTTTGAGATGGTCTACGGATAGCATGGCCCTAAGCAAGAGGAGGTCCCTGACCTACCTTACCTATGGAACGGTGTTACGCAGTTAAGGTATGTTTTTGAGCGCATCGTACGGAGTAGTTCTACAAAGGGCTGCAGTCTTTCAAGGCCCATACGACGGCTCGATCTGGGAATGACATAGCCTACCTACCTATTCAATGGATTTTCTAGATACCCGTTCATTCAAGGAACATGCCTTACGCAAAGGTACAGTAAGATATACCAATGTGAGATACCCGTTCACCTCCAACTTGTTACAAGCACAATTGGACAGGAGTTGGCACATGAACAACTGGACCAGCCAATGCATGCCCCAGTCAGGCAGGTGATTTAAAAGAGAGGAAAGACTCGACGTCAGCCTCGTATCTATTCAGCTTATAGATACTAGAACAAAGCAGAGTGATGGGAAGAAGGCCAGAACGGGAGATGATGGGCCGACGCCTTGCTGGAGTGTGTGTCGGGAAATAGCCAATAGAAACTTGCTCATCAAGGTGCGGGACGGACGAACATTGGCCTTTCTGGGGGGTGGTTGCTGCCGGCCTTTGTGGAGTAATTTCAAACGATTGAAGGAAAGAAAAAGATGTTATGCGTGAGTACAGGTTGATGTTGGAAGGGAGGAGTTGTGCATGTGAGTATACAGCTTGAGATATAAATTGACTCGAGGAACGGGTCGGGTTTTTTGGTGCTCAAGAAGGCCTTGCTTCCGGGGATTTGGAGCTGCACGGCTCCGAGGCTCGGGGTCTTCGGGGGCGGGCGGCCATGGATCTGGGGCCGGCCTTTGGCTGAAAGATTGAATGGCAGCGGAGGGGATGCAGTTTCAACATTCGATTCAAATTTGGTAGAAGAAGTGCGTTGAGAGACGGAGCTGACATACCACTTTGCAAAGTACAGTAGACTTGATGACATCAGTTGAGGTGAAAGCACGGACGAGTGAGGAATGGGGAAAATGCCATGACGAGTGTATCCGTCCCCTGAAGGGATACAGGATCAGCAACAGCGGGTTCCGGGTACTAATAATGGACGATTAGTGGATAGGCGTGGTTGACGGCTTCGCTGTAGATGTACAATATGCTGAGAGATGGATCTCACCGTTTCCATGCACGACATTTGTCTAGGCACGGGTCAGCACAGCTCGCATCTGACTGATTTAAGGGATGGAGGAAGGACGACTATATGGAGGAATCAAGAGGAGAAGCATCTGCCAGCGATGATAGAAAGTGGTCCACATGTAGCAAAGAAATTGAACTGCTGTTGAAAGGATGAATGAGCTCCTGGACCTCAAATTCGCTGCGAATGTTTCGTTTGACGCACGGCGTTTCACCAGAGCACCCAACCCTTGGCCGGCCCCCACCCCCTGGTTAGCGCATGCAGGCCACTGAATATGCAGATGCACCCGCTGTGGTCGCTGAGGCTGGCCGCTAAAGGAATCCGGCCTGGGGCGACGTCGAGCCCCTGGAGAGAAAGAGGTCAAGTGAACCTGAAGGTCTGGAGGCTGCCCCCGCACCAGGTCTGTCCGTTGAAGGGGGACTGTGAGCAAAAAGTCAGCCCAGGCGGCGCAGAGGTCCATGCTAAGGGTCTGGTCACTGCTTTTTGCGTGATGGACCTTCCAGCTGGAGGTTTTTTTTTTCTCACTTCTACCATCTTTGCCAATTTTTCTTTGCAAGTTCCTGCTCTTGACATCCTTCCCATTCTTGCGACTCGAGGAATTTGACGATCGAGCAATTGGGGCGTGAATACCGAGGAACTGGTGGATGCGATCGGAAATCTGGTTTCGGCTCTTTTGGTGGTAAAACATTGCGGACTCGCCCTCTTCGTTTGCATCGCCGACGGCTGGGAGCTCTGCGCGGACGACGGCACAGTTTGGTGGAATTGAACGATCCAACGGACGTTTGGCGACAGTCGCCGAATTTGCTGGGAGCTTGGGCATTCGTATCAGAGCGCCATTTCGAAGACGAACGACTTCTTCGAGCCACCGACCATCGTTACCCCGAGCGATTACCCGCCAATTCGAGAGCTCTGGATGCCGCTGTGCTTTTCGGGTTCAGCGCCTACGACTGACTCCGCGGTGCCCTGACTGGAAGCGCCGAGGCGCGCTGTCTGCGATACACAGGCCGTTTCTCATCCGACTGCGGCGCATCGACCGCCGCCGTTTGCTGCGCCTGGCCTTTGGCTCGGCTGCTCTGACCTCGAGATTCTGCGGTCCTAGGCGCCACAGTCCCGTGTTGCATCTTCGCCATGCCGCTCATCAACGGCCAGAAGATGGCGTGGTACGTGCTCCTCTCACGACGCTTCTCTTCCTGGCGCCTCAGCCTTGTCCGTGTCGACCTCCTGCGTCACAACTCCCCACGTCCGCCTCGTCGCAGACTAACATATCGTCGTGTAGTGAGCCGTGCATCCGAGGCCACCGCTCCACCAAATGCACGCACGCCAGCGAACGGCTCATGGTCCCCGTGCGCAAGCCCGGACGACCTCTCAGCTCATGTCCGCATCCCTCCGCGCAGCCCTGCGGCTGTGCTGCCGTGACGGCGGCCGTGACGGCGGCCTTTCCCAGGAAACAAAAGTGCCGCCGCTGTGACACTTCGGACAAGCCATCCGGCTGCAAGCCCGGAGGCCAGGAGGACAAGGAGACCTCCAACGGGCTGGTGACCCCTCCGAGTCCGTCCCAGAAAGCACCCGCGGCCAAGGCGGCGACATATCGCGTGCAGAAGACGAGCTCCAAGAACGGAACCGGCAAAAAGCAGATCGACCTCGCGGGGCTGGAAAAAATGGATGCGAGTCAGCTCAACATAATATCGTCTCCCGAATCGAGACCTTTGCAGTCATCCAGCGGCACCGTGCCTACGACGCCCGCCGCTCCCCTCCCCGGCCAAGGGATGATGGGGTTTATCCCCAACGGTCGCTCTTTCAGCCTTGGTCCGGCCATGTTTCCCTTGCACTCAGGACTGCAAGGTCTAATTCCAGCCAACGGCCACACCGAATCCGAGTCCCTTCGTCCAAACGAGCCAAACGCAGCCCCCGCCGCCGGAAGTTGCTGTGGCGGTGGGAAATCGAGTTTCCCTCCCACCCATGCGCCAACTCTTGCTAATAGCGACTCATCTGGCACAAATATCAAGCCGCGTGGAAGCATACCTACGCCAGGAGTTGGCCCTCCGATCAATGGCATGATGATGCCTCAGTTCAATGCACATATCGACATGCCAAATGTCACGTTTCCCTACTTTGCCCAACCGGGCGTGTTCGCATACCCGCCGCAATACGGGTCCTTTCAACAACCTCTTCAACCGGATCAATGGAGACAGCTGATGGCGACGATGAACTATACGCACCCGATGACGAATATGCAAGAGGTGCCGTATGATGAGACGGCTCAAGTGCAGTTCCCTCAGGGCAACGGCCTAGAGGCGCCCTGGACGTCTCACCAGTGCGGCTGCGGGGATTCGTGCGAGTGCATTGGTTGTGCTACACATCCGTACAACCAGGCCACGCAAGATTACGTCCGATCTGCCTGGAATAGCATGCAGGAGGATGCCTCCAAGGGTCACAGGCACTCTGACAGCACTCATAGCGTCCTCAACGGTAACAACGGGACGGCCACGCCTGCAAACCAGTCGCCGAACGGCGGCTCGACGCCCACGGGGGGCCAGGTGGAAGGCCTCGTGTCACCCACAATGGCGCAGACGCCGTCAGAGGGCAACTCGGCCGCCGAAGAGGCAGCTCTGTCGGCAAGTGACTTTTTCTTCGTCAGCTATCCCTTTGGCGATCTGTGCGAAGGGGAGAAGGCTAGATGTCCTTGCGGAGACGATTGTTCGTGTATCGGATGTGCAATACACAACAACTCCCCGGCTCCGGCCGAATTTGAAAGTTGCTGATCGCACTCTGTTGGGGTCGGCGAGAAAGACGCTGGAGACCATCGCCGAGTCGGCGGTTAGTTGACGCAGGCACCACATGAGTTGAAGATGATGCTGGGTCACTTGGCCGCATATACCTTACCTTTTATATATACCTCTACATAGACCGTTTAGATACCTACCTACCTAAGTACCTACTATACCCACAGACCGTGTAGGTTCACGTTAGGACCTCGCCATAGAAGGAATCTTCATGGCACAACAATATTCATCTCCTCTACAACCACAGGCTGCATATATCCAACACTTGCAAGTGCTACATGAAGCAGTACATCTTTTCGCTGCGAAGAAATAAAGTGCTGCATCATCATCTGAAGTTGCAGAAGATACACACGTCAGTATGCAAGGAACGCCTGGGGGAGGCTGATGGAAGGTGTGGGGCGCACTGTGTTCCCTGTGAGACAGCCCGGCTCTTGGAGCTGAACATGGTCAAGCCTCACTGTAACCTTCACTCAGTTCTCATCAGCTTGAAGCTTGCAACATCACATCGAGCGTGATAATTCCAAGCGCTTCTTCTCGATTCTTGGAGCCTGAATATCAACCCCTTCTTATTTCCTCTCTCCTATTCTTTGCTCGATTGCTTTTCTTTTCTTGCTTCAGGCGCGCCCGGCTTCTCATCATGCCTCAATCCTCACGAGAATCCAGGTTTTCAACGCGCGACGGCGATGATTCGCGCCATGGCCCTTCCCGTCACGATGGGCGACCCCGGCGCCACCGCGACAGCAGATCACTCTCACCAAGCAAAAGCCCGCAAAGACAGTCCTCCGACCGCAGAAAAAGAGCATCTCCCGGAGACAGGGACCGGGAAAGGGAGCATAAGAAGCGACGCTCGGCTGAAGGACATCACCATCACCACCACCACTCCTCGAGTCGCACAGAGAAGCCCATGGCCGCGGAGCTGCCTTACGGGGCGCGGCACCTCTCAAAGGACGACTTGAAGGCGTTTGAGCCGCTGTTTGGGGAGTACCTGAGCTTGCAGAAGCAGCGGGACATTGCGGACATGGACGAGAGGGAGGTTCGGGGCCGGTGGAAGAGCTTCGTGGGGAAGTGGAATCGCGGGGAGCTTGCGGAGGGGTGGTATGACCCCGAGATGTTCCAGCGGATACTCGCGCGGTATCCGACGGCCGGGGGGCAGTACGAAGCGGACGAGGGACAGCAGCAGAAGCAGTACTCGCCACGAGGTGCGTCGCGGGAAGACGACCGTTCTGACAGCGGTGGCAATGACAGCGAGGACGACGACTACGGCCCTGTTCTTCCCGGCGCATCGGGCGGGAGTCGCCGGGTTGGCGTTGGGATCCCGAACAAGGAGGATCTCGCTCTACGGGATGAGCTTGCAGAGGAATCAAGAGAGGCGGATAGGGAAGGGCTTCGAGCTGCCCGCAAAGCCGACCGCAAGCTGCAAAAGGAACGCCTGGATGAGCTGGCCCCCCGCGCCGAGGCCGGGACGCGCGAGCGCAAGCTGGAGAAGCGGCAAGAGGTCAACGACAAGATGCGGCAGTTTCGGGAAAAGAGCCCCGGCTGCGAGGTGCGCGACAGCGACCTGATGGGCGGCGGCGACAGCCTGGAGGAGTACAAGAGGGCCAAGGAGAGGGAGCAGCGGCGCAAGTCGGAGAGGGAGATTCGGCGGGAGGAGATGGAGCGGGCGAGGAGGGAGGAGATTGAGGCCAAGAGGAGGGCGTGGCAGGAGAAGGAGGACCGGACGGTGAGCATGCTGAGGGAACTGGCCAGACAGCGGTTTGGGGGAGTGTAAGAGATGGGATGCCGGCGATGGCGACAATACCAGGATTGACTACTCGTCCCCTCATGATGGATTGGATCAAAGAATTCCCACTTGATACGACTTTGACAAATCTGGCCTGCCAAAAAAACAATCATACTTGCGAATCTCACACACGGCGGAACGACGAACGGCATGAAGGCTGAGCTGTGAGATATTCTGGTGGGATCTCACACTGTGAGGGCGGCGCTTGCAAAAACTCACCCCACACGAGACCAAAAAATTGAGAGGCACTCGGATCGATCAAGCTTTGAGATTGATGCGTCTGACGATACGCATCTCGCAAGCCGTGGTGCTTTTGAACTACTGCTGAAGAGAGCAATAACTACTGGAGCACTGAGGAAGCGGAATATCTCGGCCCTTTGCACTATAAGAGCAAGACACAGATTCATAATCGGCTGTCTCTTCCCTGGTTCCAGTGTCGACGCAGCTCTCGCCCTGTCTACTAAATCTCAGCAACTTTCTGACGCAAATTCACTCCGTCTACTAAATCTCAGCAACTTTCTGACGCAAATTCACTCCGTTACCATGGAAGAAGGCGATGACTATGGCACCGGGGGCCTGATGGACGACCCCGAAGACTACTACCCCTCAACCCCTCCTCCCACGACACAAATCTTCACCATGGGAAGCGGCAAGGAAATTGTGCTGCACTTGGTCGGCCACAGCCCTACGGAGGCGCATCACCTGTGGAACGGCGCAAAGATCATATCAGATTACTTCGAGGAGGACCCCGCGCGGGTACGGGGCAAGACGGTGCTGGAGCTTGGGGCGGCGTCGGGACTGCCATCGCTGGTGGCTGGTATCCTCGGGGCGAAGAAGGTTGTCATGACCGATTTCCCGGATCCGGATCTTGTCATGAACATGCAGAAGAACATTGACGAGTGTGACGAGACGACGGAGCCAAAGGGGCACATCGCCAAGACGATTGACGCGGCTGGATTCGTCTGGGGAGGAGATCCTGTGCCTCTCATTGCCCGTCTTTCCTCTGACAAGGACGGCTCAAGTGCTGCGACGACAGAGGAGCGCTTCGACGTCTTGATCCTGGCGGATCTGCTGTTCCGGCACTCGGAGCACGGCGCCTTGGTCAAGACGATTCGGGAGACGATGAAGGTCTCGCGGGAGAGCGCCGCGTACGTCTTCTTCACGTCGTACCGGCCGTGGAAGAAGGACCTGGACATGGGCTTCTTCGACGTGGCGCGGGAGGCTGGGTTTGAGGTGGAGCAGGTTTTGGAGAAGAAGCTGGAGAAGCCGCTGTTTGAGAATGACCCGGGCGACTTGGATGTGCAGAAGACGGTTAAGGGGTTTGTTGTGCGGTGGCCGGAGAGTGTTTGATGGGGATGGTGATGGTGATGGTTGTGAGGGCGGGTGAGAATTGGGACTGTGTTTTTGAGGGTCGGATGGATGGGTTGCATTGCTTTTGAACCAAGATGGCGGAGTCTTGAGATGGCGAGTTCTAACGGTTGATATGTCGTGTGCCAGGTCAGATCATAAGCTGTGCCAAGTCTAATCATGCGCTCTTTTACGGCTTTGGTGTGACATTGTGCTGAGCCACTTGTCATTCCATTGACCTCGGCTCGGCTTGTGTCGGTGTTTGTGCTGCTTCACGGTTCAATCACAGACAGTTCTATCATTGTTGGAGATGCAGATGAGCTCAACGATCGATTTTATAGCGGAAACTAGTTCGACATGCATATGAATCTCCAGAGGTCGATTTACCCGGCCCCGCATCCAGCGACATCAAGGCAGCGCTGCCCATCTCAACTCGTTACAACCACAACCACTCAACCGCTTTCATCTCATCAACCACATACCTTCAATCCTCATCCTCACTCACATCAACAAAACTTGCCCCCCCAACAACTCCCTTACGCCAACCCACAGCCACAATGCCAGCCCAACCCGCCTCGTCCCACCTCACCCAGCTCCAAACCAACGGCTTCGTCATCATCAAATCCATCCTCCCCGCCTCGCAGCTCGCCCTCCTCCGCACCCTAAGCCTCGAAGCAACCGGCCTCGCCCGCTCCGGCAAATGGCCGCACGTCCGCACCGTAGGCAAACAGTTCCCCCCCTGGAACGCCTCCGAGGCCTCATCCCACGGCATCTGGGGCGTGCAGCACCTGATGAACCCTCGACTCCCCGGTTACGCAGCCTTCACCGCGCTGTACTTCTCCGAGGAGGTTCTAGGGATCGTGAAGGAGCTGCTGGGGTGCGAGGACGAGGATCTGGTCATGGAGCTGTTCAACATGCTCGTGCGACCGGAGGCGGATTTCGAGCTGCGATGGCATCGGGATGATATCCCTGCTGAGGCGACGCCCGAGGAGGAGATGGAGAGGTTGGGCAGGCCTGCGTTTCACGCGCAGTATAATCTTGCGCTGTGGGAGGACGAGTCGCTCGTTGTTGTGCCGGGGTCGCATCTTCGTGCGCGGACGGAGGTTGAGCGGGCGGCGGGACCGTTTGAGAGGGAACTGCCGGGGCAGCTTGTGGTGAGGCTGGAGCCGGGGGATATCGTGTTTTATAACAATAATATCTTGCATAGGGGGGTGTATGATTCGAGCAAGGAGAGGGCGACGCTGCATGGGTCGGTGGGACATGTTGGGGGGAGCAGGTTGAGGGCGAGGAACGTGCTGCAGCATGGGGTGGGAGGATGGGTGGACGAGGTTGATTTGGGGGGATTGGGGGATAAAGAGAGGAGGAGGGCGGAGGGGATGAGGGAGAGGTTGGTGAGGATGGGGGGGGAGAGTGGTGAGGTTGGGTATTCGCTGGAGGGGTGATGGTGATGCGGTGGGTTTGGATGACGAGGGTGACGAAGCCATGTATTGGAAGTTTGGTTTGATGTTGGAGATTGTATATAGGAGGTGTTGGTGAAGCTGAGGATAGGGGGGGGATAGTATAGAGCTGGATGAGATGGCATCTCTCTAGCTTTAGATGATTTATGCAGCCTCTGTTTCTATGAATCTATCATCTCTCCAGCTATTGAACGAGTCAAATCCTCGATTATCGTTTCAATTGAGCCCTTTGAGCCGATAAAGGCAACATTCACCCTTTGTTTCCAACACCATATCAAACATCGATATTCTGCACTCAACCCGGCCATAACGCCACATCGGCAAGTTCAACAACAAAACCCTGCGTGCCAGCTAATCGATCAATCAAACACGCACACACACACACACACACATACGCACGCCGATCCCTTCAAAAATAGCTCAACCAGATGCAGCAGGTCCATGTACAGATTCGGTATAAGACGATGCCCACATTGGGGCCAGAAGCGAGGACAAGGTAGCATTGAACCCCCTATCGCGATGGCTGACGACGAAGGATTGATGTCCGAGCGCGGGGGGGAGATGAGGGGTGGGAGACTGAATCTCACATGTAATCCTCATCAAACAAGATATAAGACTCCGCGGTCATCGTGGCTCCTCTATGAGCAAAGAAATAAGAGATTTATCCGTCTTCATCAATTCATTCACCCTCGTCAACGTATTTACTCTACATCATCCCGGACAATGGCTGCACGAGAGCAACATGGCACATTGCCTCCCTCGGCCAGTGCTGAAGCCATCAAGCCATTCACACTCAACGTCCCCGACGCCGAATTGACGCGCATGAATACTCTCCTCCAGCTCTCAACCATTGCAGCCGAGAATTACGAAAACACATACGCCGACAAGGCGAACCAGTTCGGCTTGACGCGCGAGTGGCTCGTGGCCGCCAAGGATCGATGGGAGAAGAGCTTCGACTGGTAGGCCCTCATTCCCATTCCACTTATATACACCACGCCCAACTCCATCACACATCACACATATTCGAGCAGACTTACTCACAATACCTTCTATCGACCTCATAACAGGCGCAAAAGAGAAGACCTAGTCAACTCCTTCCCCAACTTCAAAACCGCCATCCCCGTCCCCGTCAATGGCTCCCCAAGCAGCACCACCATCAACATCCACTTCGCAGCCCTCTTCTCCAGCAAGCCGCACGCAGTCCCCATCGTCCTCCTCCACGGCTGGCCAGGCTCCTTCTTCGAATTCCTCCCCATGCTCGCCCTCCTCCGCGAGAAATATCCCGACGAAACCTCGCTGCCGTACCACATCGTCGTGCCCTCCCTCCCCGGATACGGCCTCTCCGACCCGCCTCCCGCGCGGCGCAACTTCACCGCCGACGACGCCACCTGGATGATGGACCACCTCCTCACCAAGGCCCTCGGCTTCACGGCGTACGTCGCCCAGGGAGGCGACGTCGGGGCCTACGTCGCGCACTTTCTTGCCAGAGGGTATCCCGCCTGCAGGGCGGTACACCTCAATTTTCCCTCCGTCCCGCCGCCGCCGGACTTTGCCGCCGAGGGCCTCGACGATGCGGAAAAGGAGGGCCTGCAGCAGAATGCAGTCTTCGCGATGACGGGCGCTTCGCACGCCCTTTGGCATGCCGTCAGGCCTGCCACCGCCGGGCTCGTCATCATGGCCAGCCCCCTCGCCATGCTGGCCTGGCTCGGCGAAAAGTTCCTCTACTGGACCGACCCGGCGTCGTTCCCGGCCTCGCCCAAGGATCCGGGGGCGCCAGATGGGGAGAAGCTTTCTTACTCCGTGAAGCTGATGGATGAGGCCATTGCGGAATCGGCCCTGTATTACCTCACCGGGTGCGCGAGTACGAGTTTGTACCCCTACCGGGACCTATTGGCCAGGGGGCGGAACCAGGTCGACGGATCGAGCAAGCTCATCGCTGCGCCCAAGATCCTTGGGTACTCGTGGTTCAGACGTGAACTCGTGATGGCGCCAAAGGAGTGGATGGCCAAGATTGGGAATCTGGTGTTCTATAAGCGGCACGATGTAGGGGGCCACTTTGCCGCGCTGGAGCAGCCGGCGGCCTTGCTTGAGGATGTGGAAGAATTTGCTGGCAAGTTGGTAAAGACAGAGTAATGTGCACGTGCTCCGCTGGATGATGGCCATGACAGTGTGCAATCTGTAGTGCTTCAATTCATATCTGGTTTATCTGGATGGGAATCAACCTTGGTCGTGACAATCATAGAGTTGAAAAGCATAGGTGGGAAACGAGAGGGAAAGGAGACAAAGAGAGCATGCAAGAGCGTATCATCAGTTTCTTATCACACTTGCAACCCGAATTGACATGTAAACCTCTCCGTTAGAAACCACACCGCGCTGATAAGAATAGAGGATGATGACAGTGGAAGAGGCAACAAAATCACCTCCTGCCGCGAAAGCCACCGTCGATTCCATAGTCTGCAAGGCACAGCCCGTGGATAGGAGACATCTCGCCATGGGCCAGACCCCGCCTCCGCCTGGCCATCTGCCACAGAACTTCCATGTCCGTCCCGAAGGCCGTCGCTCGGGGAAGGACCACAGGATGCGGCGGCCTCGTGATCCTCTGGTCAATCGAAAACTGCTTCCACTTGGCTATGGCGTCGCCCCCGATGAGGGGGTCGACAACTTCGAATAGAATGGCCTTGGCTTCGGGTGCAGGCAACACGTCTTCGAAAACCACCGCGCCGTGCTGCTCTAGCTGCTGAATAGGGGATAAAGATTGGTACGCTGGGTCGGCTTCTTTCTCTGGACGGAGAGCGAGCCGAAAGGTCCTCTGCAGCTTCCGTTTGTCTCCTCGACCGCGCAGCATGACAAGATCGTAGCTCCTGATCGGGTCGTCTGGGACTTCGACACGTGTTGCCGCCTGCTGCATCCATTTCACAAAGGGATGCATGATCCCCCACCAAACGGCGAGATCCGACAGAAACATGTTAAAGTCAAAGCGGACATAGCGGATGCTCGTCCAGTTGAGCAGTCTTGGGTCTCCGCTGTGGATGTAGTCGTGGCTAACGTCCTTTGCTTCGAGGATATAAGGCCAGTCCTGGATGCGCGAAGATGCGTCAATCATCCCCCTAAACCCCGGCCCGTCAAAGGCACTCAGAGACTCTTTGAGAATAAGGAGATCTAAGGCGTTTGTCGGTACTTTTGGCTTCGTCCTCAATGACTCGGGCTCTGGCAGAGGCTTGTCGGGAGGCGCCGTGTCCGCAAAGTGGAGGGTGTCGATGTCAAAGTTGAATAGGATGCGCGGCGAGGCATCCAGGACAATGGGCCATTCCTCATAGAACATGTCGAGCTTGTGATTCAGCACACTGCGGGTTTCCAGGTTCTTGTAGTGTTTGCCCAGGATAAGGCGAGCCTCAGCGTTGACATGCATCGCCACGGGAGGGCGGACGGTGCTCTTGACGCTCCAGCGGCCTTTGCCAATCCGGCAGGGAACCAGGCCGACAAGGCGAGGCTCGACGGTGTCCAGCCATATCTTCTCGCGGAGCTCATAGGGGAGTTGAGAGAAGTTGACCATGTTGGCGAGAGTTCTGGTGACAAACGAGTGATGAAGGAGGAAGTTGGGGGGACCAAGGCGATGTACACCTAAGAGTGCGGAGTAACCGTCGTTTATATACACGGGAGTCCAGGTGTAACCAGCAAGCGCAGGGAAATGCTGGGACTGGGCGGCAAAGGATGGGGGACAAGGATCAGGATCAAGATCAGGCCAAAGAGAGGACAACGTCGCGATAGACAGTGCAGTAGTTGTTGTCTGTCGTCAAGAGGCTCTGGCCAATTGAGGGGCCAGATGGCTGTGAAGCTGACCAGCAGACAGGGATGCCGCCGAGGCGAGGCTGAACGGTCGAGACGCCTTGCATGGAGGGGGGGGAGCTAAGAGAAGACGCAGACGAGCCCGACTGCCCTCGGATCGGTCATGTGAAGCATCGCAGGCGGGCGTATGAGACTGGATTGTGTCACAGAGGTTGAAGTGAGAAGTCGCTGTTGGAGGAGGATCGAGCGGTTGCGCATCATTGATCCCGGGTGTTTTTCGGGGTCCCTCCCGGGTAGGTTGTTTCTGCTTCACGTCGGCCGATTGTAGGCCATGGCTTACCCAGTCGGGCCAGATGAGGTAATACATACAGGTGCAGTGCCTGAACAGCGCTGGACTTCAGTGGTGCGTGTCCTGCTGAAGCCTTGCGCCCACACCAGCCGCCCGCTAGGCCTCAAGCGCTTTAGTGCCCTGCCCAGCGGCCTTGTCTGGAAGCTTGAGCACCGCATGAGATCCATCCAGTTACTGCCAGAAACACCAAGCAAAGCACCTTCGTCATCAACCTTTGCTCCCATATCCGAACGGCCCTCTCTCGATCCTGCGCCCCCAAAGCCTCCAACAGCTCGACCTCAATCCGAAACCTCCCGATAGAGCTGCCGTCACCATGGGCGCAGACCCCCAGTACGTCAAGTGGCCTCTGCTGCCGCTGTCTCAGCACGTCTTCACCCTCACAAACGCCTACGCCTCCAAACAGGCCCAGCAGGCCGCCGCCAAGGCCCTGCAAGATGCCATCGCCCAGGACAAGATGGCGCCCTTCTACCGCTACCTGGCCCACCCCATCGACGGCATCCTGAACGCCGTGGGCGAGAGCGGCTCCTCAGCGCCGGGCAAGCCCCCGAGCCGGAAATCCAGCCTGGTGGGCATGGTGGCGACCAAGGCGGCCACCGGGGCCGTCAATCTGCCGTGGGACGAGGACTTATACAACAAGCTCAAGGAGGACAACGACTCGGAGCTGGCTGCCTTCCAGAAGGAGGAGGAGGAGGCCGAGGAGAAGGCCGGCGACACAGAGGTCATGGCTGCCAAGGGCAAGCGAGCCGACTTTTGGGCTCGGGTGGGCGACAAGGTGCGAACCATGCTCCTCTCATGTTGTTGAACGATGTTTGCTTGGGATGACACAACAAAGCTGACCGTGTTTGCCGTTTACAGGACAAGGCAATTGCCGAGTTCGAGAGCTTATTCGAAAAGACGGGCATCCTGGGCACCAAGATCGACCTGGTGCTGGCCATAATACGCATGGGGCTCTTCTACGGCGACAAGCCCCTCGTCAAGAAGCAGGTCGAGCGGGCCAAGACGCTCGTCGAGTCGGGCGGCGACTGGGACCGGAGGAACCGCCTCAAGGCCTACGAGGGCCTGCACCTCATCACCGTCCGCGCCTACAACACGGCCGCGCCGCTGCTGCTCGACTCCCTCTCGACCTTTACCAGCTACGAGCTCTGCACCTATTCCAACCTCGTCGTCTACTCGGTGCTGGCCGGCTCCGTCTCGCTCAAGCGCGTCGACTTCAAGTCCAAGGTCGTCGACGCCCCCGAGATCAAGGCCATCATGGGCGACGGCGAGGACAAGCTGCTGGCCCTGAGCGGCGCCCTGAGCGCGGGCCCCGGCGCCGAGGACCCCGCCACGGGCGATAAGCTCCCCAGGGCGGCCACGACGACGGCCGTCAACCTGACGACGCTGGGCTCCAGCACCGACTTGCCCGAGGCCGAGATGGCCATCGACTTCAGCCCGCTCGCCCTGCTTGTCAGCAGCCTGTACAACGGCAACTACAAGACCTTTTTCCAGTCGCTGGCCTCGGTCGAGGAGCAGTTCCTCAACCACGACCGCTACCTGCACGAGCACAAGAGCTGGTTCATCCGCGAGATGCGCCTGCGCGCCTACCAGCAGCTGCTGCAGAGCTACCGCGTCGTCGGGCTCGAGAGCATGGCCAACGACTTTGGCGTCACGGTCGACTTCTTGGATCGGTGAGTTCTGTTGAATGCACCCTTTAATGACAAGGGGTCACTCTCTTGTTTTCTTACCTGGCAAACTTGCTGATGACGATTGATGCAGTGACCTCGCCCGATTCATTGCCGCCGGCCGCATCCCCTGCACTATTGACCGCGTCACGGGTAAAGGCGTCATCGAGACGAACCGGCCCGACGACAAGAACAAGCAGTACCAGGACGTTGTTCGCCAGGGCGATCAGTTGATTACGAAGCTGCAAAAGTATGGCCAGGCCGTCAGACTAAGGGGAAGCGAGAGGGCATGAGCGATTCGATGTGAAAGCAGGGACAAGGGGAGAAAGAGCTGGAGGGAGATCATATCTACATGTAGACTCGTCTCCCATCATGTTCATAGGGGAAACGCAAAAATAACTGCAAGTTTTCCAGTGTTGCATCTTTTGGGTGGGAGTTTACAGTACAGCAAAACAACACTACAAACAAGCATGAATAAAGAAATCTAGAAACAACAATCTCGGTTCGACATCGTCCAAAGCCTTCGTCATGAAACGGACTGCTAGGTATCCCGTGACTTTTATCTTCTATCATTTCTACATGTATATCATTTCGGCATGAACACCTTACTCTATTCATCCCGCTTCACATTCAGACATGAAAGGAGCCACGCATAGAAAGTATCTCCAAGGCTCGCTCATTGTTTTTTTTCCTCCCATGAAACACCTCTAGCCTATTTGACAACGATGCAACTTTTCCCTTTTTGAACGCTGGTACATGAAGGAGCAACAAAAATCTACCTGTACTTGTCCATAAACTCCTGGTGGAACTTGGTGATCCTGCCGACCCATTCGGTGCCGGGGGCGAGGAAGGTGGTGCGGAAGTGCAGCGTGCCCTCCTTCTGGCCGAAGCCGCTGCCGGGGACGACGCAGACGCCCGTGGCCTCGAGCAGGCGCATGCAGTAGAACTCGTCGGGCTTGCGGCCCTCGGCGGCGGCGGCCTCCTTGGCCTTCTGGGAGAGGGTGATGGTGGGGAAGAGGTACATGGAGCCCTGGGGCACGCCGCACTCGACGCCCTCCATCTGCTCAAAGGCCTTGTGGAGGGCGTTGGCGCGCTCGCGGAGGCCGTTGGCGATGCCGTTGTACTCCCTGTCGTACAGCTCGAACGAGGGGTCGCCGGGCTGGGGCGGGTTGACCATGAGCTCGACCAGGCACTGGCCGATGACGGGGGCGCACAGCATGATGGAGACGAACTTGTAGATGGCGGCCTCGACCTCGGGGTCGAAACCAACCAGCTCGAAGTAGCCGCCGCGGTGACCGCACTCGCCCACCATGCCCTTGGAGACGCTGTGTAGGGAGGCCAGCTCGACGTCGTCGTACTTTCCGGGGTTCTCCTGCTGCATCTTGCGCAGGACGCCCTTGAAGCTGTGGAACTGGCCGATGAAGACGTTGGTCTGGTAGACCTCGTCGGCCATGACGACGAGCTTCTCCTGGCTGGCGAAGTCGATGACGGCGCGCACGTCGGCCTCGGACAGGGAGGCGCCGGTGGGGTTGCCGGGGTTGATGATGACGATGCAGCGGACGTCGACGCCCTCGGACTTGGCCTTTTCATACGAGGACCGGATGGCCTCGAGGTCGGTGCCCCAGGCCTTGGACTCGTCGAGGTAGTAGGGGACGCAGGTGGCGTTGAGGACGGAGAGGGTGGCGGTGTAGAGCGGGTATTGGGGGATGGGGACGAGGACGCCGGACTTGGGGGACTCGGCGATGATGTGAAGAAGCGTGTTGACGCCGGACGAGGCACCTGCAGAGAGGTAGATCTTGGCCGGGTCGGCGGGGAATCCGTCTCTCCCTAAAGGCACGCGTCGTTTCAGTCAGTCAGTCAGCCACTGGCTATTTGGAGATGGCCTCGGAGGAGGCGGGAATACTCACGCTCGAGGAACTTGGCAACGCTCTCCTTGATGGCATACACGCCGCTGCTGGCGCTGTACGCACCCACGGAGCCGCAGTGCTTGAGCAGGAACTTGGCGCGCTCAATGACGTCCGTCTTGTAGCCGAGGCCGTTGATCAGCACATCCTCCTTGTCGAGCAGCTGAGGGTTCTCCAGCAGGCTCAGGACCTGGCGGAAGAAGGTGATGGGCTTCTGGTCCAGCTGCTGCGGGTTGCCAATGTTGGCCGAGATGACCTGGTCAAAGGGCAGGCCGGCGTCGCCCCGGCTCAGCTGGGCGCGCAGCTCCTCCGACTTGACGGCCAGCTCGCCGCGGACGGCGTATTCGGCGGCGCGGACGTGCGGGTTGATGTTGTTGATGGTGAGCCGGCCCATTTTGGCGGTGGTTGCGAATGTGCGGGAGGAGACGAGCCGGTGACTGAGGCTGGGATTGTGCCTGAGATTGGGACTGAGAATGAGATTGGGTTGGTGGGGTGGACGAAGCCTTGTCGATGGCGGGGCAGAAAATGCGAGTGGTCGCCGAAGACCGGCAGCTTCTAGATCTTTTTACCGATAAGCTGGCAAAGATCTTGACGGGGAAAAAAAAAAACAAATGGAAAGGAAGCGTCTTCAGGATGAGGAGGGAAAAAAAAAAAGACTATCAAGCAGCACGGACAAGCAAATCCGCTGGGTCCATATAGTAAGGCTTTGTGTGTGTCTGGACCCTGGAAAAAGCCCAAGCAAAGCCGCAAAACGGCAGGCCAAGGAAACTCTCGGCTGATGGCTAGGAAAGCCACGGGATCGCTGCAACTGGCTCTGTTGGCCCCGGAAGCCGCCACACCAGATCTGGGACGTCCATGACACGCAGAAATAGAGAAAATCAGCGCATCATTCGTGCCGTCGCACGCATCATCTGGTCGGAATGGTGGGCTTGGAGAGAGTAGCAGGACAGCAGCAGCATGAGTCCCTCGGACACAGCGCGCTTACAGGGAGCTTCTGTTGTTGCGGGAAGACAAAAAAAAAGCGAAGCTTCTCGGCGAATTGTTCAAGCGTGCGATGAGCAGAAGCAGTGCGTTTGCATTGTCGAATAGGGCAATCGCTGTTCTCCTCAATGGCTTGTCCTTCCAGTGACCACTTGAAGAGACAACACGTAAAAAAAGAGAGCAAGACGGAGAGCAGGAAAAGGAACTCAGAGCAACCTACCAGCTATCCGTGACGCGCCCAACAGCGCTCTCCCAGCCCTCGACATGATGCCCAGCTGTGCGGCCACCTGGCGACGGATGAATTTCCTCGATGCCCACGAAAAGAGAATCGCCTCGTCGTGTGGAAAATCACAAGAAATAGTGACAAGAGCACCGATGAAGGACGCGCGTTGTCGGTGGATGGATCTCGTTGGCTTGCGTCCCTCGTGGCTGGCCGGGCCTTTTTCCCTACATGTACGGATACTTTCCCTTTTCCTTTATCTCTCACTACGAGGCTTACCTTAAGTAGGACCTACTCCCTCCGTAATACGGCGACCGTCCTTTTGTGATGGCTTATACGGCCTCGAAGGACGCTAAATGGACATGGTGAAAAAAAAAGACAAGAGACACCTTGTAGTAAGGCCAGAGGGGAAAAAGCCTTGGCACAAGGCTGATGGTAATTTCCTGCCTTCGCCGGCGAGCGAAGATGAACCCCTAGAAGAGCTTCTGGCAGCGGTGTCTGGCAAGGATTCAGGTGCACAAGTAAGCCGCTATCGGCGCGGCTCCCGCCTAACGTAAGTCCGCCATATGCAGGGTTCTTCTCCAAGGGGAAAAAAAAATTAAAAATAAAAATAAAAATAAAAAAAATCAGAGACTGTTCAAGCAAAGGTTGAACACAAGTTGGGGGGGCCCCACCAACTGCTTGAAGCCCACTCGAAAGTCGGACTTCGGCGCCACCTTTACCCGGAAGAGCATCCCGTCGTCAGTTGCTCGGAATTTGCGATTGCCATCGCCAATAGACCGAACGACGTCCGTTCTGCGCGCTCGAGACAACGTCGACACAATGGCCAAGAAAGGTAGTTCTCCTCAGCACTTCAATCATAATGGCTTTCTCCGTGCAAAACTGAACGAATGCTAACATCCTCCCAGCAAAGGCAAGACTGATCAATGTCCGGCTCATCTCCATGGCTATGACCGGCTTCTTCTACACCTTCAAGCGGCCCAGGACGGCGCCCATGATGGGTATGCTCAAATACGACCCGATAGGTATGGCTCGACTGCGACGAAACACCATTCTAAGCTTTTCCGGCATCCCTTGCTGATTCTGGCTGTCCTTCAGTCCGCAAGAAGGTCCTGTTCCTCGAAACAAAGAAACGATCCAAATAACGCCATCTTTTGAGCGATGTAAATACCGATTATACACCTCACGGGCTGGAAAGTTATGATTGGGCTTACGGACCGTCTGACGCTTTCGAAAACGTGATTACCTTATGTACAGTATCAACATGGGCATTTCTGGAGTTTGGGCAAGGGCTGGCATTGCGCTAGATGCGCTCGCAGGTCACGATACCGGGTCTGTTTGGAATAAAATTCTCTCCCAAAAGCATGTTCACATGCCGTCGTCGAATTAAAGTCGTGAGACTATGAGCAATTGCAAAATCATAGCGAACTAATAGCACAGGACATTGCCATCGTGGGCACAAACACATCGCGAACATCTCAAACCAGCTCCGTCCAACCACTCCACCATGCCATCTTGCCCGACTACCTACTCGATGCAACACTCAGTCCTGGCCTTTTTCAAATCTCGATTGCTAGCATCGAAGGAGTCCGAGGCCATTTGATTGTCCTGAGGTGCTTGCCTTTTCTTGCTTGCCAGCTGAATGTCACGCTCGAAATCAGCCACCGTCGGAAAGCTCCAGTCGTGTCGGAGCAGCCTTGAGCGGATCTCAGAAACCATGTCCTTTGCCGAAGTAGATGTCGACTTGTTGAGAGAGCCGTTCAAAGATTGGTTAGGCTTGCCATAATTGGCCTGTGATCGAGCGGAAGGGCCTTCGAGGTCCCCAGCCTCAACTGCGTCAGGGAGGGCATGGGTTTTAAGAATCGACCTGAGCTGAGTGATTTCGCGGCGTCGCTTTTGCTCCTGCATCACGGTTGGCGGAGGTAAAGGGGAGCCCTCACCTGGATCAGGACTATGGACTGTGACTTTGCGGCTGATGACGTCTTCTTTGACCAATGCTCTTTCTGTCACTTCGTGGGCTTCAATTGAACGTGCCAGCGGTGTTTGGGTAGCCTCACCAGATGTCGCAGGCTCTGAGACGACTGGTTTAGGCATTATGCCCTCGAGCTCTGCCTGAACCCATTCTCTTTCCGTCGCCAGGTAGCTTGCTGACGATTGAATAGATCTGCTAATCTCCACGATTCGATCCAGTTTTTTGTCGTAGGTCTCGACCTGTGGAATTCGCTCCTTTATGGCCTTGAGCTGCGATCGGACTGTGTCGACAACCTCAATGTCTTTGAGCCATTGGTTGCGCAGCTCTTCGGTTTCCTGAGCTTTCTGCTCAAGCCCCTGAATCTGGCGTCTCAATTGTGCGGCGGCCTCGCGCTCGCTCGTCAAAGTCGCTTGCAACTCGCAAGTATCATGATCAGCCTGAGAGGCGAGCTTCTTCTGTTCATCGATGTGAGACGTCAAAACCTTGACAATATTTTCGTTGCCTTGGAGCAGTTGCGATGTTCTCTCCCTCTCCTGACCAAATCCTTTCTCCAAGGTGGCGCACAGCTCAGCCGCTGCGCTCCTGACAAAGCTTGTTGTTTCCCCTTCGTCGCTGATTGCTCCAGCGACTATGGTCTCAATCTTATCTGTGAATCCCTCATATGCTTGCAGGATCTGGCGTTCCAGGTTGTCCAGTTTGATCTCGCGAGCCGAAAGCCGCTGCATGAAGTCTTGTAACAGATTGCTTGTCTCGCGCTGGGCACTCTGCTCACTGCCTGCGAGGACGTCGAATTTCTGGCCCATCTCTTCACACGAACTCTCTGTCTTCTTCAGACTGTGACCCAGCTTCTGCAGGTAGGCGAGCACCTCTTCGACTTGCTGATTACCCCCTTCTTTGCTTTCTTTGCAAGCATCCATCAGTTGGATTGCCTCGTCTTTGAAATGGTCGAGATCTCGTCCGATCGATGCCTCCAGCTGCGCCACTGCGGTTGTCATGTCAATCTGCCCATTTTCCAAAGAATGGATTGCTGGAGACAGTCTACGTTTCTGTAAGTAATGATCCAACCACTTGCCGTTTGGAACTCTCACCTTTGAAGGATGTTCTTCTCAGCTGCAGCGAGCTTGAGCTCTAGGTCGTCCCTTGACAGCATGTTTGATACGACTAGGTTGCCGCCGGCGATCAAAGAATCCAGTCTGCACTGAATGTCAGAGAGCTTTCCGGAGGCGAAGTAAGAATCATAGCGTACTTCAAACTTAGCATATTCATCAACTGTGTGTTCTGTTGAGCATCCGAGTGGCGTTGCTCGTCTTGTTCCGCCTGATGCGCCATCAAAGCGTCCACTTTGGCCTCCAACGTCCGTACGCGCTGATATGTCATACTTTGTTCGTCAGTCTGAGTATGAATATGATCTGCAAACAGCTTTTCTTGGGCCAGTAAGACTTCCTGGAGGGTTAGCTTTTCTTTAAGCTCCGACACGGCTTGGTTCTCTGGTCATTTATCAGCAAAGCACCATGAAGAATGGGGGAAGCAACACTGACTCTGTTTAATAGCTTCCTCCATCTGCATGCGGTACTCTTCCAGGCATCTCTTCATCTCGTCTCGCTTCTGGCGGCTGCTCTCCAAAGCCTTCTCGACGGCGTCCGAGTCCAACGTTTTGCGCGCGTTTTCTTTCCGAAGCTCGGCCATCATTTCTTCGTAAAAAGCACGTGAGCGTACAAACAGCTCTTGTTGTTCCTTGATGGCCTCGTTGAGCTTGTCCCGACAAGCTCGGTGTCTGTCATCGACAAGCTCCCTTTGTTTCTTCTCCTCAGACAGTTGCTGCCGCAGAGTGGTGAGTTCCTCGTTGAGGGTCTTGTTGTCCCCTGCTACTCGGGAGTCCTCTTCGAGCAGCGTCGTGTAAAGCTTCTCAATCTCGGATAGCTTGACATCTTTCTGATCCAACAACTCTCGTGCTTTTTCAAGCTCCGACTCTTGTTGGTGGATCTCCTCTTGGAGTCTCTGAACCTCTCGGCGGGCAGCCGAGGACTCCTCAGCTGATATCTGAACGCATTCGTTCCAGTGGATGGCGGCTTTCTCCATTGCCAATAACTTCCTATCTGAATTGGGCGATGCGTGCAGATGATGTGCTCGCGACCTCTTCTTGGAGATGTTGCTACTTGCAATGGAAGAGGATCTGTGTCGAGATGGATGCTCATGACCTTTCGTAGATCCATAAATCGTCGGCCTATTCGTATGGTGTTTGTGGCGATGACGGGATTTGGCAGGGCTATAATGTGTGGGAAGCTCCAGATCGCCGCAGACGCTAGGTGTTGATTGACGCCGAGGGTTTGAGATCATCTTCTTTGCAAGGGACCGTTGCTGTGGCACGTCACCGACGTCTACCGACTTGCGGACAGCTGCTTTGTGATTGATAGCCGTAGGCAAACCGATATGTTGCCTCTGTGTTGGAGAAGAAGTGAGCTTTGGCGGCGACAACAGCTTGGGCACTTGAGCCATCTCTCCACCGTCTTTTGGCGAGCAGCTCTGAGGGCACGGCAAGTCTGTGGAAATGGTTTCGCTAGAAGGCAAGAAAAACTTGGATTTCTGCAATTTGTTAGACCTCAGGCCCTTTTATACGTAGCATTGACTCGTTCCAGATGCAACCCGGAGATTCAACCGACTTACAAGCTGATGCTTCTTAGAGTCCTCTGCGTCGCCTTTCCTCCGTTGAGCACTGTCTATGTTGCTTGATGTACCTGGGAGACACAGCTCTGGTAAGTCCAAAGGGGAGGCTCTCGCCATCTTTTCATTGGCATTTTTTTTTGCGGATGGGCCAGCAGGGGTTTGACATGACTCTAGAGGCCGACGGTCCAGGGGCTCCTTGAAAAGGCCAGGCCGAGGAATATTGGTGAACTGGCCTGGGCGATGTGGTGCTCTGGGTGGGAAAGTGAAGCCCTCCGACAGTAAGGCCTCGGAAATCTCATTCTTGTCGTCAAACATCCCCTTGGCCCAGTCCTTGGCGCCATGTTCTTTCGCTGATGGGGAGACGGGATCCGGTGCCAGCGGGAGTATGTCGCCCATGCCCTTCTCCTTGATGGACCATTTGTAGTCAATGTCTTCTTTAGCGGGTGACAGGCCAACAGAGGCAGGAGCAGAGACGAGAGCTTTCATGGCTGGGCTGTGGGAGGGGGGAGGAGGCCCCTCTGAAGGCGTGAGATATGAGGAGTGTAAGCTACGCCCTCCGTCTTAGCTTGATAGAGGCAGCGGGCGTGTGGAAATTGAAGCCATCACCACGCCTTGCGGTGAAGGCTATGAGAAATTGTGAATACAACAAGAATTGGGTTTCACGGCGGGAGAATCTTTCTATTTGAAAGGCGGTCAGTCATGGCAAGCGAATGCATATCGGCAGTAATGGTGGAGGAAGGAGGTGGTGGTGCTCCTTCCAGCAATGCGTTAGGAAACACTCGCTCTCAACTTCTGAGAAGAAGCCGAGATTGAGAATTGAAGATGGCGATATTATGGGCGCGACCTAGAAATCTGAATCTGGTAAATACTGCATATTTTTTTGTATTGAATGCCATCAAATTTCGAGACGAAAGTGCAAAGTAGTGGATTGCTGGGTGGGAAGAATCAAGCCACACAGCAAAAGCGTCAGCTCTGGGTCCAGTTGATGTTTGGAACAGCTCTCTATAAGCTGAAAAGGTAGCATTCCTGACTAGGTATATTGTCGAAATTATCCAAGTCCTTCATTTGGTGGTATATATAGTAGTCCATTTTGCTCCTCAATACTGCAAATCCGGTGTGGGATGCTGAATGGTATTGAAAGTCAGGGCGCTGGCGAAGATATGCTCTAACCCTGAACTAACCCAAGGTACTAAGGGTTCAAAACGTAGATGCTCGTCTCAATGACACTGCCATTGTCCTGTCCCACGACGATTCTCATGCTTCAACCCGCGCAGCTGTTGATGAATGCAATGGAGCACCCGCAAACTGCCTTGGCCGCCTTGTATGAACATCCTGAGACATTGCGAGTAATGACGTTGAGTATCCGCCTCGCCGACCTCCGTAGTAGTCGGAAACCACTTGCTCTGCCATCCAATCCTTCGCACGAGCCTCACGCAAAGTCTCACCGTCTCAACCCCTTCAACGACAGCTTTCCGTACCGATGATGCTAATGGCCGACTCAATTGCTGCGTGGAGCTGCCATGGAGCTGCCCTCCTCCAAATGAACTTCCATCACAATATCACTGTGCCTTCACAAATCGCCATAAGCGCGATGCACCACATCTCCCCCCCAGTCACAAAAATAGGCTCTTCTTAGTCTCGCATCGTCACGGAACCGTCACAGACAGATTCTGCGGGCGCCGCCGTGATGCTCTTGCTGTTTGGTTCGTTCGAGGTGATGCAAAAGACGGCCGCGATGCCTCCCGTACACCTCATTGGCCGGGACCCCTGCATGTGCCGTTGGCGTCGGCGCTTGTATGGGCAGACGAGGCCAATCATGGCGGTGCAACTCCGGCTCTTGGTCTTGATCCAGGCACAAACGAGTCACAAAAGATAGAAGCCGGGGGGACGATGGACAGCGCAGGGCGGTAACTGAGACTGACTGTACATGGCCCGCGGCCGGCATTTGCATGCAGGACACTTGTCGCAAGGAGAGCTGGGGGGGGAAAAGAGGAGGATGGGAAGATGGGAGAGGACATGAGAGACACGGGCGGTTGTGAATAAGAGTGGGCTATGGCGCAGTATATCTCCGGTCCAGCGTCTGATCTTTGGATGTTGTTGTTCTAAATATTCTTTCTGCTTGCTGCCTATCTCGAGATCTCTCGTACGATATCTTGATTTCCTCAGACGATCCATCCTGGCTGTGCCAGTACACACCAGATACACACAAACGAGTACAGACGGCAAAGAAACCAATCGAGGCCCATCATCATGTCGCAGACATCAGCGTACTTCCCTCTGGCGACGGATGACTCCTGGCAGGGCCCTTCTGGCAGCATCACGGACCAGGACGGAACGGCCGCCGGTGCCGCAGGCGACAGCTCTGCCAATTCCATCACCCTCTCAACCGGGGCTCTGGTCGCCATCATTATCGTGGTTGTGGTCGTCATTTTGATTGGCAGTGAGCATATCCGACACCCTTACACAAATCCATTCCCTCACTGATGCTGACGCTTCCCAGTATCAACCGCCACTCTCTTCTTCATCGCCAAGAAACGTGAATGGACCATCAAAGAGACCATTAGAAGGTCGACGAAGAAGGTCGCCATTGCTCTCACCCCAAGGCGATCCGAGTTCCCCCGTTCTGTCAAAGGCTCAACGCGCTCCAACCGCCGGGGGCGAACCAAGCTTGACGACGTGCCGCCCACTCCTCGACTGCGACCTGAAGACTTGGAGAAGGGTCTGGCTCGAAGCGAGAGCAAGCCCGTTGAGCGGAAGTCTGGCGACAAATGACGGCGTGGAGACGCGTGAGTGAGTGTGTGTGTGTGCGCGTTGAATAGGCGTAAAGGCGTACAGGTTGGGTCAGGAACGGCTAATGGCGACTGTGCTTCTTGTCTTTTCTTCATCGATGAGATTATGATTTCGCTCATGGCAACCCAGTGTATATACATATATCCTTTTGCTTCCTCCCTCGTTTCTTGGTATTTGAATTGATTATGGGTATCACATCCTTCTAAATGTGTTTGAGCTGGCACTTCTCCTAGCCTTTGTGTTACGCCTCTGTGGAGGGGCAGCGTCCTCCTCTTCTTGCTGCTGCTGCTGCTGCTGCTGCTGCTTCTTCTTCCTCTCTGGCACAAAAGTGACCGATCTCTCTCCACGAACTTCGCCAAACTGGGCTTTGCTGGTGCGTGTATTCTTCTGTTGTCTGGATCCCAGGGCAGAATCCTTGACTGGTCGGCCCTCGTTCTGCGTCGATGAAACCTTCATCACCACGTCGTCTTTAGGCTTAGAGATGGGCTCATCACCGTCGCTAGACTCTTCATCAGAGTCCTTGCCTTGGAACTTAGTCGTTCCATGCTTGGCCTCCAGAGCCTGTTGAACTGCTGTGCTGGGGTTGAGAGCCTTGAATTCTCCGCTGTTTTCATCCACCAGGAACTCTTCGTCTTCGAACAGCTGGGTGAAACGCTTGTCTCCCAGGATGCCGGCGTTGGTGTCAACCTCGTCTCTGTTCTCCTGCTTCTTGAGGAGCTTGTCAACGAGTTTCTGGTTGACCTTGACCTTCTTCGTGCCTCTGATACGGCTGGCGCGCTCCTTTTCAACCCTCTCCTTGACGCGCTTCTGCCTCTCGTCCTCGAACGCGTAAGGGTTTGTGATGAGCTTGGCCTGCTCGTATAGCTTGGATGCGACAAAGTAACCGTGCATATATGGCCGCAGCAGATTCGTCTTTCCGATCAAGTGTGATAGACTGAGCTGCTTCAGCTCGGGCAGGGTCAAGAACTTGTAGTTGTCGTAGGTCTCCGTGCGGACCTCTTCCGCCATCTCTTCCACCATGTTATCCAAGAAAGAGCACCATTTGGGAGCCGGGCCCAGCTGGGGCACGAAGAAAGCGTGCTGCTGCTTGCCTTCATTTGCCGTGAGCAGCATGCCAGTGTTCTTGCACCAAGCCACGTCGTTGATGTCCACTACTGGCTCAACTGATGTCCATGGGTCACCCGTCGCCTCATCCCAGATCTTGATGATGCGCTTGTCGGCTGACAAAATCTTCTTCTCCTGTGATGCCGTTGTCATGTGAATCAGCTTCTTCACGGCGAAGCCATAGCCGTGGTCCTTCTTCAGCAAGGGCGTCGGGCGACGGAGGTCATACAGCTGAATCATGCCGCTCGAGCTGCCGGTCGCCAGCGACAGACCGGAGGAGTGGAAATCCAGGGCTGTGACGCCGCCGTCGTGGCCGGCAAGCAGCGCCACTCGGGACCTTGACCGGGGATCCCAGAATTCCACCGTGCCTATTGATGTACCGAATGCGAGCAGGTTGTGTGTATCTTCGGCGATGGCGGCGCAGTTTACGCTACCAACGTTGATGCCTCCCTGAAGGCCGCCGCCTAGCTCGTCATCTCCTCCGACCTCGATCTGGTACGATTTCATGAATCTTCCGAGTTCGAGGTTCATGCGAAAGACCTCTCCCTTGCCGTCAGCGTCGATGCCAACCGCAGGAACGAGAGCCTCGGTGGAATGCCGGTCGTACACCAGATCTCGTCCGTATCTGGGAATGCGCGCTTCGTAGTGGCAGCCCATGGGGGTGTGGAATTCGAGTTTTCGGTCGTTTTGGAGGTGGAGGGATTTTGAGTAGTCAGTGGACAGCAGGACGAAGGTCTCGTTGAGCGAGGTGGTGTGCCTTGCGAACGACAGTGAGAGCTGGGGAAGATTGTGCACATGGAACTGGGGCTTGTATGTGCCCGTGCTCATGACCCATTCGCCATCCTCACTGATCCGAATGCATTGACTGGCCTCTTCGAACTCGAAGTCTTGGAGCAGCTCCACGCGGTTCTGGTACTCGACATCGTTCTTCAGGCTGCGCTTCCGACGGCGAGCCAGCCAATCTGGGAGAGGGCGCGCTGTGGATGCGCCCGAGATTGTGTAGACGGGGACTGTCCCCGGGTTGGAGAGCTTCATGGCAAGAAGGGGGGACTGCCGCTGTCAGTTCTGCTTCTTGTTGAGATTTTCGTCGAAAATATCTTCGGTCGCAAATGTAGGCAGAGACGAAGTTTCATGGTGGGCGTTTTGCGTCTAACAAAAAAAATCAAGGTGAAGAAAAACGGTGCCCCACTTCGGTGAGCGGTGAGCAGCTGCCCCAGCCGCCGGTACGTACCAGAAGGGTCTTTGTCTTGGTTCGCCTCACCGAGCAACCCCAGCCAATCGCCTGGAGCGCGCTGGATCCAGCACGCCTCGGACTCCCTGGACACCTTCCCCAGCCCTGTCGCTTCTGCTCCAGTCCGCAATGCGGTGCATCTCCAAGTTCTCTTCATCTTGTCTCCTCTTTTAGCTGGCCTGAGGCTGCGCATGCTGGCAATCAAAGGCATGTCGCTGACGTGGTGCTAGAGTCTCTGCCATCTCCTTAATTCCGTGCTTCGGACGCCTCGTGACTCGACAACTGGCCCTTTGAGCATCGCGCGCCTGCCGAGGCGACGCTCCCCGACCACCTCCCCGACCAGAGACGCCCCTCGTTGAGATGGAGCTCGGGCAGAACGGAGCCTCAGAATCGCTTCTCCTCCTCACAAGTGCGTCTTGAACTCGGCCATCGCCCTCTTCCTCGCCGGCCTCTGTTTCGACCGTTTGCGCGATAGAGCTTGGGACGCCGTGGCTCCGTGTCGACGACGGCCAACTGCGCTGTCACCGGCTGCCACGAGCCGATTTACTTATAAGCAGTCGATATGGATACTGGAGAATATGAAACTAATACACTGTTGATTGTAAGTCTGGCACCTGTCTCGATGGCTTTCCCATCCCCTCCTCCGCGGCTGACCCCAGAGTCTAGAATAATGTCTCGTCGATCGCTTATCGTCTATACGAACCGGCCCCCAATCTGTCGCAAAACTTCGCTTTGAATGCTCTCGATATCGAAAACTCGCTACGGGAAAGGGGCTACGTCGTCTTATACGATGCGACGAAGAGGGGGCTGTGGCACTTTCAGTTTCTTCCCAAGGATGCGAGGTTGGATGATTTGGGCGACGGCCTCGAGTTGCCGCCCGATGTGACCGGACAAGGCCTTGCTGTAAAAGAGCAGGGTGTTATAGAGCCTCCGATAATACAAAAGCCTCGTTCTCAAGCGCCCCAGTCCAGCATCACACCGACGAGCCTCTTGTCGACATCCTCCCCTCTCGAGCAGGCCCACCGTCCGGCCCTCTCATCACCACTACAGACCACCGCGCCCGCTTCGCACGACCAGGATTCGAAAGCGACAATAGCACAGAGGACGCTATACGAAAAGTTCATTGCATCCGTCTTGTCGACGTTATCTACCACGTTCTGTCGCCGAATTGGGGCAATCCCTCTCAACTACCGAACCGTTTTACTCTCTTCAACGGCATACAATGCGCAGCCGCACGCGGTTGCCGTGAGCAGGCCACAGATACTGGGCACTTTTCGAGTCTACTTGACGACAACGGGAGCAATGATGATCAGTCTGGCCCTGACAAAATGCCGAGGGATCTTGTCACTGGACGATGCTATTCCCTCGGGTCTGGCCCCTCCGGGCTATTCTGTTCTTGCGGCTCCTTTTGGCATCATGACTGCTGCCCAGAGTTCTGTTCCTGGCGGTGATGGCTCGATGAGCTTGGCACAGACACCGATGACGCAGTTTTTCAACTTCCGCGGCGGAGCCGATGGACAAGAGTCCGCATGGAAAGAAGCCTGCCTACGATTTCTGAAATACCGGGGCATAGCTGCCTCGACGCTGGAAGGCTGCCTGTGGGTGAATCTCTTCGTCCCTAAGCCAAAGAACCCAGATAGCAAAGGCGATCAGCGACTTCCAAGCGCAAATTCTTCATTCACGCTGCCATGGCCCAGGCGTCTTTGTTTCCGCAAAAGGAACGTCGACGTATCCTCGACCAGCCGTGTGGTGGACGCTGTGTTGAGCGGCCATGAGGAGAGTCACGATCCTCTGGGCAATGCTAGGGGATGGTATGCCTCCGTTACGGAAAGGGAAGAGAAAGCGAAACGGGCCATGGAGCGGGCAGCCAATATTCTCAAGGAGCAGAATCAGAACACGGAATCAAAGACGCCTAAGCCGAGCGGCTTGTCGCCTGTGGCTTTACAGCGTCCCAATACGGCAACAGCTGGCATCATGTATCCAACGCCGCCAGACGGGATTCACCAACCGAATGGCGTAACTCCGTCCATCGACGGCACGTTTTCCAGCCCCGGAAACCCGTTATCGGCACCAATTGTTACAGAGGCAGATGCTATCGTGCAGAATGAGCCACCTAACGGCGACAGTCTTGACCAGCCCCTGGAGTTTGGAGAGTCCAAGAGGCAGCGGAGCGATAGCAATCTCCTTGGTGATGCTGATCAAACATTCGGGGGAGACATAGGAGGGGACATGTTTGACGACAATGCCATTACCGAGGCTGACTTCAACTTCTTCGACGAGAAGCCAGGCGACTTGGATACCGATACTCCCATGGCCGGCGTGCCTGGCTCAGAAATGGCACTCCCTCCACCACCACAAGCCATTGAAGGGACTGTAATCCTAGGCGACGCATCGCCACTTCCCCCGATGCCAATGCCCGCTTCCTTGCCTCATCACCCGCCCGTCCCTTTCTCAGCTCCAATTGCGGCTCAAGCTGCTACTCCTGGTCTCACGCCGATACCTTCACTCGCACCGCCGCCACATGCTACGCTCCCCCCTCCTCCACCGCCTCCCACTCAAGACAGGGTAGTATTTGCCAAACCAGAGCTGAAGCATGCCAGAAGCCAGAACGAAGACCAGGCCCGTCGAAACCGAGCGGAGTTCCGGGTAACGCCTGCGAAACGCGAGTCCAGCCCCTTTGATCCTTATGCGGTGTTTAAGCGTGTTAGGGCATCCCTCAAAATACCAAATCACGATTCTAAGGGGTCCTCTCAGCCTACGTGGAGGAAGGCCAAGATCTTTGAGAGCCTCGACTTTGACCCAGCGTTGCCCTTGATCAATAAGAAGTATGAGCAGGGAGGCCTTTTCGACCCGAGCGCTCTCTCAACGATAGAAAGGATGGAGAAACCGAACGTGGATCTTCGAGCAGTGCCTGAAACTGACTATCTCAAGCGGCATGGCAAACTCAACAGGAAGCCACGGGAGCGACCAATGACTCGAAGTGCCATGAGCAAGCCATACTCCGCACTAGAGTTGCAAGGCTCGACTAGTAGCCCAATGAAACTGGATGGATCAATATCCGAAGGCGAGGAGAGCAGCGTCGAGTCGGACCAGGATGACTCGAGCTACACATCGGACGAGCCCGGTTCACCGCACAAAGCCAGCATCAGGTTGATCAACGGGGACGACGATATCCTCTCTCAGATCACGTCGCTGAGAGATGGCGACATCGAAGAGCCCGATCGCCAACTGGCCATGGAGTTGCCACGGCTCTCCAAGTCTGACATGTCTGGAGTGCCGCTGTCCTCGTTGTTTTCGGATCCGGAACCGCTGACGCTGGACATGGCCTTGGGTGACGACGACATGATCCAGATTGCGCAGATTGTGACGGAACAAGCAGCGACGGGAGGGCTGGACATCTTCAGAGCGTCGGATTTTGAGCCACCTACCCTTTCAGCCAGCCAGAAGCGTCAGGAGCTATCAGCTTACAGCCGAGACGCCTTTCATACGCTGGAAGACGTCGTTGCACAATTCTTTGGAGACACGACGCCGATGCGTCTGAAAGGCTTGTTGGATATCCAGGACGTACCGCTTTTGAGCCAGTTCCAACCACGGCAGATGCCCGGCCGAGAAGGAAATTCCGAGGCCGTGCGGCCAAGCAACCTGTATCAGATCCCGAGCCCGCATTTGGAGGTGCAAAGAGCAGACATGAAACTGTCTGTTTTGCCATCTGCGGTCTCCTTTTGGGAGAGCTTGGGTCTCTCCCCATCTTCCGGTAGCAAGAACATCAACGCGATCTGTGTCTTTCCCGGATGGCCTGGCATGGGAGACAATGTCCAGACATTTCTAGACCGCATCAAGAGTGTGTACGAGTTTCTGAAGCTGGGAAATTTCGATGTGATGCCTCTTGGTGCGGATATGGAACCCGGGCTTCTGCCATACGAGGTTGATCGGATCACCACTTCTCCAGATGCCACCTTGACGGGACATGGGTCGGCCATGATTGAAAGCATGGAAGCGCTGCGCGGACTGTTCACCAGCCTCTCCATCACCGAGACGAACTTTGTCATCTATTTTGTGTACTCGCCGGATAATCCCGGAACCATCATCGAGTCTTGCACGGCTTTCCAGCGGTTTTTCGAAGCTTACCAAAAGATTCTAGCAACCCGAAAGGAGCCTCCTCAGAACGAGCTCGTTCTGCAGCTGGTATCGGCTGATCTGCTCTCTTCACCTACGGCCTTGGTTGTCACTCCGACCTCGGACCTGGTCAGACTCTGCATCGAGACGTATGACCGCTGCACTCTCTTCGGGGGCCCCATGCCGGCGCCGGCAATCAGACTGGAGCAGCTTCTACCGCGCATCATCGATTTCAAGCTGACCACGAACCCTTCAGCGTCGCTCATTCGCGAGAATTCGTGCATTCATGTAGCGTATGCCCAGAGCGTCGACGAGCGATGGATCACGGCGGCGTGGACAGATGACCGGGGGAGCCAGCAAGCGACGGCTTCTTACTGCTTGGCGAGAAAGGGAAAGCCGCCGTCTCGCAACATGAACGACATTGCCCATGAAATATGGGAGACGACACTCGAACTTATATCTGCTTGGAAAGTTCTCTGGAGGGTCATCATAACCAAATGCGGGCCGATGCCACAGCACGAGATGGACTTTTGGGTTGACCTTGCCCGCACCGAGATCAACGCCAAGGTCACGGTAGCTTTGCTTACAGTCGATACGAACCCATCGCTCCAGCTTTTGCCGCCAGTGGTGAGGCTTCCACCACCCTCGGCTGCTCTTCATACGCCGGTCTCCACGCCGCAGCCGAATGTTCTCTCCCCCGAGCAGACTGCCACTCCTGCAACTCCCGCTCGCGAAGCCAATGCGACGGCGGCTACACCTTCTGGCGATGGCGGTGCCTCTAATACGAGCGCTGCCGACGTGGATTCGGACGCCATATTGGTCGACGTAACCGATCAGACGTGGGGAGCCATTGCAGGCCACCGGCTCAGCAACTCTACAAGCATTTTGGAAGTGCAGCCCGCGTTGATCAGCGGCTATCTGATCAAGCGGACGGGAATCAGAGTGGAAGATGCCCCTGTCGCGATGGAAGTCAACTTGGTCTATACGGAAGCAACGCCACGCGTGCACGAGCCCCTCTTCCGAGAGATGTTGGGATACTTCCGAGGGCTGGGTACTCTGGCTCGGGCGCGTGGAGTGGTGGACAGGGAGGCAGACGTGCGGCCCTGGCACGTTGCGGCTGCCGAGAAAGCCGCGCGTGCGTTGTATCTGTTGATGTGACGGAGTTTTCCGTTCTGCGTTGGGACGACGGGGAGGATGAGGGCGAAGATCCAGTTTTTTGTTTTGCTTTGTTCTGTCTTTCATGTTGATACCTTTTGTAACGAGGCATATTGGAAACTACAGCTTTCGAGGCGTTTTTTTGTTTGTTGCCGGCGTTGGAAATGGGCTCGTCGGGGCTGGTGATGGTCCATTTCTTAGCATTGGGGTGATAGAACAGGGGGGGGGGGAAGGAGGTTTGACGATTCTGCATATGCATATGGATAAGTGACGATGTTACGGACTGTAGATAGATCCAACATTTGGTGCATCAGAAGGATTGGTCGCTGGGAGTCAAAGATGACGGTTTTGAGCGTGAGAATGAGGGTTCCGTAGAAGAAACGAGTGAGGGTTGTGAGAGGAAGAGTGGGAGTGAAGCAGCTTCAACTCGTACAGCACGAGTCTGTATCGGAAGGATACCGCGGTGATGCTAATTTGCATCCTATAATCACCAGGGATACAGATAGCAGCTCGGTATCATGTTCAGAATCCTTCTCATCATTACGCTCCGTATTGTTGCAGGATTCATCAAACGTCCAGGTTAGGCAGCATCTTGCCCTTACTAAGGCGACCCGCTAGACGCATGCAAGAACATCCTTTGCCTCCAAAGTCAATCTTCCCCTCTCCTTCACGCGTTCTTGTTCAGCCTCTATTTCGATTAATCCTGCATGAGGCAGAGGAGCAAGGGAGGAGCCTGAAGTGAGTCAGAAAATATTTGCGGATTTGCCACGCCTTGCATAGATTCGCCTTGCATAGATTCGCCTTGCGTCACACTGGTCTCGAGTTTTTAGTGTAAGTTTTAGTGGATGAATGAATCATCATGCAAGGCAGAAATGCGGCGAGATTTCGATTTGATGCTGATAGTCAACGAGCTTCGTTCAAGCACGAAATAGATAAGAAATCATCTGCATGTTCGCACGACGGGATTGCTTTTTGTTTTGCCACTTCATTCTTTTCCGCATGCACGCAAATCTATAGACGTTTGTTTGTTTGTCTGTCTCTTGAAGAGTCATCTAGCATAATGAACAGGCCATCGCTGGCCAATCTGCCCGACGACCTAATCCTCGACATCGTCCAGCATCTCGACACAGCCCGCGATGTGGCCCATCTGGGAAGCACCTCGCGCCATGCCCAAGCAGTCATCAACCAGAGCGGATGGCGGAGCTTCGTGAGGGCCAAGTTCCCCTCCGTGGACACTCACACGGGGCTTCTGGGCGGATGGAACGCCGTGGCAGATCGCCTGACGTATCTGGACCGGTGCTGGGATACGCGTGCGTTCTACCTGACGGTGTACGGGGAGAAGTCGGCGGCCCGGCCCAAGAGGAGGGATTTCGCGAGGAACAGGCAGTCTGTCAACTTCCACTCCGTCATCGATGCCACGACGCTCTTGTCGACGCAGGAGGAGTTGCTGGCGTACGGAGCCGGAGAGAACCTGGTGCTCGGGCGAAGAGGCGTGAGCGGCAAGGGCCAGAGCCGCTGGAGCAAGCTGGGGGGCCGCGAGACGGGGTATGCGGCCGGGACGGGAGACGTGACGGCACTCAGCATCATTGAGCGCCAGGAGTTTCCAGAGGTGGTTGTCGGCAGGGCTGACGGAGATCTCCAGCTGCTGTCCGTCAGGGATGAGGCGCTGTCAGAGGCATCGCAGAGCTTTGCTTCCATACACGACACCGCCGATGCAGCCAAAGCTCCCCTGGCACGAAGGTCTCCCGGGCAGAGGGCGATTTCATGGACTGAGTGGCAAGCCGACGCCAAGTTGCTGGCGAGCTGCAGAAGCTCCGTCCTGACGCTGTACAATCTCTCTGATACCGAGGAAGCGACGCTGAAGCCGGCTCTCTTCTATGATGTGTCGAAGGACAGCTCTGCTGACGAGCTGTCGCTTTTACGGAGCGTCAAGTTCATGGGCCAGGACGTGGTTGCGTGTGGCATTGGTGGCAGCAGCGAGCCCTTGCGATGGGCCAAGGTTCGACCTACGGGGATCGAGTTTTTCAACGCAGCCAAGAATCTCAATCTGAGCGAGGACAGGGCTTCTGCCGATTCAGGGCGACTAGCTGAGAAGACGACGGTGCGAGCCATCCAGCCAGTTGCAAGGATGAATCATAACCTTTTGCTCAGCGCCTGGGATGACGGAAGCCATAGGTAAGATGGACAAGAGCTTAGAATTCCAAGTCCCGCTCGAAGCAGCTAACCCAACATGTAATACCAGGCTTTCTGATTTGCGAACATCTTCAGACCACGATGTCCTGTATCGCGATGGCTTCCAGCCGTACCAAGCCAGCAGCTCCATGCTTGTATACGGATCCGAACGCTTCGTGGCCGGCAACAACTGCAGCCCGGACCTCCGCTTCTTCGACTTTCGTTTCCCCAAGGCGTATCACCACACCAGCGCCATGCCCTGCAGCGCAGACGCGCCCTTCCCCGGACGACCCTATCAGTACGGTGCCGTCAACGACCTCGACGGGCTCCAGCTGGATCCGGTAGACAGGTGCGACCCGTCGTCGTCCGACCGGACATGCACGTGGCACCATCTCTCACGACAAGATAGCTGGCGGCCGGACGCAGTCATGCACATCTACTCCTCCTCCATGGACCGAGTGCACAGCCTGGTCAAAGCGTCGGACCTGTCGACGTCCTTTTACTGCGGCGTCAGAGGAGCTCTCGTGGAGGCGACGTATGCCCTGGCCGAAGACGTGGACGCGGTTACTTCTCGCCGGTCAGCGCCCGAGGGGTGGCAGGCTAGCGATCCGGAGGGCAGAGCGTCGCTGATTGAGACGGGGGTGGGCCGCCGGGATGGAGAGTCGCAGCTCGAGGAGCAGACGCAGACGAGGATGCCGGAGCTGTACTATTACGAGCGGTGGACGATTCCAGAGGCGGATGGCCTGGGAGAGGCGGGAGAGGCGGGGATGAAGAGGCAGACTGGGCGGCGTTTGGACCCGGCGCTGGTGGCGAGCCGAAGGGGCAGATGAGATTAGCACGAGCATCACGATGTACGACCTGGATGAGATTAAAGGGCTGCATAGAGAAAGAAAGGAGGACATGATACAAGGCGTTTATTTGGGAAAATCCTGTGTTCCAGCTTGCTATATTCGCAGAAGAGGGAAAAAAGCAGATTATACATGCATCATCGTCAACCACCTCGACTCATCCAGTCCCCTTGATCCTCACAGCTTCGAGTCCGACACAATCAACGACACCTTCTCCCGCAACGTCGTCTCAGCCTCCTTCTCAATACGAGCAACCAGCTCAGCACACGTCGGAATGTCATGAATGAGACCCATGACCTGGCCCGTCGTCCACACCTGTTTTATCACGACCGTCAACAATCACACCCAAACAAACAATCGAGATCAATGGCAACAAATACTCACCCCATGCTCCGGATCACCATTGATAAAAACCTCCTTGCCCCTCTTCCCGCTCACATACGGCGCCACCTCCGCAAACTCCCCCGTCTTGCTCTCCCTCTCAATCTTGAGCGCCTCCTCGGTGACCTTATTCTTATACAACCTCGTCGTGTTGGTCCACCGCCTCAGCAGCAGCGCCGTGTCCGTCTCCTGGCCCTTGACAATCGCCTCCTTGATGTTGTGATGCACGGGCGCCTCCTGCGTGCACAAGAAGCGCGTCCCCATGTTGATGCCGCACGCGCCGAGCACCAGCGCCGCCGCGAGCCCCTGCCCGTCCGCGAACCCTCCCGACGCAATAAACGGCGTCGTCAGCGTCTGCCGCGCGCGGCCCAGCAGTATGAAGTTTGTAATGTCGCTCTCGCCGACGTGCCCCGCGCACTCGAAGCCGTCGATGCTCAGGAAGTCAACCCCCAGCTTCACCGCGCTCTGCGCATGGCGAATCGTCGTGCACTTGTGCAGCACCGTGATGCCCGCCGCCTTGAGCTGCCGGATGACAGGACCGGGCGAGTTGCCCGCCGTCTCGACAATCTTGACGCCCTCGTCGATGATGGCCTGCGCGTAGGCGGGGTAGTCGGGCGGGAGGAGCGACGGCAGCAGGGTGAGGTTGACGCCGAACGGCTTGTCGGTCAGGGTGCGGCAGCGGCGGATCTCGGCGCGCAGGGCGTCGGGCGTGGGCGAGATGAGGGCCGTGATGATGCCCAGGCCGCCCGCGTTGGAGACGGCCGAGGCGAGGTCTGCGGTGCCGACGTGCATGAGGCCGCCCTGGATGACGGGGACTGCAGCAGGTTCGTTGTCGTCAGCGTGGGAGGGCAAAAGGAAGGGGGGGGGCAACTGGAGGGATGTGGCGTACCGCGGATGCCTAGACGGCGGGTGAGTTCCGTGTTGAAGGGCATCGTGGGACGTTTGGAGGTCTGTCTGGTCGAGATACGGCGGTGATGGTGATTCTATCCTCGAGACACTCTATGCAAAGATGACACAAATAGATCGCCGTCTTTCTTATTCTCGTCTAAGAAGATAATCGCACCACCAATAGATAAGACGACAACAAAAAAAAGAGTGTAAAAGCATCAGCACGAACCCAACATCTCTTTTAAAAAGAAGTAATAGAAGACAACTCCCCCCCAAAGTCCCCCGAAAGCAGAACGGGGAATGCATTACCGTCATGCCGAGGCACGTTTCGTTTCGCTCCCGGCTGACGTTACCCCAGAGAGCGAGGGTCCCTTTAGCGGAAAGCGTTCACCCCCACTGGCGTCTTCCCCCCCCACTTGCATTCTGATGCGCTTCGGCCCCCGCGTTTTCTCATTCTCCGGCTGTTGTTCTTGCTTCACATGCAAATTGTCAGCCAGCTACTGTACCTACAATCTGGTGAGGATTTGATGCGTTGTTGGCATGATGCATCACTTATGAAATTGAGGTGCATTCACATCCTTTGGACTTATACTTGGCCGGTAGGTAATTCCATAGAGCACGTGGAATTCGAGTCATAGGAGAACGCAGACAAGAGATGGTTGTCTTGTCGTGCGCTTTTGTCTTCTGGGGATCAGTAATCCTGCCAGGGTCGGTGGAGCTGCGTCTTCCGTCTTCCCTCGGTTTGTCGTCCTCTCTTCCGTACTTCATCAACTGGCCAGTCAACTTCAATGTCGACTATTGATAC
Source organism: Trichoderma ghanense (assembly GCF_004382785.1). Lineage (NCBI taxonomy): Eukaryota > Fungi > Ascomycota > Sordariomycetes > Hypocreales > Hypocreaceae > Trichoderma > Trichoderma ghanense. Next base: position 1,931,072 of record NW_027395663.1, on the reverse strand, counting down.
ATTCGTCAGCCTCTCAGCTACAGGTTAGCCACCATTTCTGTTGACTTGCATGCGTTGTACGCCACGAACGTGTTATAGAGGAGGGGGCGATCCTTCATCTCTAGCAACTATCCACCCGTTACACATACACAAAATCCTACTCCCCAACCTACGTATCCATCCGAATCCCGCTCTCATCCAATGTCTGCCCAAAACGACATGATATGTACAATTTGTTGTCCCACATTCTCAGAATCAGATATCCGTCCCATCTATGCGAGCTAGCCAGCTCTAGCATGGTATCCTGTGTGCCCAAAGAACCAACGCCCGTCGCCTCCCAATGCGACACCCATCGCCCGTCCTCCAAGCACTTCATCGAAATCTCGCCAGTGAATCTTCAGTGCCACCGAAGCATCAAGTCATGGCCGCACTTGGTGCCAAGGCCACGCGGTCTCTCGGCTTGTCCACCAGATCAGCGTATCCGTCCAAGCTGGCACCCATCGTCTTGATCATGTCAAAGATGTGAGTGCCCTTGAACGTCTCGCTCCAGAGGCGCACAACTGCACTTGCGAGCTGTCTCAGCTTCATGGGATCCGTGGTGGCTGCCTCCAACTGCGGGTTTGCACTTGCACCAGTCAAGGATGGATCAACGGGAACGGCGAATTCCGTTTCGTCCAGCATTCTTCTCACTGTCTCCAAAAGATTTTTCTCGTCGAAAGTGATGGGAGCGTCAGATGGCGTGAGAGACCCTAGCGTCAGAAGCCACTTGGCTAGAAGAAGCGCACACTCAAAATTGCACACTGCAAAGGCACATGGTCAGCTTTCAGTTACACCAGAACCGAGTATCACAGAGACAAGTAGACTTACACGAATGCTGGATGCTCCATTCTGTAGACTTGGTCCTCGCCACATAGTTGACGCCCGCCTTGACCAGCATGGACAACGCATGAACGGCTTGAAACACCGCTCCGTGGAGCCGCACACTGCGCACAAGCAGAGGGGTGGAAATCATGGCCGATGCCATCAGCATCGAGTCCCTCGTCTGCAGCTCTTTGCTCGGAGGAGTGTCGCTGTACAGTCGAATGTACGCAAGACGCAAAAGGGCCGTTGCATTATACGCCAGCAGTCCGCCGGGAGAAAAGTCCGTGCTGGCAAAGGGCCCGGAGCCCGTGGCGAGAAGATAGTGATGCTGCTCGACCGTGGTATGCCATACCCGTAGCGCCTGCGTGACTTCTTCCACATCCTCTGGCTTCAAGGTACGCTGCGCCTCAAACGGCAGGCCGGCCGCCAGTGACGTCTGCTTCAAGAAGTACACGTGCTGGATCAGCACGTGGATGAGCACGTAGAATCCCAGCGACGACAGATGGTTTGGCAGCCCTTGGTTGGTTCGGCCAAACAGCCGCGCAATGGCCTCGTGAACGGTAATCTCCACCATGGGCGTCGATTGCCGCAGCTCTTGCCACTGCCACGCCGTTTCCGCCCTCCAGAGCCTGGCAGGAAGAGGCAGCGAGAGTTTGAGCTCAGACGTGACCAGCAGAGGCGGCAAATCGTATGCGATGCTGCAGAGGTTGAAGAAGGAGTAAGCAATCAGCTTGGTCCTGGTCGCCCCTTCACGCTTGATCCAAGCATCCCAGTCTGTCACGCTTGCCTGGCTAATGTCCTCGGTGAGACCCTCCTCTCGGATCAGAATTGCCAGCGTGCTCTGAAGCGACAGCGCCTCGTTGAGGATTGTCTTGGCCCCCCAGAGGCCGACGGAGAAAAGCAGTAGGACGGCTTGAATTGTTTCCAGTCGAGATTGGGGCGTATTTGGAGAACTATTTTGAGATGGTGAATGAGCATGAAGAAATCCATCATAGGACATCAGTGATGTATACTTACTAAGGCTCTCGATGTGTGTCCTGGGTGATTGGCCTCTCCGACTGCGCCGACGCAAACGAGTGCCGGTAGGAAGTGCTGGGCGAAGGCCGCGTCGAGTGAGGACTGTAAGATGAGGCGTTGGGCAAAAGAGCATGAATCTCCGAGCTATGCCGCCGTCGAATCTGCTCCATTGCGACCGACTTGGCGGCATACCAAAGGGCATAGCCCCTCTTGCTCTCGAATCTGTACTGCGCTCCAACAGCTAGAATGGCGAGAAGCAACTCCGGGGCGAGCTCCGTGGGGGACAGCGTGGGCAGGTGAAGAAAGGGCAGCTGCTCGTGGAATCCGCTAATGTATCCCTCCAAGAAGCGAGTGAGCGTGTAGCGAGAGGGAAAGACAAAGTCGGCCGGCAGCACGGCCGAGAACTCCTCAAGACGGTTCTTGATGATACCGTGGTCGACCACCGAGATTCGGAGAGGCGACCGCGATGGCTCCTCGTGTAAGCGGGAGCTCGGCTCCTGTGCATCAGGGGCTAGGGACCCAAAGCGGGAGGGGAGTTGCGAATTTGGCTTGGAATTGCCACGCTGGAAGACGGCCGGCGATCGCGCAAAGAAGTTCATCTGCTGATCAGGCTCAAAGTGGGGAGGAAGGAAGTGCTGCGGCGTCGTGTAGTCGTCAAGGAACAGGTTGTAATCCTCGTACGACGGCTGCTGGGGCTGAGGCCCAAATCCAGCCGTGAGAATGGGCGGATCTGCTCTCGCGCGGTCCCCGTACCCCTCGATGGTGTCCGGATAGCTCTTGACCCTGGCGTGTGTCGGGGGCTGCTGGGGCATATCGTTGAGCAAGGGCTGCATGGTGTTGACCTCGGTCGCCAGGGCGGCATCAGAAAGAAGATCAAGATTGCAAGCTGCAGTTCGAGCCGCTACCTGGGGGTTCTGCTGACCAAGATGACCCCCTCCATCTGAACTCATGGATCCGTGGTGATACGGCGGTGGAGGGGCCTGTGCCTGTTGCTGCTGTTGCTGCTGCTGTTGCGGCGGCGATGGCTGTGGAGGGAGCAGCGTGGTGGTGGTAGGGGCAGGCGGAGGGGGCGGCCGCAGCCGGTGAATTCCCATGGCATCGAGGTCGACATGGCCATCGGAAAGAGATGGCTTGTGTAGAGACGTGCCGGAGAGCTTCCTCGGCCGAGAGGGGTCCTTGTGGCCTTCATTTAGGTGAACGAGCTTCTCGTGCCGGACGAGAAGATCACTGATGTCCATGTAAGTAAGTGTAGCCCAACACAAGCCGGGACAATGTAAGTGCAGCGAGGAGACGGGCAGTGTCGAGTGGATCAAGGCGAAAAGAATAACAGGACTTGAGGCTTAGGGCATGAAGCTTAGAGTGAGGCTAGAGGTGACAGTTTGGAAGAGGGGAAAGGGGGGATATGTAATGCAATGAGGAGACGCGGGTACCGGTATTGGTACAAGCACCACATAAAGAGACATGGTATCGCATCACATCATACCGATCCGAACAGTAGGGTGTACATGAGGAGGAAGACGGGGGTTGATAAGAAAAATGACAAACGAAAGAAGATGGGAATAAGGCGAATGTGTTGGAAGGAGGCAACTTACCGACGCCCAAAGGTTTTCCCACAGCGGTCCCAGCCGCAGGAAAAGGGCTTCTCCTTAGTATGTGTTCTCTCGTGTCTTTGGACATGTTCGACGCGTCTGAAACTCGGGGAGAAGAAGGTCATGTGAGCAACACGGCACGATAGCAGCAACAGAGTCGGACAAGCACAAATAGCAGCACTTGGCGGAGCGGGCTAGACTGACCTGAATCGCTTGCTACAATACTTGCAAGGCAACGTCTTGGGTTTCTGGTTGCGATTCTCGCCCATCTCGGCCATGGCAAGGGCGGTGGGTTGGTTTGGCGGAGGCAGAGCGACCGGGCCGTCCATGGCTTGGAGCGGGAGCATTACGAGCGGAAGCGAGCAGGCCGTCAAGGTATGGTATAAGCGACAAGGAGCGGCGAGGCAGCGAGACAGGCTGCACAGAATTGGGGGGTCGGAGGAGGTGGAGGATGTGGGGGAATGGGACGGGATGGGATGGGATGGGATGGGGATGAGATCAGATCAAGGGACGGCAGCTCGAGCAAACAACAGCCAGACAGCCGGACAGGCAGGTGGACGGAGCATCAACAGGATCCGACTTCGAGAGACGATGAGACAAGGCCCAGGGGAGACAGCAGTGTGGGGTCAGCTGGATTGGCTCTCGGTCTGATAATCTGTAACCGCAGTGGCCCAGAGGAAGAGATGACCGGCTATGTAGCCAGACTGGGGGGAAGAGGTAGAGGCAGAGGTAGAGGCAGAGGTAGAGGCAGAGGTAGAGGCAGAGGTAGAGGCAGAGGTAGAGGCAGAGGCAGAGGCAGAGGTAGAGGCAGAGGCAGAGGGGGAGAGAGGGAGGGCAGTGGGAGAGAGACACAGCCCAATCAACAACAGACAAGCAAGTAGCCGGCAGCAAGCAGGCAAACAACACGCAGCGAGTAACAGTCGAGGCTCTGCCGTCCCGTCAGAGAAACGTGGGTCGAGTCCGAGTCCGAATCCAAGTCGAGGCAATGCGAGGCGAGGCAAGTTCGAATCGAGCCGCAGGCTGGCGTGCTCAGCAAGGTTCGGCTGGCAGCGGGTGTTTTGCTTCGTTCTGCAGATGGAGGAACGAGGCGAGATGTGATGGATGGAGCACAGACGGCAGAGGAAAAAGGGCCCGGCGACTTGATCCGACCAGCCAGCTCGAAGAAAACAAAGCGAGCGATACACGAGACAGACAAAAGCCCGGCCTTGGATTAGCCAGGATCCTCCCCCAGGCGGCTATTATAACGTGGAGCCGCGACAGGGCCACAGCTCTCCCGAGTTGGAGGCAGCTCTGGGCGGAGGACGGCGCACGAAGTCGTATCGGGGCAAAGGACCAGCTCAAGTACGATTTTCTTGGCTCATCGGTCGCGTGCCGCCATCCGTCGTGGTTGGAGATGGCGGGAGAGCAGATGGGGGAAATATTGGAAACAAAAATTAATCCTTGGTGCTGGGGCGTCGCCTGGAAGTCGGGGTTGGAAGCCGGTCTGCTGCAACGGGTGGTGTGTTTTTGACCGGCAGAAAACGAGCGATAGGTGACCAGGTACTGAAAGTACCTCCTGTGCCAAGGCAAAAGCGCTGATGACGACCAGTAATAACACTGTCAATCCCGGCGGAGGATGACAGCTGCCCGGAAAAGAGGACAGGACGTTGACGGGATTGAAGCAAACAGTCGAGTGTCTTGGAATACGGGATGCTACAAGGGCCAGGGTTGGTGCCAAGCGGGGAAAGCTGAGGGGGAAGCAGCCAAAAGAGCAGGCTAGAGGCCGTGGGGAGAAGCGGAGAGAGAGGGGGAAGTTGGTTGGGAGAGAAGAGAGAGTGTGAGTGAGTGAGGAGGAAAAAAGAGGCAGAGTGCCGGCCCATGACACAACAACAAACCCTGACGTACGACAAACGGCCCTAGACTGTTTAGACTGTTTAGGCTTGTTAGACTAGCAGAGTATTCAAGTAATATGGTAGGCCAAGTTGTGATGGGCTTTTGGGATGGTGCATGTGCTAGGCCAGCCTCGGCAAGACGGAGATCTCGAGTGTCACGCTGTGATGGTGGTATGAGTTGCTAGAAGAAGAGGCTGTCCTAGCTATTATCTATACAAGAGCTGTGAGTAGCGGTGAAAAGAGAGTCTACCTGAACCGACTCCTCGTGAGTAGACTGCTCAGAGTGAAGCGTCTCTTTCTCTTCTTCTTCTCCTCACCTCCCAGAGGAATCCGTCTGGTCATAGTACATAGAGCAAACTGATCATCGATGGCTCCAGCTGATGTCGTCTGTGGGGGCTCTGGAGCGGTGGGGACCGTACAGGCCTTGTATGGAGAAGTCCGTCCACTGGCACGATACCCCACGGGGAGACCAGCATCATTCGGTAATTGGTTTCTTTTTTTCTTTTTTCTTTTTTTCTTTTCCCCTCTGCTGCTGCTGCGCTTCCCGACTCTCGTGCTCAATTTTCATCATGCATGCATGCACGCAACATGCGCTTTTACTAGACGGTGCGCGGACCACAGAGTACCGAGTACTACCGACCGACAAGAGGTGTTGCATCTGGATTATGTCAGCGCATGCCCTCACCTCGACTCCATAAATCAATTACAGCTGCGAACTGCTCCAGATTGCAAGAAAATGACAAAAGAGGCGCGGTGCGGGACAGACTTCTCTTCAGTTTCAGCCAACTCGAATGTTGACAACGGGCGGAGCGCCAAGTTGGGAGCTCAATCTTCCATCCCGTTTGGGCATGACGGTGAGTTGTGGCGTCGAGAGCATATGATGCATCATCTTCAGTCGCCTCCATTCACAAACCACTGCACTTGACCGACAGGGTGTGCTTCTTGTTACGTATCCCTTCCATGTCGACATGGTGCTTCAACTGCAAGGCAACTCTAGTCACCGTTAACCGAGAAGGAGTGAGAAACTGTCTGTGGCCAACTGCAGTTACTTGGACGGCTTTCATCGTGATTCCTCGTCTTGAGAGTATAAGATGTGTGGTGAATAAGCTCTCTTGATGACTGCGTCTCGACGCTGGTAAATGTGCCAATCTCATTGTCAAGGCAAATGGGATGGACCAAATCATGTGCATAGGTCCAGGATTTGCTCCTGATGATCCGTAGATGTCAAAGGACATGCATACCAACTCATCCCCTCGGTTTAGCATCCAATACTCACCTGTTCCATAACCAACCATCATGGATCCAGACACTTCCATGGACGCAGAGATCCCATTTGATCTCAACGCCCACGTGCAACAGGATGTCATAATGGGCCACCTTGCCGATATCAATGTGAGTTCAAGCCAAGGTCCTGGAGGCGTACCGCAAGACAGACGGAACGTCGCTTTCATCTTTCGATTCTGTCGCGTATACGCCGACTCTGTCGTCTAAAACACCGCGTTCTGTGCTTCAGGCCAAGGAGCAGATAATGGACTCAGCAATCAGACTGCTTGAGCTTACAGCTGGACCGTCTAAAACGGTAGCAATCGCATGTTCTCAGGCAAGATCTCATTCTGGGGGAAAGACGAGATTGCCATGCTTGATGCTGATACCAGGCTCTCAGAGGGCTCCTCCACTTCAAGATGTTCGATCTCGTGCCGGAGGATGGGTCAATTCTGTTCCACGACCTTGCAGATGAAGCCAAGGTACCAGCCTCTGAGCTCGCGCGGATGCTCCGAATGGTAATGGTGCATCATATCTTCGTCGAAAGCACAAAGAACCATGTTCACCATGATAACTTCTCAAGGATGCTTGCCAAAGACAAAATATTTCCTTCGAGGCCTTTCCTTTTTCTTCCATGTTGGTATGCCGGCTTCAGCCAAGGCAGTAGATACGGATGAACAGCCGTTGACATTTCCTGCCTTACTAAGGTATACCTTACTTGAAGCTCGGCTTTTGCAGCCCGTGTTGATTTGGCTGAGCAATTTTTCTCATCTTCGCCTCGACGCCACTTCTCCTCAAGACAAGCTCAATCTCATGACGGAGATGGTAATGATAAGAAACCCGGCTCTCTCGACCAGGATCAGAGTCCGTGCTCAAGATGCTCTGACACCCGGGTTTATCTTATGATTGGGATGTTGCATCGCAAATCGATCGTGCAGGTTGTGGATATGCTAGAGGATATTTCCGAACTCATGAACGACTCGTGGCTCATCATTGTCGACTCTATCCTGCCTGATCCAGGCGAGACGCCATTGGCCGTGTGGCATTGTCTTGACATGGCCATGCGGCAATTGCAGAATTTTGGCGATAGGACTCTGAGCGAACTCGAGAACCTTGCAGAATAAGCAAGTAAATAAAGGAGGTCATACTCTCAAGTGTCACACCTTTTGACCGGGCACTACATTTGCTACCGTCGTCTTTCGCGTCAAGAGTCTCATGGAGTTGCTGAAAGAATGAACATTGTAGATGTTGGTTTATCGACTATTTGATTGGCAAGGATTGATACAAGTGAGAGAAAGATGTTTTATGCAAACTCGCCTTGGTACATGACGTTTCGATTGAGACAGGCATTGTGTGTGGATGCGGTGAAAAGTGCAGGCTCCAGTGCTACAGCACGTCTCCCGCTATCAGTGCCGCTTATCAAACTTTGGGCCTGAGCTTAAACATCAACTTCCCAACTGCGGAAACCTTACCTTGAACGCTTCTCCATCATCACCAAACATCACTCTGTGCCCCTTCGATTGAACAACAACCCCACAAAGAAAACCCAAACTTGCCTCATTACAGAAAATCTTGCTTTACAATGGCCGGCCACGACTCCGATCCCGATTCTCCTCCCCCTGCGAGGAGGAACAACAAGCGCCCAGCTGAAGACGACGACGACCTCCCCCAGCCCTACAACGCAAACTCCCTCCAGGCGCCCAAGCGACGCGCCATCTCACCCTCCGAGCAGCCGCGGAAACTGAAGCGACCGGGAGCGCGCGCGCGCTTCTCCGAGGCCGAGCGAGAGGCCATCCGCCAGCGCCAGCTCGAGCGCGATCGCCAAGCCGCCGAGGCCGCTGCCACCCAGGCGGCCGAGGAGAACAAGATCCGGGGCATCAACGATGTCGTTCGGGAGCACTACAACAGCGTGCCCGAGCGCGGGCGCGACTGGCGGACCCGCGAGAGCAAGATCAAGGGCCTGCGCGTCTTCAACAACTGGGTCAAGAGCTGCATCATCCAGCGCTACTCGCCCGACGAAGACCACACGCCCGGGTCGCGAGAGATGGGCCGGTCCAGCGGCAAGGAGCTCCTCGTCCTCGACATTGGCTGCGGAAAGGGCGGTGACCTCAGCAAATGGCAGCAGGCGCCGCAGCCGATCCAGCTCTACGTCGGCCTGGACCCGGCCAACGTGAGCATCGAGCAGGCGAGAGACCGGTATAGACAGATGGCGTCTCGCGGAGGTCGAGGCCATCGCGGAGGGCGATTCAACAGACCCCCGCCTCGCCTCTTTGACGCGCGGTTCCACGTCAAGGACTGCTACTCGGAGAGCATTGAGGACGTGGAGATCATCCGGCAGGTCGGCTTCGACCCGTCCACCATGAACCGCCGCGGCTTCGACGTCGTCAGCATGATGTTCTCGATGCACTACGCTTTCGAATCCGAGAAGAACGCCCGCACCATGCTCAGGAACGTTGCCGGCGCGCTCAAAAAGGGCGGCCGCTTCATCGGCTGCATCCCCAACTCCGACGTCCTCGGCGAGCGCGTCCGGGCCTTCAACGCCAAAATGGCCGCCAAGCGCGAGGCCAAGAACGGCGCGAGCGGAGGAGACGAAAAGGCTGCACAACAAAACGGAGAGGGCGCCTCTACCACGCCCACCTCCACCCCCCCTCCCCAGGCCGCCACCGACGCCGCAGAGCAGGAGGACGGCGAGCTGGAAGAGGGCGAGGCCGAGCCGACCGCCGAATGGGGCAACTCCATCTACCGCGTGCGCTTCCCCGGCAAGACCCCCGAAGACGGCGTCTTCCGTCCCGCCTTCGGCTGGAAGTACAACTTCTTCCTGGACGAGGCCGTCGAGGAGGTCCCCGAGTACGTCGTCCCCTGGGAGGCGTTCCGCGCGCTGGCCGAGGACTTCAACCTGGAGCTGCAGTTCCACAAGCCCTTCCTCGAGATCTGGGAGACGGAGAAGGACGACCAGGAGCTGGGACCGCTGAGCGAGAGGATGGGGGTCAGGGAGAGGGGGACTGGGAGGCTGCTTGTTTCCGACGAGGAGATGGAGGCGGCGAGCTTTTACGTCGGCTTCTGCTTCTACAAGGTATAGTCTTTGCTGCCTGCTCTGCTCCGCGTTGATGCACCATTCTACAACCCGTACACCGCTCATAGGATCATGATTTCTTCTGCTGCCTCACTCCATCAGCCAAAGGGTTTTGCTTCTGATTAGCTACCGAGGGAGGACTTGGAATAAAAAAGAAGCCGGCATGGCTGTTATTTGTGTTCAATAAATCCGCTATATATAAATGTTGTACCTAACATGACCGTAAAACCGGGTATCATAAGCTCCAATCTAATATTTCTGCTTGCTTCCCCGAGAGCCACCCCAAGACGAAAGAAACGCCACCCTTGACAGAAGAACATTCCCAAAACAAGCTATTCTGTTATCGAAAATTGGTCAGAGCGCAGCTACAGCGACTAGCGAAATGACGGCATGACACCGTCATGATGGAGGATGTCAGAGGGGGGAAGCCCCATGATGGATCCGTCAGGATGCGATAATGCTGTGCCGATATCCTACATGGTGTTCGTCGAGCGCCTCCATATCATGACAGCCGCTATTGCTGCGCACGCCGTTGCTCCTAGGGTAAGGTACAGGCTTGTCCTGTCTGGTGTGTCGTCGTCGCTCTTGGGGAATGCAGTGCTTGGGTTCGCCGCCGCCTCGGCGAGGGCGACGAAGAGCTCGCTGATGCTGTGCCATGTGACGCTGACATGCAGCGGGGAACTCATGTTCAGAGACGATGTGTACTGATCCGGCTGCAGCTCGCTCCGCTGCATGGTCTTATCTCTGTCTGCCTTGAGCGCGGTGTAAACAGATGGCAGCTCGTCCAGCTGTGGGTACCTTTTCCGTATGTCGACAATATGAGCAAAGGAGTCCGGGTCGGACGAATCGTAAGCGTAGCAGAGGAGGTCGCAAGCATCCAGCTTTGCCTGGTTTTCTAGAATAGCAGGCTCCAGCTCCCCGAGCTCCTCGAAGATGAGGTATACCTGCTTTCCACCAGGCAGTTCCACGCTGTTGACGGCCCGTCGAGGCTTGATTGTGGGATGGTACAGGTCGTCAAACGGACGGTTCAGGAAAGCATCCAGCAGAGAAGACTTGCCGGCTCCTGCCGCGCCGAGGATATAACAGTGGAAGACGTTTCTCTCGACGCGCCCGGGTCGCCTTCTCCTCTTGCGCGGTTTTGTGATCTTGAGGGCTGAGGTAATAGGGTCCTTTGGGTTGGGAGGCTCAAAGCCGAGATACGCAAGGTACTCCAGTGTTGTCTTGGGTTCTAAGAACGTCGTCATGCTCCACTGAGCCAGCCAGCCTTGCAAAGTGATGTAACCGCCTTCGTTTCGAACCGTCGAGGACGGAAATGCAGAGTCGGCCCAAGAGGGAGGCAGCCCAGGCGTAGGGGCGAAGAGTGCCTCGAGCTCCTGATCGTTGAGACCACCATCGTTGTCTTTGTCGAACAGTAAGAACAAATCCACAAAGAAGCGATATCCAGCGGGACTAAGCTCGGCCGAGCAGAACTCTGGCACCTCGAACTTTGGGTGGAGGAAGTTCTCCTCCAAGCTCAGGCTGTCTGTGTGATGGAACTTGCGCAGGATGATCCAGATGGTTTCGTGCCGGCCTTTCTCGGCATACATCTTGTTCAGCTGCACGAAGCCTTTCAAGTCGATGCCCTTTGATAGGTCCACCGCACCCCGCAATGACTTTGATATGGAAAGTTTGATATTGTCGAGGTCATCGTCTGTGAGCGGCTTGTCGAAGCAACGGGACTGAAAGTCTCGCATTTCCTGGTTGTCGAGATAGCCATCTTGGTTCTTGTCGCAGAGGTAGAATATCCGCTTCAGGGCGTCGACGCAGGAGGGCTTGAGGCGGCCTTCTTTGTAGTCGAAAAGCGGCGCAATTGGGTGGGTGACGGCCTTCTGGCAGAGAAAGAAGGCTTCGTTGACGTTGCGATGCTCCCTTGCGCTGGTCCTGATACACGAGTCGATCTCTCGAAACTCGGCCATGACGGGCATCATCTCCTCCTCCACCACCTGCGACGTGCTCCCCTGGCCCACCAAATCCGACTTATTTGCGCATAAAACGACCGGAACATTGACGCCCAGCGATCGGAAGTAGGGCATCCAAAAGAGCGCAACGCGTTCGTAGCTGTAGTGATCGGCATACACGAGCAGGATGACATTGCACTTCCGGATCTCCTTACGCAGGGTCGTTCGATCCTGGGGTCGGGCCGAGGTGTCGACTATCGTGGTGGTGACATTCTCTGGCGTTCCAATGCTCGGGGGGATGCTGATTTGGGGCAGGACAGGCTGGATCTTGGTGGTCATGAACTGGTCCTTGACGAGAGACGCAATCAGGCTCGACTTGCCCGTGCTCTCGTCGCCGCAGACGCAAATCCGCACTGCGCGAATAATTGAATATGTCAGTTCCCGTACACGCTCTGCAGGCACTCATACAGTAGGTATCATGACGCTGTATGACACGCTCCATCTCCCACCGCTTCGAGGCTCTTCTCACCTGCAGTCGGCATCGCGCAAACTCGCTCTTAGTGTTCTCGAGGCAGACAGATGCCGGGTTGCAAAGCTAGGACTATCTCGAGGCCATGCCCCTGCGTCCTAGCAGCGAGTCTCAGGGTATCTATCCAGCACTTTCGGGCGCCAACTCGCAACGACACAAGCAAGCTGAGGTCAGTGGAGCCGCATGCGCAAGATGAAATCTGGTGCTTCCACGTCACAGAGGCGCTGGCTGGTTGTTGCAGGAGTGCAGGTGCAGCTACTGGAAGTGCCGCGGGGCTGTTGGGCCGCTTTGGCTGGTTTGGGAAGGCGGTGACGCACGACGGCTGAGCGCCTGACAGCACGTTTATCGCATGGTAGCGCTGGGCGAGGCTGCTACAGCTGCTGCAGAACCCCTCTAGCGATCACCAGCAGGCGCCGCAGTGGCCCAATCAGCGCTGGCCCGATGCTGTGCAGGTCTGGGCGAGGTGTTCCTGTGGCTGTTCTGTGGCTGTTCCTGTACCTGTTTTGTGATACCTGAACCTGAGAATCCCCTTTTTGCATCTGACCTTTGCATCGAGCCTGGATCACTCAAGACCGTAAAGCCGTCAGACATATCACCTATAATCCTATAACGCCTGCGAGCAGCCTAAGGTAGATAGATGCATTCATATCATTGCGTCTCGTGGCCCTGTCCAACCTGCTGCAACCAACATGGCGCCACTCGACTTTCACATGAACACGACCCGAATCTGCGATATCTGACCACGCACGGAGCCACTCCCACGCTCCTCCCAGAGCACGGACAACGATCCCATTTGCCTGTCCATCTGCTGCATGACACCCAAAGGGTTCAAACCACCGCCCGTCTTGGGGTTTAGCGGTCGAAAGTGGCTGCTTCTCAGCCAATTCAACGCCCCCAAGCCACGAGTCTCTCCACTGGAGATTCCATTACCCCACACGCTATTCCTCCTCCCCTGGTCCGACTTCGTCTTAGCCCATTCATCCATTTCGCTACTACGTATTCTCAGCTCTCCGGATAAAGACCCCGGCCAGCAACGGCGTCCGCTTCCTTTTGCTTCTGGAGAATGTCCATATCCTGCCCGCTCTGGTGCTTCAGCCTCGCCGTTTGTTTCGTTGCAGAGAGCACGCGAGCACCTTCACCCGTCCGGTCGTGACGCCCGCTATATCGCTACGCAGCTCGTCGTCTCGTCTACCTATGCCGCAGAGAATAATCACCGATTACTGATTAGCGAGCATCTTTGCGCGAACTACCGCGATTCAACATCACCGTCAATCACTCGATACTAGGCGCAATCGCCGCTGGGAGGCCTCATTCTGACGGGCACGGACACTGCGCTTCCGAACCCTCTCCTCCAGCAGTTTCATTCTCCAACATGTTGTGAGTACTGGCCGTCTTTGTTCTACCGCCGAGTCGGTGTCTGATCATGCCTCCGCGACTGACAAAAGGACAGTGTTCTACCACCCCCTCCGCGATATCCCGCAGGCGCCTACGGCGTCGGCCTCGGGGGCGTCGTTCCCCTGATCGAGACCAACAACACGTTGTCGAACCCGACCGGGCCCGAATATCAATTCTTGGTGGGAGAGGGTAGGTCGGGCCCAATGCGGCCGCGCAGGTTCCGTGTCTCGGGCTGACGGAGCGGCGCATAGGAACATACGTACTCAAGGAAGACCTGCACCTGGCCACGCCGCCGCCTCATCCGTCCGAAGCACCGGTCGTCAATCCGAATCCGCTGGCCACGACTCCGCAGCCTGCGACGGCGGGAACCAAGATGTCGATCCTGAGCCTGGAGACGCGACCGCCTCCCTTCTTCTATAAGGGCCCGGCTGCCACGACGCTGTCACTGGGCGGCACGACCATGAGCATTCAGGAGCACCCCAGCGAGGGACGATACTCGACGGAAGGGGGCAAGAGTAGCGAGGACGGCCGCGCGACGTCGAGCGAGGTACCGACCGGGTCCGTCACGCTGGGTTCTGCGCCTGCGTTCGGGGAAGGGAACTCATTGCTGGCGCCGACTGTCTCGAAGGACGTGAACAAGAAGAAGAAGCCCAAGAACAACGTGACTAAGAGCAACTCGTCCTTCATCTCGCGTGTAATTGTTAATGATAACCTCGCACGAAAGCTGACGGAACGCCCGTCTGATGGCCTTTTTGCTTTTGCCAACATTAACCGGGCTTTTCAGTGGTTGGACATGTCATCACCGACCAAGGTGAGCTGCAGCCACGCCCAAGGGTATCCATTGGCTCTGTTCTGGTGAGGCTAACAGTGATTGCAGCAAGACTACTTGACAAAGATTCTGTTTACCAAGGCTCACTGCCTATGCCACGATGTCAACATGGTGACCAAGAGCGTTTCGCATATTGACGTGATTATGGGGTTCTCCACTGGTGAAATCATCTGGTGGGAGCCCATCTCCCAGCGATATACCCGTCTCAACAAGAATGTGAGGATGCCTCTCATGCTGATCACCACAAACTCCACTAACATCAAGTAGGGAATAATCAACAATACACCCGTATCAGAGATTCGATGGATCCCAGGCTCTGAAAATCTGTTCCTGGCGGCGCATATGGACGGTCTGCTCGTGGTGTACGACAAGGAGAAGGAAGATGGGCACCTGAATCCCGAGGAAGAGGGTTTGAATGCCAGTGTCAGTGGCAGTGAAGGAGAGCTTTCAAACGGATCAGCTCACGGCAACGGAATCAGAATCAACAAGTCGGTGCACTCAAAGAACCAAAAGACGAACCCGGTGGCTGCCTGGAAGTTGTCGAACCAGCGGATCAATGCCTTTGCCTTTTCGCCGGACAACCGACATCTGGCTGTAGTATCAGAGGATGGGACGCTGAGAGTCATTGACTATCTCAGGGAAGAGTAAGCAACCCTGCGGCGCGGGTGGTGATACTGGCTTGCGCCAGCCCACTAACAGAGGAAACAGGCTCTTGGATCTCTACTACTCTTACTACGGAGGGCTGTCGTGCGTCTGCTGGACGCCAGATGGCAAATACGTCCTCACTGGTGGCCAAGACGACTTGATATCTATATGGTCGATGGCCGACTCAGCGCTTGTTGCCCGATGCCAAGGCCACCGATCTTGGGTATCTGCCCTGGCATTCGACCTGTGGCGATGTGACGACCGAAGCTACCGCTTTGGTAGCGTGGGAGAAGATGGACGACTTTGCCTGTGGGATTTTAGTGTGGGCATGCTGCACCGTCCGAAGACCGCCGTAAGTTGCGGACGTGAAGGTACACGTACGTTGGATCGCTCAGCTAACCATTGCTCTCTGTCCTTTGCACAGGTCCCGGCTCGCCATCGAGGATCAATATCATCGCGAATCACGGCCCCACACAGAGCCGACACCAACACCTCGGCGAACTCGGGGCCCAAGGGGGGTTCGGGCGCGGAAGATGAGTGGGAGGAGAATGTGATTGCGCATCCCGTGCAGCCCCGTGCCGTGATACCAATGCTGCCTCCTGTCCTGGTCAGTAGACTGAAAGATAACAGCCCGCGAGACGTGCGTCAACTAATCCGATGCTTCACAGACACACGTGATCGATAACCACCCCGCCTGCTGGTTAGCGTTTACGGAAGACGCCATTATCACAAGCTGCAAATCGGGTGAGTCGTCAGCTCCATCTGTATCTTGATATCGTTGCATCTGTTTCATTGGCTGACAGAAGCAAACTGTACAGGCCATGTCAGGACGTGGAACCGACCAGGCGTTCAGCCAGCAACAGAGTGAGGGGATGAGGAGTGATGTGACAGATTAGGCGTTTAAACGGCGCTTTGTCTATTATACAGTATCTGGTGTTATTTTCCGTCTCCCGTTGGCCAAGAATTGGGCGAGCGAGGTACGTCTTCTTGCTTGGTGTTTAGCCTAGGGTGGCTGCTTTGAAGTATTGGGAGGAATCATTTTGTCCCTGTTACTATCCTCTACTTTGTCCTCCAATGACTCTACTGTACTGGGTGATATGATTTGTGGTCGAACTGATCAAGACACGTCCGTGTTGAGCAGCTGCTCGCATCATCTGGGTTCGTCTCGACACTCATACTACACGCCTATTCTGATTCAACCAAAGACCAAGTAAACATACGCACACATGCACGCACATGCAGCGCAGCACAGCACATTCCGCGTATCCGAAGCCCAGTCGATCCACGAGGCCCATCCAGCAGGTGCCGAAGCATCGTCTGCTTCGGTACGGGCGCTTCCCTGCGGATCCGAATGGCAGACCCCCCTTGCCCCCCCTGTCACGTCGGGATGGGATGATGGGCTGATTAGCTGTTTGGATAAGCTTCGTGGACGTCATTCGATGGGACCTCATGGCACGAGCAAACGCACGTGTCGTCCTCTGTGCCTGTTTTTCTACCTTTTGATGCTTTGTATTATCCCGAGCTTCCTCTCGTATCGGAGAATCTCGTTTTGGTGCCAAGCATGTGAAACTTTGAGGCATGAACCTCGTCCCCCTTGTTCATGCATGGCGGTAGGGTTCAGACGACGACTCCTGGGCCTAGGCACCGAGGGTTTCGCTCTTTTTTTTCCCTTTTTCTTTTTCAGAAAACTTTTTTTTTTTTTTTCCTCCTTTTTATCGACTTGCAGTTCGCGGTACGGTTCGGAGGACTCGTCCGAAAAGTCTGGAAGCCGAAAACCCCCCTGGGCCCTGCAGCCCCTCGAGTTCCCGGATGTGAGCGAACCTGATGATCTTATGTTGTGTTATTATGCGTGTGTGTCTGTCTTTGGGAAATGCTACGCTGTGTGGTAGTACTTCTAGGAGAATATTGATCGTTTTTGCTGCATCTGATCTGATCATATGTTGTCCGATGTCATGATGCATAATTATCGAAGCATGGCATGGCGCCACCATCTATTTTCTTACATTTGGTGCAGGAAGCTTTGTAGTACTATCGGTCGAGCTGTGATTTATCGATTTGTCTGAAGGACTAGTGTTGTTTACAGCATGAGATTGATAGTGGATTTGAGATCTTTCGGTCTAATAGCCGACTTGGCTTGCATGTCCTCGGAGCAATTGCGGGCCGGGCTAGGTGTCGACTCCGTACCTGTGGTACCGATCGTACGAACACAAATCTCGGTAACTTTCCTAGGTAAACTGCTAAGGAGACAAGTCATCGGGCTATTACGGGGCCGGAGATTCTAGGAGACGAGTCGGGATTGGTTGTTGAGTGCGAGAAGAGCAAGGTTGAAAGATTTTGTGGCCGGCGGCTAAGGTATTACATGTGGGCTCCGAGCGAGGTGTATGGGAACTTCACATTCACAGACGAAGACTGATGGAGAGATGAAATGACCAGCAGGCTGACTAGCAAGGAGCAAACAAGCAACTACGAGAGCTGGACAAGCAATCAAGAGGGAAAGGGGTCTTGGCACGAAAACTGTTGAGGTTTGAAGAGAAAAGTCTGCTCTGCAAACTTGTCAACGTTGCAAAGCTAGGAAGATTTTCTGACGGGCTGTCACCCATCCCGTGGTCGAGGCGGCACCTAGGATTCGCGCAGATCACATCCACTCTCCTTATTATGGAGCTTGGTCAAGGTAAGGTAGTATCCGAGTGATAATTATAACATGTACCATGTCTGTGCCTGAACGGAGTTGTTCCATCTTGAAACGCAAGGTGAAGGCGTGAGTCAAGCACTGCTAAAAGAGGAGAGGTATAAACAAGGCAAGAGAAGCGGCAAGGGGAAATTTTTCTTCAAAAAGAAATGGGCCTCTGTGTCTGCTCCGTCAGGGAGGGAGCATCTGGAAGGAGAGGCGGTGGGCGATTCAGCTGCTTGAAGTCTTTTCCTTATCTCTGGCGCTACGACGAGACTGGCTTCGTCTCGTGAACGATTTGGGACTCTGGCTCATCTCTCTTTGTTTTTGAGAGAGAGAGAGAGTTGGATTTTTTTTTCCTGCTTGGGTTCACCCCTGGCAAGCTCGGATTGCCCAAGTGGATGACCAAGACCCTGTTTTTTTTCTTCGGCCCGCTGCTGAGGCGTTTCCACTGATAGCATCGACGCGATCAGCGGCATCAAGCTATCATGCTTGGCATTGAGGCTAGAGGGAGCACTCATGGGACCCCTGGCTGGGACTGGAAAGACACATGGGTGCTTCGGTTCGGTATCGAGAGCCTTTTTCTTCTTCTTCTTTCGAGGTTGGGGGGCTTGTGCTTGTAGTTGTCGATGCCTGGAGCTAGCAGCTTGCCGGCTGCGTGATGGGAGCTCTGCGTGGTGATGGACAGGGCATCGTGAAGGGTTTCATTGGAAGGTGGTATCGGTTGTAGACGGTTAGCAGTCCGTTCAGTTTCAGTAGCTGGTGCTCTTGTTGACTTGGTATCGGTCCATTGCATGTGATGGCGAGGTTCAACTTTGCTGTCAACTCATCTGACATACGTGGCGGCTGATGCTGAGCTTGTACAGTATAAGACGGCGGGAGGTCCTAAGCCTTACAGGCAAGGCACGGTCGATAGCCATCGATAGCCAAGCCTCAGCAGCAGGGACTAGTGACAGCAAGGCCGTGGTGACGACTCCACCATGCTGCAGAAGCACGATAGCCATGATATGCTAGTATCAAGTAGGCAGTATCACTGCTGCGATTCCAGATTTGTAACGAGAGAGACAAGAGAGATGAGCTGCGGACTTGAGCTCTAGGCGAGCTGAGTGAGGTTATCGTAAGACGCAATGCAGCCACCTGCTCGAGACACGCTTGGCTGGCACGCTGCGTGACAGGTCAAGTTTTGCAGCTGAAGCTGACATGTTGTACTTGGAGAGGGTCAGCCGGAGCGTGACGAGCTGTGAAGAGAGAGTTATTTACCCGTCGTCGCACTCGGTACTACTACTGGCCAAGCAAAAGGTAAGCCGCCATTGAAGGACGAGAGGACGCCATCCAGGCAACACAGCCTCACGATGCACCTCCAAACAGAGCTGGTCGATCCATACAATCACAATGGCCGATATTGCCAAGGTCTTGGGGAAGGCTTGGGAGGTAGCGGTACGGTTGGGCATATAGCCGTCTTGTCGTTTGCAAGTGCCGGCTGTTAAATATTTGCCTGCCTATTGGGTTGATGCGATGATTACTGTCGCCAAGGTACTGCTGAGATGGCAGATGGACGGTGGTTGTTCCGATGCCGGGGCCGGTCCCCGGAGCTGTTTGCTCCTGGCGAGGACGCAACTACTTGTGATGACCTTGATGGTCGAGGTCATGGTGACCAGAGGCTGGGCACATGTAGCATGATGTTACCGTCGCAGAAAACATGGGAAAATAACCGTACATGAAGCAAATGCAGTGCGGGTGGTATCACGGAGGAATACGTTGACGAAGGAGCATGGAACGTGGAAGACATTGAAGGTACCACCACAGCTGTTGTCAGTGCACAAGACGGAGGCGCGGGCCGGTAGCGGTACTTTCATATTCAAACCGTCTTTATCAAATCCGCCGCTGTTTGCGTATGCATTGCGTATTTTCTGTTTTCATCACCTACCGCTCGTCAGACGCCATCATACTTGACCTTCTGCGGCGCTTTTTTGCACGCAGGAATACGCAGTACACGCAGGACTTCTACTAGGTAGGTACCTAAGTAGGTATTAGCATACCAGAAAATACCTAGAATTCAAATCCCACGTTCTGATTCATTCTCATTGGGAATAAGACCCAAAAATCCAAAAAAAGAAACGGGTAAAAGAAAAAAGCCAAAAAAAATAAATAAAAGCCACCAAAAAAGCCATTCCGCTCCGTTTGCGCCGCTGAGACAAAAAAAGAAAGCACAGTCCTGGCGTCATTTTGACGGCGGCATTTCCCCTTGATGGGTTTGAAGGGCGCCACGACTCATGGCCCCAGCGCTTAAATGCTGCTTGCTGTTAGTGCCGTGCCTGTTGCTCTTTTTTCTTGTAGGTGAAGGTATTTGGCCGCCGGCATTGCTCCGTTTTCGGGGGCTTCCATTTTGGCTTCTATTCTTTTCGATGGCCACATGCATGGACCTGCTTGTGTGCTTGTGTGTATGCATGTGTCAAGCAAGCAAGCAAGCAAGCAAGCCTCGTCGATGAAAAAAGCCCGGCACTCGGCAGGCCGGGTCACGGAGCGGTATTTTCTTCTTCTTCTGGTTGTTTTCTTCAACGTCCAATTTGCCTCCTTCCACCAGCATGATAATGACGACCCTGTTTTCTGTGGCCTGTTGCTGCAGTCTTTTGCCCACTTGAGATGTGACGGTGAAGAAGGACAAGTGTGTATATACTTGTACCTTGTGAACAGACAGTCAAAGTGACGGGATCGGTTCACATGCACGTTTCCTGCCGGGCTCGTTCCACCAACCATGTCCAAGTGCCGCATCGCGCAACCCGATGCGATGCCTCTAGTACGAGTCTATCGGGCGCCCGCCTCGTGGATCCGATACGCTGTAGCCTGTATTCCCGTAGGAGTAATAGCACTAGAAGATAGTCATTGACACATGATGCTCCCAGTAGCCGGCGCTACAGCAGCAAGACCTGAGGCGCTTTGATTGCCCAGATATGAGTGGCAGATAAGTACGGATGCGGAAGCGTAGGTTGACACGACCGGAGGCTCCCAAGTGAGCAAAGCCACGGACCGAGTTGCCTGTCAACAGACGCCGTTCCACACCTCCTTGCTGCTGGTCCCCGACATCTTGCACATGTGGCTGCGCGAACTGCTCATGGACAGACACACAGGCACGAACCCTGCTGGCGTCTATCCCGAGGCTTGGCCTCGATTGCTTCCTCATTCCACGGCTGCGGCTTTGTTTGCCCCGTCACTCCATCCCGCGTGCTCAGTCTATAGCTGCATACCTTCACATAGCCGAGTATCTATTGTACTAGTAATTGTCTGTCTTGAGGTCCTATTTCAACTGCCTTCCCACTTCTGCATCTTCGTTCTTCTCCTTGTCTTCTTCTTCCTCTCCCCCTCGTCCTCCTCCTCCTCCAATCTCCCACGTCCAGCCACGCTCCATCCTTATCACGTTCTTCTTACTAGTGCCTCCCGAATCTCTGCTCTCTTACTACTCTGTTTTATTTATCCAGCCCCTTGTATTGCGCAATCTGATCACGGTCCACGACCTTTCACTCGCATCAATCCATTATCGGATCCACCAGCCGAGCCAACGGGCTCGATTCAGTCCCGTTCGAATCGACTCGACTCGACACGGCTCTTGTCTGAAGCAAAGACCCTTGTCCTGTCCTTGGTTCTTTTTGCCCTCGCGGCGTTTCTCGCGCCCCACCGCTATCAGCCTGGGTCCTTTTTCTTCGGGGCCACACGGCCGAAGAGGCGAAGCGATCTAGGGGGAGTTCCCACGCCTTGGCCACTCAGCTTTGTCAGAGCGAGGCGTGTGAGAGAAGAGGGAGCGTGTGTGCGCGCGCGCGATCTTGTGTGTCAGAGGCTTTTCGGGACGGATCAAGACGAGCCAGAAAAAATTCGGCGGTCCTTGTTCCATGTCCCATGTCCCATCTTTGGCCTTGTCCCTGCTTCCGTGTCAGCCCATTGAGATCCTCTAGACCCAACGAAAGCGAGTCGTCTGCGTGCGTGCTTGTCTGCGCATTTTCGGGCCTTCCGCCTCTTTTTCTCGTCCTTCTCTTTCTTTTCTTTAAACCATCTCTTAACTCTTTTATCCTTCGGGTTTTTCTCAGCCGTTGTTTTTTCCTGTTCTTGCAATTGCGGCTTTTGCCATTCCGGAGCCATGCCGTCCTTTAAGCCCTTTTCCTCGGTGACGGGACGTCATAGCTACAGTCTCTTCGATATCAGGTGAGTTTATCTTATCGCTCCCTCCCGCTGCCTTCAATGGTCGCCGGTACATGCTCGCTTTTTTGCGACAATAGCCTCACCACAAGACGCATGCAAGATCCGACATGTTGACTCTATTCCCTCTCTCAGATTAGACGAAGACTTCATCGTCTTCCGCGGAAACGAACAGGAATCCTCCGGACAGCTCCTCAAAGGCGTCGTCGTACTATGTCTCTCCTCGCCCCTCCGCATGGAGGACGTCCACCTGCGTCTGATTGGGACTCTCCGCCTGCAGTATGAATCCCGAATCAACCACTCGCCCTACCAGTGTGTACCGCGGTTCTAACCCTGTCGCCTCTCTTTGTAGTTGGTCTGACCCTGGATCTAGCACGCCGGGCGTGACCGGCCAGCGAGTCGACCGATCCGTCAACATCCTCGACCACCGATTCCCGCCCTTTGTTGGCACCCACGGCAAGAGCATGACCCTGCCCGCCGGCAACTACGAGTATCCCTTCGAATACCTGCTCCCCGGCGACACCCCCGAGAGCGTCGAGGGCATCCCCGAGGCATCCATCACATACCGGCTCAAGGCCACCGTCAGCCGCGGCAAGTTCGCCTACGACCTGCATGCGTACAAGCACCTCCGCATCATCCGGACGCTCGAGCCGGGCGCGCTCGAGTTCCTGCACGCCATGAGCGTCGAGAACATCTGGCCCAACAAGATCGAGTACTCCATCGTCATCCCCCAGAAGGCAGTGGTCTTTGGCGGCACCATCAACATGGAGATGCGGTTCTCGCCGCTCCTCAAGGGCCTAGAGATAGGCGAGATCAACGCCAAGATGGTCGAGATACGGGATTGCTTCATCCAGGGAGCGAGTGGCTTGAACATGCGAGAGCATCGGACAGAGCGCGACGTGGCGACGTGGAAGTTTCCGGTTACCCGAGAGGAGCATTGGCACGACATGATTGAGGACACTGGGCAAGAGGGCTGGCTGGTGAACAGCCCGCTTGCTCTGCCCAAGAAGCTGCGCCAGTGCATCCAGGATCTGAACCACCACGGGATCAGAGTCCGGCACAAGATCAAGCTCACCGTGGCGCTCAAGAACCCGGATGGTCACATCTCCGAGGTAAGTGTTTCTCCGTCGCGGGACACTGTAGGCTGGCTCAGGCCCAGCTTGGAATCGTGTAATGAGACATGGACTAATGTGCGCAAACAGCTGCGAGCGACGCTTCCGGTTTCCATCTTCATCTCGCCCAACATTCCATTCGACGAACAGGGCAACCTGGTCAACCAGGCCCCCGGCGGCGCCCCCCTCGAGCAAGATCTCGGATCGATGGCGCCTCCGGGATACGGCGAGCATGTGCTCGACCAGCTGTACGACGAGATGGACGTCACCGGCTTCCAGACACCGGCTGTGCATTCTGGCTTCAGCAGCCCCTTTTACGGACAGTCACGGGCGGGTTCCTCGGAGAACCTGGCGGCCTTGGCCAACAGCGCACCCATCACGCCGGCGGCGCTCTCGTCTCGACTGGCGAACGTCTCTCTGGATCCGTCGCAGCGAAACAGCTCGTACCAATCCGTTCAGGCTGCCTCTGGCCGAACCTCACCTACCCACGGAATAAGCCACACATCTCATACACCCCATACGCCACAGACCCCGGCTCATCTGAGTCGAACAAACAGCGAAGAGGAGGAAGCCAGTGCTCGAAGCTCGGGAGAACGTGCCCAAGTGGATGTGGCCGAGTTTGCCCAGTTGAATCGAGTGCCAAGCTATTCAACAGCGGTCAAGACGCCGGCACGATCTCGGACCTCAACGGGCTTCTCTGCCCCCGACTACCAAACAGCCCTGAGCGCTCCGCGGACACCGCCGAATCTCGAGCTCAGCGGTAGTAACGACGCCCTGTCGACAATAAATGAGCACGCAGCTGGCGAGGCTCACGAGGCGCGCGAGCCGCACATACAAAGTGTTGCTCGGGCCCTGTCGCCTCCGATGACCCGATCTCAGTCGGACGACAACTCGATGCATCGGAGGTTGCATCTTTTCCGTGCCAGAGACCAGGCTGTCTGAAGGGGTAGCCACAACTTCATTCATCCGCTCCATGAAGCGAATCACCTCCCTCTCTTAATTTCTTTCCTCATGATTTCTCACTGGTATATACGACGATGCATTTTTTTTTTTCTCTTTTCAGTTTTGGTTGGGTATTGCGGGTCGGTTGGCTTTGACGGCGTCAGCGAGTTATGCGTGCCATTTCAGGATACAACTATAGACTTGGGTATGAGCGGATAGAGGGCTGTCATGACATTTTATATCGTGTGCTTTATCTTGTCTTTTTTTATGACGACCTGGTTTGGGCGTACAGTATCATGAAGGGGGTGGGCTGGTCAGTGCCTTGACGATTTTTTACATATACTATTGCTTTTCCCTCTCGAATTTTGCGATCTGCTGGTACGAAGATCTATTTACACTTTCTAGAGTGTATAGAAACATGCAATAGATAATCCCTGCTACTTAACACCTACGATTTGTGTGCTTTGAATGTGATGTCGTCAAAACATGGTTCATGGTCGTTGCGATGAGCCTCTATCACTCAGGGGCAAAACCGTATGCAGGGATTCTGAAAAGGCAGCTTGAGCCCTCTTTGGCCTCATTGGTGGCCGTGGCTGAGTCTGACGCAATTGGGCAGGTTGACAAGAGTAGAACAACCTCGAGTCGGACGAGATAGATTGGCCGAAACATGCCATCACATTGCAACTTAACAAGGAGATCGGAATTGTGTAGCCGGAAAGGCTGTCATTCTCCAGAGAGAGGCAAACAATTCAATGACAGCTGAAGGGAATACTGACGTCACGGGTGACACTAAGGATGGTGAAGCTAGAAGGGGGGCGATTTGGGCGCTGAAGAAACCTGAAGGTGGGAAATCAAGATTTGGTGGGTTGATTTGGCACATGCAGTACTTGTAGAGCATATCTGGGACTTGACGATGCTTTTGGTTCTGGAGGCATGGGTGTTTTTTTTTTTTTTTTTTTTTTTTTTTTTTTTTTTTTTTGTATGGCGAGTGAGATGCTGGATGGCGGGGACCTGGGCAGTGAACAAGAATACGAATACACGTGCTGCTGTGCTTCGTATCCCCTGGGCTAAGGAAGTAAAAAAGCGAAGAGTGAGTGGTATTTATCCCCCCACTCGGTGAAATGAGGCGACGACCCTTTTGTTATTACTGGAGACGAAAAGACGAGCTGAATGAAGTCCAGCTTGTTGATGCCATGGTTGCTCAGCTGCTGATGAGAGTTGGACACACCATCACTTACAGCAGAACATGCGCCTATGATATTCAACGTGATCATGACTCTTGCAGATCAACCGCCATCACCATGCTAAAAACGCCATTTGAACCGCAGTCCCATATGACTTGCGCTAGAACAAACCGACACAGTGGCAAAAGGTGCTTCATTCTTTTCAATGCCCTCCTCTTTTCGCTCTCTTTCTCTTCCCACGATGGAGTTGCTTGAATCCCAATGGCCTGATTTGATTCGATGCCCACCCCCCCAGCCAAACTTCAACTGGAGCCAACTGAAGTCGTAATAGTGCCGCCCGGAAAAAATGTACCTATGAGAACAAGGGGAAGGAATAGAGAGGGAAACAAGTCCCAAAGGAGTGCCCGCCAATGACCTCGTGCTTACCTAGTTTCCCTCGGCCTTGACCAGGGGGACTCTCGACTGGCTAAGCTACTATACCTACTTACCTCACAACAGCAATCAGTGACTTTGCATCACATCTTCTCTCCTCGGGTCTGGGCGCACCTTGTTTGCTGCTGTTATATTACATATTGCGCTGCTGTCGCTGCTCGACTCAAAGCTACTACTATCTCTTCTTTTTTTCACCAGCACTTAATATCTCGTCTTTATTCTTTTGCTTTGACTCGGCTTTCTTTCCGGGCCCTGAGAAAGATACGCATACGAACCCCCTTTAAGCTTGCGATTACTCCTCTTCTTCGTTGCTCCTCTGTAAACGAGCTACAAGACAAAGCGCAGCACAAGAGAGCAATTATTCTTTTCCAAACATGTCGCAGCCATCGCCGCCAAATTCCACGCTGCCGTCGCGCGCGACGACGGGGCTGAGCGAAGATGCTATTCCGGAGGCCGATCCCTCTACTGTACGTGGCACGGCATATGCATAGCGGGAGCGGGGAGAAGACACAGCGCTGAGAGAGACGCTGGTGTTGCTCTTTTGGCGACAAGTCTTTGACATTGCGTGCGAACATGCGGGCTAACCATATGGCGACAACGTGTAGACAGCCGGGTTGCTTGCGGAGCGCCTCCAGGCGTGGAAGCACATGGTGGGATACCTCGAGGAGTATGTCGAGGCCGTCGAGAAGGTGCATGGCCGCCAGGCGAAGGAGTACGAGAAGGTCCTGAAGGTGAGTGCCGACCGCTTTTGGTCTTGCGATTGCTTCCTCGGACGTGTTCAGCCAACTGACTCTCTGGCGATAGACCATCTCCAACCCCCTGCGCGAGGGCCACCACTTCGATCAGAGCCTCGGCGGAGTGGCCGGCTTCTTCGAGAACATGCGGGCCAACACGCAGGCCATGATCAACACCAACGTCGAGACGGAGAAGAGCATCAAGGGCTCGGTGCTGCCCATCCTCGACCGGCTGCACAAGGAGATCAAGCACAAGGCCAAGGAGCTGGCGAGCGGCGCGCAGGCGGGCGCCAAGGAGGTCGACAAGCTGCGCAACGTGACGCAGAAGCACATTGAGCTGTTGGGCCAGCAGGCGGCGGCCTTTGAGTCCCACGGCGGCCGGATGAACAGCCACGACGACCCCTACGTGGTGCGCCGCGGCGTGGTGCACCGCCTGAGCAACCAGGTCATTGCCGAGAACAACCACCACAACGACCTGGTGGCCGTGCAGAACAACTTCCGCACCTTTGAGGCGCACATCCTCGAGGTCGTGCAGCAGGCCATTGAGGGCTTCACCCAGCTGGCCGGCGGCCAGGGCGAGAAGATGCGCGCGCTGCACAGCGACATCCTCGGCACCGTCCAGTGCATCCCGCGCGACTTTGAGTGGACCAACTTCCAGCACCGCGCCGCCGACCGGCTCGTCAGCGCAAACGACCCCCCGCGGTCCGTCGAGGCGATCCAGTTCCCTAACATGGAGCACCCGTCGACAAAGGCCCTGATCGAGGGATCGCTCGAGCGCAAGTCGCGCAACAAGCTGTCCTTTGGCTACTCGACCGGCTACTACGTCGTGACGCCCTCCAAGTTCCTGCACGAGTTCAAGGACTCGGACGACGCGCGCAACGACCCCAAGCCCGAGCTGTCCATCTATCTGCCCGACGCCGTCATCGGCGTGCCCACGGGCGACAAGTTTACCATCAAGGGCAAGGACAAGAGCGGCACGCTGAGCAGTAAGCTGACGGGAAGCTCCGAGATCAGCTTCAAGGCCCACACGCCCGCCGACGCCCAGCGCTGGTTCCAGGTCGTCCAGGGCGTTACCAACGCCGCTCCCCCCGTCGCGGCGGCTGCCGGCGGCACCAACTCGTCGACGCCCGCGTCCCCCGTGGCCACTTCGCCGACTACGACCTCGCCGCAGGCGACGACGCTGCCGGTCGGGCAGGCCAGGCCGGCCGAGGGAGAGGCCAAGGCGCCCGTCGACAAGCACCAGGCTCAGGAGGCGGGTGTCACGGGCGGAGAGGCGAACCCTGGGGCTGTTTAGTATGTGGACGGAGAGGGCTGGTAATGGCAAGAGGAGGGAAGGGCGATGATGTGGAGAGTTGAGTGCTGCGTCTCTCGAGGTTCCTTGTCTTCTATTCTTGAACACCTTTTCTTCTAATCCCGTTGTAGTTATGATATCCTGTGGAGGAGAGACTGGGACAGTAGTGTTGCTTGGAACAATGTAATCATGAATGACGAGGGAGTCTCTATGGTGCAATGCGTCATGGCTGTGGTGTGTTGATGTTTGAGTGGAAAGTCAAGCCTGCCTTTTATGGAGGCAGTTGATTGTAATGGTTTTTCCCCTACCAGAGTGAGATGCTGAATTGGTTTCAAAGAATTACGTGATATGAGACCGAAGTCTGTTCTCTCCGTCAGCACCATGGCTCGGGATGACAATGCCCGATTCTCTATCCAATGACACACATGCAATTGTTCTTCCTTTCCACCACACATGCAGAGCAGTGAAAGTAAAACCACGAACCATGTTCTTCAATACTCATACAAAGCTTTTCTCATTCATCTGTACATGTATAGGTGTGTGTATGTGTATGTGTTGTACCTGTGCCTGTGCATGTTGCAGGTGCAAAGGGGTATCATAACTCGTCCATCCTGCGCTTCCTCTGCGCCCTCAACACAGCCTTGTGCGCCTTGTCATGAAACTTGACGTCGTCGGGGTAGAGCGGGTTCCAGACCGTATCGCAGATTTTGCACTCGGAGAAGGCTGCCTTGGCGGAGATGTTGAGCGTTGTCTGGACGGTTGGGGATGATGATGATGATTGTCCGGAGGGCTTTTGATGGTTTCGGAGGGAGGTTTTTCGGGGGGATGTTGAGGTTGATGGTGCGTCTGGAACGGATGCTTTTGTGGCGTTTGAGGTTGTGGTTCTGAGAGGGGGCCGGGATTGAAGGTCGGTTTCGTGTTCTTGTTCCGAGGGGGTTTCGTCTGATTCCTGGGGCTCGTCTAGAGGTTCGTGCGTGACGGGCTTGATTTTGAGGAGCCGGGGTTTTCTCCTAGAAGACTGTTTCCGCTTCGGGGGTGATTCTGGGAGAGCTGACGGTTCGTCCTCTGGCTGGGGTTGTGACTCCTGTGGCGGAGGTGGTGTCTCGTCTTTGGGCTTTGGTGGAGCTGGAGCTGGCTTGAAGTAGCTCAGGATGGAACCCTTGGATGATGATGTGCGCTTGGTGTCTGGCTTGGTCTGATTCGCGGCATCATCAAGATCTGATCTTGTCTCAGATGAGGCTGACGGCGTGGCCTCTGGTTCTGGGGCGTCATTTGAGCTGTCGGGAGTTGAGATGGCTTCCTCCTCTTGCTGGTCTTGCTGCTGATTCTTGAGAGCGGAGAGCCGTCGTCTTTTGAGGGGTGGTCCGCTCTGGGCTTCGGGGGTGGAGGGTTGTCTGCCGTAGGTGCGTAGAGGCTTGTCGCGCTTGCGGAGGTGGTGCAGGCCGGGCTTTGTTCTGGGCGCATGATGTGAGTAAAGATAGCCATGAGTTATGCCAACAAAAACCTAAAGAGGCGATTCGATCTGGGAGAAGCGAGTAGGAGGACTAACATTGAGTATTCAGGCGACGAGTTGACCATGGCGACTCCAGATGAATCGCGCGTGAGGGACGCAGATTCGCGGCGATTTGCGTGCGCGAGGATGGAGGTGCCAGACTGATGTCCAAGACAGATTGCTTTCCGAGGACGTTATAATCGATACACAAGAGTAACTCTTTGTTAGAAAGGACCGATTTCTCGCGGGTTTGGCTGAAGTTTGTGCTTGGGATGGAAAAGAGATGCGTTGTTGGTGCTCGGGGGATCAAATGATACAATGGCCCCCCCACACGCGGGAAAGACGCGTCGAGGCGCGATGGGCGGGCACTTTACGCGGTGTCACATGCATGCGCTTTCAGCCACTTACACAGGGCCATTTGTTTGAACCGCATACATGATGTGAACGAGGCAGATTTAACATTGTAGAGGAAAGTCCGTTTACTAGGCTCTGATGTGATTCAATTAATGCCTTGTGACTTCCAGATGAGATGTGTATGAGACGGATGATGTGATGGCGTCTTGATTACTTCGTACTGCCATTGGGACATGTGCTGTATGCAACAGTAATGAGATGTACGAGATATTGATAGACAACGCTTGCAAATATGAATGGAAAAAACGCAAAGTATGCTACAGCTCTGGATCATCCGGTTTCGCCGGCATCCTCCTCCTTACCTGCCCCTCCCCCTCCTCCTTGCTCTCTATCAAAACGCCCTTCTCATCCCCCCCGTCGTCGTCCTCTCGTCCCACGATCCACGTCTGGACAACCTCTTTGATCTCCTTGGCCGCGCCCTGCTTGCTCTTCGCATCGCCCAACCTCCACATGTAGCTCGAATAGACTGCGACCTCCGCAACGGCAACCACGATGCTCCCCCCAAGAGACAAGAAGATCCGGGACGACAGGCTCCACCACCGGCCGGCGATCCACAGCGTCACCGCCACGCCGGCGATGCTGACGAGGAAGTTGATGATGAGCATCACCTGGCGGTGGATGTCGTTGACCGTCACCTCGTCGTCGCCGAGGTCTTCCGCCTTCGAGGGCCGGTTGGCCCCGGCGAAGCGGTGCTGGAAAGTCTCGAGCGGAGGGGGCGGGTTGATCATGCGCTCGTAGGAGCGGGCGTCTTCTTCGCGGCGGAGACGGGCCATGAGGGCTTTGTATTCTTCGGACTGTTCGGTGTACATGGAATTTCTTGTTAGCAATGGGGGATTCAGATTCATCGCATGAGATGTTGGGCACCGACTGGCTCGGGTTTTGGCGGAGGAGGTGGGATGTAGACGCGGGAGCCCTGGAGCAGCTGTTCCAGGCTGTATTTCGGTGTTGGCGATTGCGAAGCCTTGAGCTTCTTGGAGAGACTGATTATGTCGCTGTGGGAGATGGCATTGCCAACTGCTGGCTCTGGTGACGAGGCTGATGATTCGGCATTGGGCTGCCGCTCGCTGGCGGCGTCGTTGCCGTCGTCGGTTCCGCGCAGGCCGTCGAGCAGCTTCAGCGCGTCCACAATGGACGGCGTCATTGTTAGTAGAACCATGGCGAGTGGGAGTCTGATGTTGCTGTGACGAGGCTGTTGCAAGATGAAGCATGTGTTTACTTTTGCGTCAGCATTCGGTCCCTCTGCCGTCTGGTGTCACATTCATCGTAACCAATCAAGCAGCTATCGAAGCACAACTGCAGCTATGGTTGGTGCGGGGCATTTCCTCCAAGCAAATCATTCGGATTGGATGCCAGTTTCTGGTTGCCGACCCAGGTTACATGTACTGACCTCATCGCCTAGCACGCTAAGCCCGGATGGCGGGCGTTCAAGCACCTACAGGGTACCGCCACAAGCGGCCGAGCTGTGCTGTTGTGCAGCAGCGCTACAGGGCCTGCGACCCCTGTGCTCCAGGGCGCGCCGTGCTGAACGCCCGCCACAGCAGGGGCCAGCCAATGAGCAGCTGCGGTTCGGTCCCGGATTGCCCCTCGCCTCTGTCGGCCTTGTCGAGGTCCCGCCAAAGTTGCGCTGCAAAAGTTTCGGCCGCCTGGGATTTTGCGACTCCAACCACGAAAACGAAAAAGCTGACGGCGAAACTGCGCGACTTTGCGGCGCTTTGAACCAACGTCCTCGATCGCAGCCAGCTGCCCAGACGACTGCGAAAGACCCGGTCCGTGATCCCGCGTGTGTCTGTCGCCTGGACTTGCCGCAAACCCCCCCCCCCCCCCCCCCCNAAACCCCCCCCCCCCCCCCGTCTGCGCAGATGAGGCTCCGTGCGGGAGCTCCGGCGGCTCTCCGCGGCCGAATGGGAGCGGCGACGTCGACGTGCCATGTCTGCCACCGGCCCGTGATGGCGAGCTCGAGCTCTGCCGCCGTCTCCATCTCGGCGCTGGGCTTCCAGCAGGCCGGGCTGCACTCGAGCTCGAACCGCGGCTCGGCGTGGGCGGCCGCCGTCCAGGTGGCCACCAACATGGTGGGCAACGTCGCCAAGCGGGCGGCCAAGGACACCATGACGATTGATCCGCTGCGCGCCGTGGCCAAGGAGATGAAGTTCCTGACGGGCAACATCCGCAAGCTGCTGGGCTCCGGCCACCCGGCCCTCGACCGCGTCGCCAAGTACTACACGCAGGCCGAGGGCAAGCATGTGCGGCCGCTCATCGTGCTGCTCATGTCGCGGGCCACCCATCTGTGTCCCAAGAGCCCGCGCCACGCGTCGCCCGAGACGGCCCGGGGCATCGACTCGTCAATATCGCCCATGCAGATCCTCAGCGACGTCAACCCCATGGCGAGCTCGACGTCGTATGAGGCCGAGCTGGCCGACGCGGCGAACGCGAACCTCGACATCCTCCCGAGCCAGAGGCGGCTG
This sequence comes from Trichoderma ghanense, assembly GCF_004382785.1. Taxonomy (NCBI): domain Eukaryota; kingdom Fungi; phylum Ascomycota; class Sordariomycetes; order Hypocreales; family Hypocreaceae; genus Trichoderma; species Trichoderma ghanense. The sequence continues at coordinate 1,899,165 of NW_027395663.1, read as the reverse complement.
GCCGAAATCACAGAGCTGATCCACACGGCATCTCTGCTGCACGACGACGTCATTGACCACTCCGTGTCGAGGCGAGGGGCGCCGTCGGCCAACCTCGAGTTTGGCAACAAGATGGCCGTCCTGGCGGGCGATTTCCTCCTGGGCAGGGCGTCTGTCGCCCTGGCGCGGCTGCGCAATGCCGAGGTGGTCGAGCTGCTGGCCACGGTCATTGCCAACCTGGTCGAGGGCGAGTTCATGCAGCTCAAGAACACGGAGCGCGACGAGCGCAGCCCCAAGTGGTCCGAGGAGACGCTGAGCTACTACCTGCAGAAGACGTACCTCAAGACGGCCAGCCTCATCTCCAAGTCGTGCCGGGCCGCGGCCCTCCTTGGCAACGCCGACCAGCACACGGTCGAGGCCGCCTACTCGTACGGCCGGAACCTGGGCCTGGCGTTCCAGCTGGTGGACGACATGCTGGACTACACGCGGAGCGGACAGGACCTGGGCAAGCCCGCAGGAGCCGATCTGGAGCTGGGACTGGCCACGGCGCCGCTGCTGTTTGCCTGGAAGCAGACGCCGGAGCTGGGCGCTCTCGTTGGGCGCAAGTTTTCCCAAGAGGGTGACGTTTTGAGGGTGAGTTTGTTTTTGCATGACATGCTGCGCATGTTCCAGACCTTTGATGGGGTTGACTGACAGCGTTACAGGCCCGCCAGTTGGTTCTCCAGAGCGACGGAGTCGAGCAGACCAGAGCGCTTGCTTACGACTACTCCGAGAAGGCCATTGCTGCCATTGCCGACTTCCCCGACAGCGAGGCCAAGGACGGTCTCATTGAGATGGCTCACAAGACGATTCAGCGTCAAAAGTGAGGAACTGCATCACAGCTGCGTATTACAACGCATTTCGGCCACACACCACACACTACACGATTGACAGGCGGGTTACGCAGGGAGGAGGCGATCTGCATATCTGGCGTTTGTACGATTATTCCACTCTTGGGCAATAAAAAGGGTTCAACAAGTGTAGGGGAGTACTGAAAATTATGAAAAAAGAAAGGGTTAAGGGGGGCAAAAATGTTGTTCTGGGTGGGAGAAGAGGGGGCTTCATTTTGCTTTTTCTTTTTCTTGTCTCTCTGCGCCCTGTGCTGAAACTTGTGAAAGAACAAAGAGTCACGGCATCTTGGAATCAATCAACACCACTTATAGGGTACGTTTAAAGCATGCAGATAGAAGGGCATCAGGTCAGCTATTTGATTTGAAATAAAAAAAAAATCATAAAAATTACAAAGACGGTACCAATAAATGCCCTTTGTGACACCAACTGATGCGAAGGAACATTGAATACATGCAGTCAGTGGTCTTTACCAGGTGGGTACGTTGTGCAGAGTTGACGTGGTACAGCCTTGATATCGCATGTTGGCCCCGTCAAACGAAGGGGAAGGATGTGGCGGGAATGAACCAACAAACATCTACATTGACCCGCCTACTCATGATGCATCTTTCATCGGAAGCCAGCTGTCCATCGTTTCTTGCTTGCGTTTCTTGTTGAAATGTCCGTCGGGGATGATGATGATGATGGACGAATTGTCTCTTTCACCAAGGTGCCATTCGCTTAGCTGCTCGTTTTGCTTCGTCCTCCTGCTGGCTACAAGCAAGGGAGTGGAGAGAGACCAGGACGTGGGATGTGGTGATTGGAGGCGTGTTGTGTATCTGTATGTACGAAGGTAGTATGCATCTGCCATGTGGTATCTCATATAGTACACATATCTAGTGGTGTTCTCGTCTAACAGCTTACAGGGCGTGTGGATGCCCGAATGTCTTCATATCTTGGACCGATGATATCTGGGGTTGATGTTCGTCTCGTTGGGTCTGCTTGCTATCCCGGTGGAGGGTACACGGACTCAAGCTGCATTCGAAGCAACCCTTGCAAATGCTCAATTGACAAATCTACATGCTTCTATATGATATCTTCCAAAAACGCTATCCCAAATGACTAATAATATCGACAGAAACCCTTCTTTGAGGGGGGGCATATCAGGGGAACATTAGCCAACCATGGACCCCATCTCCGACCTCTTCATCAGCCGCACCCTGCCCCCATTGATCTGGTTCTTGGGCACCCCCTTAATCTCCTTGCCCTCGGCGTTCAGCATGTCCATCTTGTCCCAGCGGCCCGGCATGCCGGGTAGCGTCGGGACCGTCTTGGAGCCGCCGTGGTAGACGACCTCGAGGCCGTTGATCTGCGCGCCCGAGCCCAGCTTCTTGCAGCTCTGGTAGAGGTACTTGCCGCGGGGCGACTGGAGGTCGTCGTCGTCCGTGGTGCCGGCATCGCATATCATCATGACGCCGTTTATCTGATCGACCCCCGAGTCGGCCTTGCAGTCGGTGTAGTGGGCAATGTCGTAGCGCTCGCCCGTGTGGGCAATCATGTAGGGGAAGTGGGCGGCGTCGGGGGCACCGGTCTCGACCCACATGACCGGCGCCCCGATGGCATAGTTGTTGTGAGGCTGGCCGGCGGCGGCAGCGGCAGCGGAAGAGGTCCCGGCGCCGGGGGAGACGTACGAGGTCATGGACATGGAGGGCGGGGGCATCGCGGGGGTGTAGAATGTGCCTTGGAGCTGGCCGTGAAGCGGGCTCTGAAAGATGGTTTCCGTCTCGCTCTCGGAGACGATGTGCATCTGAGTATTGGGACTGGGAGCCATGGTTGGTTGCTGAGGTGTTCCGAGGTGGTGATGGTGATGGAGCTTTGTCTGCTGCGGTGCTGACGCGAGTTGAGGCCTTCCTGGATGGAGTGGCGCAAAAGTTGGCCGAAGACGTTGAAGAGACAGAGGTAGGTGGTAGAGAAGAGGGCGCTGAAGAGTATGAAAGAAGAGGTGGAAGAGAATGAGGAATGATGGGGAGGAAATGGTCGAGGACAACGGGAGCCCCTTCGTCTTATATAGACAACTCCAAGGCGCTTGACTGCTGTCGAATGGGGGGCATCCAGTCAATCGTTGTTACCTCAACGGGTGACCTCCTCGATCTGGTGTCATCGACTTCCCCCTCCTTGGATAAAGATTACTGCCTTTTGCCGATCATCCTCTGGGATATCAGACAGACAAGCACGCTTGCGTTGTCACCCAACCCCTCCTTCTCTTCTTCAACGGCGCGTATCCATACAGTCCAGCGGACTCATCACAGACCTGCATGACACACCAAGTCGGTCATGGCCAATCTGAGGGCACCCGGTGTTGAGCTAGCAGCCATCGGGGAGAGGCGGCTATCTTGTGGCTACCTTAGCTGACTTGCGTGGAGCGTCTCGATGGTCTAGAGCAGTGAGGAAAAAGCAAAGTCTAGCTCCCCTTTACCTTTTCCCCCTCCCCCATCTCGCCCTTAGCTCTGGAATGTCAGAAAGATGGGGACAGGAGGTGTGAGAAAGAGCTGGGAGAGCTGAAATAGCTCCCAGCCACGGAACGGATAGTCCAAGAAGTCGAGTAAATGTCCCCGTGTCTCGCCATGGTCACCGCATCCGCAGAGTCCCCTCTTCCGAGAGGCCACCAGCTGCTGATCTGCATGTCCGCACTTGACGTTGCCGGCACGCAACCTAGGCAGTCATGCCGGGCAATCAAAGCATGAGGGTCGGTTAGAAGCAAGGGAGGACTCAATGTCACCCAGCAATGCGAGAGAGATGTGTAGTGATTTGTCGACCGTACGTCTCGAGGCATCCGAGACAATGACACTATGACTGGCATAACCCTGGTAAGGCAACCCGTGAGAACCAGAGCTGGCCATCAGTTAGCGCCCTGTATACGCATGTTGGCTCACGCAAATCGTAGCAACGTCGAACTCACCGCTCTAAGCGCCTGGGCTGATACTGCTGGTTCTCATGAGGTACTTTAGTATGAGCGTAGGGGAGGGGAGGATCTTGCTGGGCGAGAATCCAGGGCTGAAGTAGATGAGCAGGTAGTGCAACTAGAGGCTTTGTACTAACTACGTCGAAGAAGAAACCAGTACCATCCTGCGTTGTCGAGCTGAGCCTCCAAAGCCAGTCGAGACTCTGGTAGCGGTACAATGGCTCCGGGCAACAGAGCAACAAGCAGATTGTAACAGCGCTGTATAGTCTGGTGATGAGCCTGGACCTCGATAAGTTGACGTCGTGGTGTCTCTGTAGATATGTTGCGGCACAAAGGAGGATCCGACCGGAAGGACGAGGACATCCCTGTTGCTGCTTTGCATAGATAAAACCGGGTTAAGCCCAAGACATTCCCACTTCTTGGACTACTACCTACTACCTGGCAAGCCAATGTTGGTAGTTCGTATGTATGCCGCACCGTGACTGCACGCATTCTCTCGAAGCGAAGGAAAGCACATGGCGCGATAAGTCAGGTCGACATCAGGTAGACAAACATGTCGAAGATGCCTCTATGCATGATGGCACCACGTGTTGCCATATGAGGCACCTTGCTCATGCTGGCATATCATCATCGACTGTTCCAGCCCATCGTCGAGCGAGAACAGCACGCACATCTGCACGAAACGTGAATGCCTGTCATTGGCCTTTGGCCTCTTGCCGTGGTCCAAGCCGGGAAGCACAGCTGTTCAATAGCATCTCACTCGGTTAAGCCAAATCTGAGTTCCTAGATGCCTGCGCGGAGACGGCTGGTATTACCGACAACGGCCGTGAGCGCGTGTTGGCCCCAAATTCGACATCTCTATCTGGCCGACTACCACCTCGAGCCCCAAGAAGGGCCAATAGAAAGCGTCGTGCTGCCGGTATATCATTCCCTCATGCACCCGTTGTAGCATAGCAGCGCGAGTCGGGATGCTCTCCGGCCAGATATGGAGACCTGCGTAGACGACGGTCATTGCATACCATGGTGGCAAAGGTTGGGCTGGAACGACTCAAGTTCAATCTGTGACCCAGTATGCCTTTGGTTTCCTTCTCCATGCGGGGAACGGCCAATTGGGATGGTGCTATTCGTACGGTGATATGCAGCAGGCCGCGGGAAGGGAAGTCGGTCCCGATTTGCTGCTTTATCCGCGCGAGGGAGATCCAGACCAGGCTCTCACAGGCGATGTCTTTCCTTGCTCCCCCCCCCTTCAGGACTGAGGCTCGACTGAGAGCTGAGGTACCCAAATTCAACCAGGTTTCGTTGCATGGCAGTACTCGTACTCATGGTCAGCTTGAGCAGGCGATCTCGTCGCCTTGGCTGGATTTCATGGCCTCGATAAAGGCAAGACTGCTTCGCTGTTTCGCTTCGTATGTATTCCAGCGTGCTCCGTCCTCAGCGCGCGCGCGGCAGTGCAGCGCCACTGGCCGGCCGTTCGCCCCGCAGAACCATCTCAACTAAGCCCCAAAAGCAATCCGGAGAGGCAGCGAATGAGCTGGAAGATCGCCGGCGTGAAGCTCCGCAGAGCATGTGGGAAACCGGAGTGTTTGTTGCGTCTAAACTTACTGTACCTTAGGCCCATGAGGTGCTGGGTCACTCGCACGTGCGCCCCCTCTTTCTCTCGCTGTATTAGGTAATAACTGGGCTGGTCCATTCGACGCCCAGGCATGCGGTGATTGCAAGGGCCACGCGTGACCTCATTAGTCAGCATACAGCATGCCGCAGAACGACCAATCAACTTGGCAGATACGACGACCGGGCTCAGCCACATTTTGGGTCAGATGACTTGTGGCGCGTGTCAACGGTTGGACCCTGGATTCCGCCCACTGATAATGGCTGATAACGCCGGTCCGGAGACTAGTTGGCTAGCCTCTCGCTTATCGTCAACATTCAGACACCGCCGAAGTTCGTTCAGCTGTTCCCTTTGGTCGAGTAACTGTTACTCGATTGAATCCTGATTGGCTGCGTCCGACTGCCTCCTGCCACTCGCTGCCGGGCCATCGCATCTTTGTTCTCGCTCTGGCCCATCGGACGTGCCCGATAAGGGTGGAGATTTTCCAATTTTACCCTTTTCTCTTTCCCTTTGTTAGCGATCTCCGGCCTTCGCGAATCCCCTCGAATTTCCCGAAAAAAATTCTTTGAGAAGAATCTTTTTTGCCTCCCCGAAGTGTGAAAATTTGTTCTCACAGCACTTGAAGGACAAGGCATTTGGTGCTAGCATGAAACAGAATTAGGACAGTAGACTTTGCGGGTCGATGGGGTGCGAGGCCCAGAGGGAGAGCCGCGGCGACAGGGCGAAAATGGCAGAAGATCGTGGAATACGCGTGCAAGAACTCCTCCGGCCCCTCCTTATCTACCCGTCTGCCCCGTATCACGGCATCCCACGATAAGGCGTTCCAGCCACTATCCACCAGACGGCTTAGACTGTTAGGAGGGCGTCATCGGCTCCGGCCGACGATGCGGCTTGTATCGCCTGCCTCTTTAACCCCTTCTCCTTCTGTTTCCCTCCCTTTCCGTTTCCACCCCTCTGCCCATCCTCGTCTGTAGTCTGCAAAGCTTTGCGTGACTCTCGCTCATCGTGAAAGGCGGCTTGAAAGTAGCCAGCTCCCGCTCTCAGGGCCCATCCTTTGTAACCCACCACCTCACGCAAGCACAAGAGAGCCGCAGCTGTCGCCATGACCGTCACGCACACCTCCAACGTCGGACCGCTCACCGTCCTCGTGTCGACCCGCGCTGTCCTCACGCTTCCCGACAACTCCCTCGTGCTCTGTCCGGCGACCATATGCATATCCCCCGAGCTCGGCAAAATCGTCTCTGTGGTCCCTGAGATCCTTCCCGCCTCGGCCTTCCCCCCGAGCGCTACCTATGTAGACCACTCTCCCAAGCTGTTGCTGCCCGGTCTCGTGGATGCTCACGTCCACCTGAACGAGCCTGGCCGGACGGAGTGGGAAGGTTTCTGGACCGGGACTCGGGCGGCGGCGAGCGGCGGCGTCACCACAGTCATCGACATGCCGCTCAATGCCATCCCACCAACGACTACCCTCGAAGGGTTCGAGGAGAAGCTCAGGGCCAGCCACGGCCAATGCTGGGTAGACGTGGGCTTTTACGGCGGCGTCATTCCTGGCAACGCAGACCAGTTGAAGCCCCTCGTAGAGGCGGGCGTCCGAGGATTCAAGGGCTTCCTCATCGAGTCCGGCGTCGAAGAGTTTCCTGCCGTGTCCGCTAAGGACGTGGCACTGGCCATGGAGACGCTCAAGGACGAGCCAACCACCTTAATGTTCCATGCCGAGATGATTCCTCCCATCACCGATTCCGTTGGTGATGCCGTCCAGACCTCGGATCCCCCTGCCGCACCCAAGGGCGAATTGACCGCCTACAGCACGTTTCTCGAGTCGCGACCGCCTTCTTTCGAGACGTATGCCATTGAAGAGATCCTGGCGCATGCCCATATCGCTCCGTCACTGCACCTCCACATTGTTCACCTGTCGGCAACGCAAGCGATCCCGATCCTGAAGGCTGCACGCCAGAGGGGAGTCAATATCACGGCCGAAACTTGCTTCCATTACCTAGGGCTGACGGCTGAAGAAATCGAAAAGGGAGACACGAGACACAAGTGCTGTCCTCCGATCCGCGAGGCCAACAACCGGGACGGCCTTTGGGAAGAGCTGGTTGCCGAAGACTCGTGCATTCGAACCGTCGTCTCTGACCACTCACCCTGCACTCCCCAGCTAAAGCTGCTTCCCGACCATCTTGAGAGACCTGCCATCCTTCATAAGGATTCGGGCCTCGACCTGAAAGACCCAAAGGAAGAGGCACCCACCAGGACGGTGGCCCGTGGTGACTTCTTCGCTGCCTGGGGCGGTATCTCGTCCGTCGGTCTCGGCTTGCCCATCCTCCACACAGCTGCCAAGCAGCGCTCCGCGACATCCAAGGTCCCGACCATTGTTGACATGGTCCGCCTCTGCTGCCAAGCGACCGCCGCGCAGGTCGGTCTCTCTCACCGCAAGGGCGCTCTCAAGGTTGGCATGGACGCGGACATTTGCGTCTTCGACGATTCACACGTCTGGACTTTTACCCAGGGCGACATGCGCTGGAAGAACCGCTGCTCTCCCTGGCAAGGCCACAACTTCACCGGTCGAGTCATGGAGACGTGGCTCCGAGGCCGCAAGGTGTTCGATCTGGAGGCCCCCGGCGACGGTTTTGTTGTCGGCAAGCCCTTTGGCGAGCCCATCACCGAGAAGAGGACCTTTTGAGCGATACGCGACACACGAATTCGTGATTTTACCGAGGCGTTGACGTTAAGAGTTGAAAGGATATTTGAGCATGGCGACTAGAGATCAAGGTAGAGGTCGTTCTTCATTCAGTGCAAGCAGGCGGGCTTTCTGGCGTTTTTATACTTTTTGGTTTCGTTTTCGGCATACTGGCATTGTACATACATGTTTGCATTGTTGATGGTAGATGCTGCTGAGGAGGTCCTTGGTAGCCAAGTAGTAATAACACGGAATGTTCAAACTGAGAAGCCAGGCAGATAAAGATGTATCTGGCAGGATCTGTACAAGCTGCGTTGGGAGATTTTCCTTCTTCAAGAACTGGTTGCAGTCCCAAATTGAAAAGCCTGACCACTGGCGCAAGGGAGGCGGCACCGGATCATCATTCGCTGATGCTTGTTTCAGTGGACATGACGTCAACCGGTAGCGCGACAATGTAACGATGTGATTTGTCGAGGAGATCGTGGCTGAAGGCACATGGGATGTCGGAATGTACGCCGAGTGATGGCAGCATTGAGGGTCGACGTAGGTGTCACGATCGATGTCAACGGCACGGCTTGTGTGTTGGTGATACTGAGGGGATCGCGGGCGACAAGATGTACAGTAGCTAATAGATCCCGCGTTCGTTGCCGGATTAAAGAAGGGCCTCCGTCTATCTATCGATTGGGGGGCAGCTCCGTACGATAGGCAGGAGGCACGGGCAAATGACTGGGAAGATCAGATGTCTACCAGAAATAATCTTTATTTCATAAACTCCAGAGCAATCTGAGCGATCTGTTTTCTATAAGCTTGCAATGAAACGAATCTCAAGAAAACGCATTTTCCTTCTACTTCTTATGCCCGCCCCATCTTGCCCTGGCCAGCCTCAACAGAAGCCAAGCCAGCAGCCGGTATACCACCAAGCACCCTGCCAAAGCTGCCACGTTCACCACCGGATCGTCGTCAAAGTCATACAGCTGGAGGACCTGCTTGCCCGTCTCGATTGGACAGGTGCCGTTGGCAAGCTGCTGCCCCGGCTTGCAGTAGAACCGCTCGTCTCGCAGGGCATAGGGGGCGATTGAGCGCGTCGCATATCGGATGGGCGAGAGGTAGTTGAGGGCCTTGAAGGCCTCGGGGGCGTCTATGGACAAGACACCGGCCATGGCGTTGGCAATCGAGAGGAACATGCCCATGATGTTGACGGCGAAGCCGGTGTGGTTGACGAGGGTGTTGAACATGATTCCCAGACTCTCGCCGCAAGACACAATGCCGAAGCAGCCAAAGACGGAGACAAAGTACATCGTTGCCGTCCTGGGGAGGCCGATGGCGATACACATCAAGATGCCGAAGAGCAGGCAGCTGAGGATCTCGAAGGGAACCTCGAGGATTGTGTACGAAAGCAAGAACGCATCGACGCTATACACGCCGTCGTCGTCCTCGCGATAGAAAACGTCTCGCTCGCTGGGATAGATCGCGACATTCTGCAGCATGCCGACAAAGTAAAAGGCACCGATTTCCTGTATGAAACCCATCCAGTTCTGGACCGAGTAGTAGTCATGATGCAGTGGCGCAAAGAAGAGGGCGAAGATGATGGCCAGTCCGACGACTTGCATCGTGCGAGCCATGATGAGCTGCGGCTGCCGGCGCGTGTTGATGATGGCGCGATGCAGAAGCAGAGGCACGGCAGTGCCAATGGAGGCTGGACTGTGGACAAGTGCACCGAGTTCTGCCGGCGATGAAAGGTTGGCCTTGTTGAAGGATTTTCGGGAGGCAGCCGGCTGAATCTTTGCCAGGGCCTCGTCCTCGTTGGCTGCTACATCGTTCGCGTCTTCGTTCGATGCCTTCTTTTCATCCAATTCGTCGGTTTCGGTTATCCCGGGTAGCCTCGACACATCCTCCCTCTTCCACAATTGCTCCGCCTCTCCTCTTGAAGAATATCTTCTCCACTCGTCTATGAGTTTCTCAACTCTCTCTCTGCTCTCCGCCTCTCTATCGTCTCGCTGCAAATCTACAGTAATCATATCCAGGGCAAAGTCGGCGGGGTTCGAGTGTTGTGGGCATTGATACCCCTGCTTGCTGAAATAGTTGAGCATCTCCTTGGCGGGACCGGCATATGCTGGGGCACCGCCACGGGCAAGGAGTAATACGTTGCCAAAGTGTTTGAACAAGTCTGATCGAGGTTGGTGGATCGTCAGTATGAGCGTCCTGCCCTCGTTTGCGAGGCCTTGAAGGACTTCCATGATGGAATTCGCGGTGAAAGCATCCAATCCAGACGTTGGCTCGTCCAGGAGAAGTATGCGAGGGTCGGTGAGGACCTGCACAGCAATGGAGACTCGCCGCTTTTCTCCTCCCGAGATACCCTTCACCAAGTCATTGCCAATCAGATTATCCGCGCAGTCTTTCAGCCCCATCTTCATGAGGATCTCCTCTGCACGACGATGCTTTTCTTCCTTGCTCATGAAGGAAGGCAGACGCAGGGCGGCGGAAAACTGCAACGTCTCTCGAACCGTCAACGAAGGCAAAAGAGCGTCGTCATCCTGGCAGACATAGGAGCAGACTGATCGGACAACCGAGGCAGATGGAACTGCTCCGTTGAAAGACATTTTGCCAGATGGACGGTAGTGGGTGCCAATGGAGCTGCGAAGCCGAAGTGCCATCGAGTTGAGAAGGGACGTTTTGCCGCTTCCCGACGGGCCCATGATGATATTCAACGTGCCGGCCTGGAAATTGACGTTTATGGGCTGGACAATGGTCTTCTGTGGCAACTTCTTTCCATTGACCTTTCTTTTATCGAGATCCAAGGAAAAGTTCTCCAGCTCAACATCAATGGTGCGAACCTCTGCAATCGACCGCGCAGTCATCTTCTCCTTTCCGGCTGACAAGTCCGTGTCTGAGACTCGCGCCCGGGCAATGGTCATTTCCACCTTGATATACTGCAATCCAAAAGCAGACAAAATGAAGAAGAAGATGACAAACGACGCGAGGCAGACGATGGGACGAGCAACCCAGTTCTTGGGGAACCCGAGGGACGACATGATGTATTCTCCAGTATACTGGAGACAGGCTGGATCTGATGGGCCCCCTGGCTCAGGGCAGTCGTAGAAGCTGCCTTGGAATTCGTTTCCACAATACGCTCCAAAGGTGTAGAACTGTCGTGCACCATGGTCAGCTCATTACGGTCCAAACAGCCCTAGACTTTGACCTCTCACGGGAGAGTGGAGGAAGAGTAGTCAACTTACCGACCAGGTCACCCATTTCAACCATCGCACATAGACCGGGATTGTATCAACCTGAATGAAGATACCGCACGCAATACTCTGCAGCGTGAAAGCAAAATTGGCAATCAGACTGGCCCCGGGAAAATGCCGCACTGCCACCACGCATGTAAATGCACACATGATACAGGCAAAGTGATTGACAAAGCCAATGCTGAAGAAGGTGAAGAATTTGGCGGCATCATGATCAAATCCGGCCATAAAGTACAAAATGAGGGAGAATAGGAAAGGGACGGGGAAGTCCTCCGTGATGAGACGGGCCAATCGCCGTGACAAGATGTAGGGCACAGCATCGACGCAATGCTCCGAAGACTCGCGGTCAAACGTCGGCATGTCAATGGTCAATCGGTATGTTTCGAACATGAGGATCAAGTAGCCCTGGAGCCCGGTTGCAGTATATAGGAGGCCCTCGCGAGACCGGATACCAGCTTGGTCGCGGCCGAGGTCGAAGAAGAGATAACCTATGACAACTCCCATGAGGACGGCCTCCAAAAGGGACGCGGTCATGCCGAGGGGATCCCGATACGTGACTTTGAGCGTTCGATCCGTCAGGATTCGTACCTGGCGGAAGAACCCGGCGTGGGTTGCCGCCTGTGTATGCTTATTCCGCGTCCTCACCTCGGCAGTGCCCTCCAAAGGCGGGAATCGGCTTTCGCTCTCTATCTTCCATGCAGCCTTGAGGCTTTCGAGGCGAGCTGATGTCTCTGCCTCCAGCTCAGGGGTGCGGTTGTCCACGGCGGCAACATCGATGACAAACTCTGCTGGGTTGACAAACGGGGGCAGTGAATGGCCGAGATGTTGGAACCATGGGAGGCAGTCGGAGGCGGAGCCCGAGAAGACGGGACTACCCCTGGACAAGACGATGAGGTTGTCGAAGAGGTCCCATATCTCTGACCGAGGCTGGTGAATTGTGGTAATGACCGTTCTCCCTTTCTGCGCCAAGGCCTTCAAGGTCCGCACGAGTTGATATGCACTTGTCGCGTCCAGGCCAGTGGTGGGCTCGTCGAGAAACAGGACGGACGGATTTGCCAATAGCTGGACACCAATGCTCACGCGTCTCTTCTCGCCTCCCGAGCAGCCTCGATGTTGGCTGTTTCCTATGCGGGTATTGGCGCATTCCTTGAGGCCCAATTCGAGGATGACTTCTTCGACGATTCTTTCACGATCCTCAGCACCGACAGATGGCGGCAGTCGAAGATCAGCCGAATACCTTAGAGTCTCCCGGACAGTCAGAGTCGAGAGTAGAATGTCCTGCTGCATCACATAAGCATGTCGAACGCTGTTGACGCCAACTTTTCCGTTGAATGTCGCCAGGCCTTGTTGGCTGAGTCTCGAGCTCACAACCCTCTCGGCGAGGTTGTTGAGCAACGTCGTCTTGCCCGAGCCGCTGCCTCCGATGATGGCCGTCAGAGTTCCGGGCTTCAGGTCTGCATCAACCGAACGCAAGAGAGTCTTGATGCACGGCTTTGACTTGAAACCAGACGAGAACAGTGCGGGATAGGTCGAGGGGTCCAGCCATGACGGTGATGTGTCGACTGAGATTGCGAGCCCCCGAAGCTGAACATGGACAGCCTCGACGTCGTCAAGCGATAGATCCGCCGCGCCGGTGATAGAGAAGCGATTCCGGTCGAGTTTGTTGCGGCTTATGGGCACATCCAGCGACGTGTCTGTCGTGCTTGCAAGCTCGGCCTTTTCGACATCCAGCCCAGCAAGCTCGGCCTTTTCGACATCCAGCCCAGCAAGCTGCCCGACGGCGTCTTCCAGCCCGTCTCCAGCCATTGGCGTTGTGTTTTCTTTGGCTATCCAAGAGTGTGGCCTTTCAACTAGTCGGAATGTGGGCGTGGTGACAGCTTCCGTGGGCGGTTGTGGCACTGGGAAACGAAACAAGATGCTGACGATAATCGCCTAATAACAGATCCGGAGATGTCGGTTGGTCAGATGTCTCTTGAGGGGCAACAAACTCTCGAGCCTGGAAATGCAATCCCGTTCCGCCAGACCTCGCCTGGAGGAGTGTAAATCAGGTCTTTTGCGGAACTGTCTCGCTCTTGACTCCTCGTGAAGAGGAGATGCAGGAGAAGCATATGAGACATGGTAAAGTGAAAAAAGAAACGTCGATGATATGATGGACTTGGCTCGTTCATCATCGGGCTCGTCTGGCCGAGATCGATTCGTTGGTTCTGTGGAACCGAGGCTGGTTACGCCGACGGAGTTGAGCCGCGGGAGAGCCCGAAGTCCGTACATGTTAGCTCCCGCAGCTAAAATGGCTGGTTTCGTCTGAGCTTTACGCGATGCAGTCAGTCATTTGCACCGCTGTTGTTGTGTATACACTGTTTAGGTTTTGTATGTGATGATGTCAAGCGAGATATTTGGTCGGCAAGGATTTGAACTAAAACTTATCGTACGTGTCAGCCGGATGGTTGTTTGTAAGTGCCTAAAGTTGAGACTTGACTGAAAGCACAGTATCACATGCATCGAAAGATCTGCGTGTGATGAGGAGAGTCTCCACGTCTGTTTGCACGATACGCGTGTTTTTCAGTGTAACGATTAGGAGGGTAGCGAGTCGGTGGCGGGTTGATGGACACATTCGTATGCCGTATGGAATCGTCCGTACATCTTCATATAAAGCAACGGGGGTTTATTTTCCTTTGCTCAAAGACACCAGATCATATCAGATCATGCCAATTCTTCCGCTTCTTGGTCGTTCATACGAAGTACCTTATCATATACCACATGAGGCATTTGGTTCAATGTCCGTTTTGCCCAGCCTCGGTTAGCAAGCGAATGCAGTGCTGGACAAAGCTCTCGCCTGCAAGTTGGAACCCTGCAATTTCACAGAGGTATCGGATACTTGGTTGATAACATTGAATAGTCTAATACAAGGCATCACTCAGAGGCAATTCACCAGTAGGCAACACGTTCGTAGAATAGGAATTCTCTTGTATTTTTCAAGACCACCTCATGTAATGTCATAACCATGAGGGTTAAGGGTATCAATTCCCAGGACCACGCGACCCATTTGCGTGGTACACCAAATACCTATGCTCATATCCCATATTTACCCCCCCTTAACAACCCGCCAAAAACACACCAAATTTATTAAAAAAAAAAAAAAAAAACCATCGTTTCGTTGTAACCTCTCCCAATGCCCATTACATGGCGCGCTTGCTCTCATCATCCGACGACGACGCCGCGGGCGCGTGGTGGATCGACACGCGGCGGAGATCAGAAGGGACCTCGTCGAACTGGTACAGGGGCCGCTTGGTCGCGCTCCACTGGAAGAAGACGTACTTCTTGAACCACCAGGGCAGGGCGACGGTGAGCTGGTACTTCATAAAGGTGCGGACGGGGACGGCGAAGACGTAGTCGAGCTCCTCGAGGGTGCGCTGCATCGTCTCGGGGACCCAGAGGAAGATCATGATGAAGGCGACGACGTTGAAGCCGGCGTACAGGCCAAAGGCGCCGACGGTGTCGAGACGCTCCAGCAGGAAGGGGAACGAGGTGCCGAGCACGGCGGCCCAGAACAGGCACGTGGCGACGGCGAAGCCCATGCCCGTCTCGCGGTGGGACAGGGGGTACACCTCGGCGCTGTAGGTGAATGGGACGGGACCTTCACCGGGGGAGTAGAAGGCTGGAAATTGTGAGTTAGTCATGGGTTTATGTTACAGAAGGGGTTGCTTTTGATTTTTACTCACCCCCGAAAAGGAAGACAAAGAGACTGACGAGGCCGGTCTTGAGCTCGGTGTGCTCTGAAGAGATCAGAGTGCAGAGACCAGCAGCCAGGAGGGTCCAGAACATCTGGGGGAAGGTGAAGAGAAGCAGGCTTCGGCGACCGAACTGGTGATTGTTAGATTTTTACGATCCGCAGTATGCATATAGTAACTTTTGAAACCTACAGTATCAATGGTCCAGAAAGCAGGGAAAGCAAAGAGCCAGTTGACGAGACCGAAGCCGAAAGAACCAATCAGGGCTCGGAACTGGGTGAAGCCGGCATTGACAAAGACGGTGGTGGAGTAGAAGGCGATGATGTTGATACCGCACATCTGCTGGGCAATCATGACGGTGAAAGCAGCCAGGTTGGCACGTCGGATTCGGGGGACGGTGAAGAGCTGAGTGAATCGGGTGACGTAGTTGGTCTTGCCAACGAGCTCCTTCTCAATCTCCAGCTGGGCAGAGATGTAGTAGATGTCTCGGGCGACCTGGATGGGATCGTTGCGGAGAACGAGAAGAGACTTCCAGGCATCGGCGTAGCGGCCCTTCTTCATGTACCAACGAGGGGACTCGGGGCAGAGGTAGATGAGGCAGAGCAGAGGAATGGCGGGGAGGAAAGGAGCGCCAAGCATCAGACGCCAGTTGATGTCCTTGACGTGGTAGACGGCCAGGTTGAAAGCGCTTCCCAGCAGGATACCAAAAGCAGTCCACATTTCTGCAAGGCTGTTAGCGAAGCGGCTTTTGATAATCAGAGATGAAGAACATACGCCATGACATGACCAAAGCACCTCGGATGGAGGCAGGAGCGTTCTCAGCAGCATAGATGGGCACCGTTGAAGCCTTGGCACCCATACCAATACCCATGAGCAATCGACAGGCAAGCTGTTGTTCCCAAGTGTGGCAGAAAGCAGAACCGATGACAGGCCAGATGCAGAAGTGAGCAGCGAAGAAGATGACACCACGTCGACCGAAGTGGTTGTTGATGGGATCGGAAAGCCAGCAGCCGATGAAACTATGAGCTGGTCAGTTGGGTTGCTTCCCAGGGTATGGAGAGATGATGGCACTCACGCGCTACCGATGTAAGGAGCAGCATTGATGAGACCGACGAGAATGGCGTTGCGAGTGATGCTCTGGTCACCAATGCCATAGACGTCGGGCCAGAAGATGGTGGCACCGTTGCTACCAGTCTGGTCCCAGCCCTGGACGGCGGCACCGATGGAGCAAGTTGCGATGGTGAGGAAGAGTCTTGAGGGCATGTGCCACTTGTGGGTGACCTCACGCTCGAGAACGTTTAGTTCATGGGCAGTGAGCTTCTCGTCGCCGTCGATGGACTGCGGGTCGGCAGGGTTCTGGGCAATAAGCGCGCCCTTCTTGAGAAGAAGAGTGTGCTCCTCGAGGCCGTTGCGCTGAGCAAAGGACTCGACATCGCTCATGAGCTGTTCGCGGGGGATTCCCTTGAGCGGGTTGCGAATTCTCGCCTGGAGGTTCTCGCTGTGTTCTTGTTCATCGTGGTATGTGACTCCCTTTTCCATGGATGCCTCGTGGGCACTCTTGGACTCGGTGTGGGTGCTGTAATCAGAACCTGTTAGTGAAAAAGGGTTGACAAGAGGAATAAGGTGCTTCGAAAAAGGGGTTGACTGACTATACTTCCGTCATTGTGAGACAGGGAGCGGATCAGTCCGCAAAACTTGCTCTTGCAGGCTCGACCGGTATAGACGAAAGGAGACAAGAGAGTGATCCTGCTCTCGAGCTGAAGAAGTTGGGAGTGATGAGGAGATGGAGATGAGAAGAGAGACAGAAGGACGGGGACAAGGAGGGTATAATATAGTCGGTTGAGACGAGCTGGGGAAGAAGGGCAAAAGCTGGGGGCGGAGAACAATGGCTGGCAGCTCGTTGCGGCTAACATTGGGCTTCCCCAGCTGGAAACTGTTGCTCCCCGCGATCTGAGGACGCCGAGACCAATTGCTGGAGGTAAGGTGTGAGCATAGTACATACTCGCACTAGCCGCACAAGCAAACCAGTTCGAGGACGAGGCCCAAGCCAGGATTTCGGCCTATCCTTGTCCGGCCCACCCTTGGCTGAGGGAGATGCTAGTGGTAGTCGCATGGCATCGTGATGGTGGCGTGGAGCAGAAAAGCTCGTCGAGGCAAGACACAAAGAGCTGAAGTCTGAAGGCTGTGAGAAAGGGAGAGCCGTTGCTAGCGCATTGCGTACGATTCATGCGTCTGTCCATATGCACTTGTCCCGCGGTAGCGCCATCCAGTCTCTGCCAAGGAGGTTGAAATTTCTTCCTGATGCTGGCTCCCATCTATCTGACAAGCAGCCAGCCGAAAGCATATGCGACGAACCGGTGCCTGTTTCACGCAGCCCAACGCACGACAGTTGGGCCAATGGCTGCAGATCATCGCTAGTAATCAACGCCGCGAGTGTCTTTGTCCGTGCTGAGCTGGGCTGGGCGACAATGTCTCACTCATCCTCGTGCCTCGAGAAGAGGCTTGATGTCCGTCTCCGGATCAAAGCATGACTGAGACTCATTCGCCAAACCGGGAAGCATCTCCAGGCATGACAGGGGGTCTCCCCGCACCCCGGACCAGAGAGGAGCGTCTCCAGTTCCCCATGGGCAAAAGAAAAGCCCCCATTATTGCCCTCGTGCTGGCGGTTGAAAATTGGGGAGAAGCGATCAAGAGCCATGTGCAGTCAATTGAGTCTTAGCTCGGCGAGGTTCGAGAGTGGGAACTACAAGCCGCTGTTTTGGCCACTGGCGGGCCCTGGCGTCGCCCCCCTGGACAGCGCTGTAATTGGCCGCTAGATCCCTACAAGATGCGCCGGGCGTCTCCCTGACGTAGGTGGGAGCAACTCCCGCAAGCTGATGTTGCAGGGCAGCCCTGCAATCGAATTGTCTGTGCAGAAGCCAGTCTGGCGAGTATTTTCAAGTCGGTATTCTTGGCTACTCCTGTACGATAATACACTGTTGTTCGATTTGAATGCCGTCAATGCAAAGACGGTCACCCTATTCCAGTGATACGGCTCTCAATATTGACCAAAGACACAGCCGGTTTCGGCCTTTGATTGGGGTTCTAAACAAGTAGCAGTGCGCAGTACTTTGTTTGCAGTGCCAGATGCGCGTCTGCCAAGGTGCCTCGCGCTAGCGCCTGTTAGCGCAATTGGACTCCAAGATTCTGCACATCCCCACCGTCTCCAACTCAACTAAACCTCCTCCTCTTCTTCTTCTTCCTCCTCCTCATTCCCATGTGCCGGATGCATGCGCCTCCAGACGGAAGCGTCGAAAAAATCGGCCGAGAACTCAGCCACTAGGGCGAATACGCATGTCCTTGTTCTTTTTCTTCTTCTTTTCGCCTTCGCGGCAAACGTTCTTTTAGCGCTCACGACGCCACGCTCCTATACTGACGGATCCGGCGCCCACTACTGTAGGAGCACGAACATCATGGGATGCGATGCTTTTACGAGTTCTAGCACAGCAACAGTTCGCAGGCAAAGTCGGTCCAAAAAGACGCCCTCTCGAGCCGATGGATGTAATACTTTCACTCTTCGTATCAAGGGCCGAAAGCACAGGCACAGGTACATGCGCACACCGGTAAGCAGAAGTCACACAAGATGTATGCAGAACCGGGTCGCTGAATCAGTTGCCCAGGCCCAGGATCAGCATTCTGCTAGCGAGATGCCAGGCAACAGAATTCCCGAGATGCTCACTGGACGCATTTGGGGGTCGCGTCGGCATGCGATGCCGCTAGCATCCACTTGCGACCCTCGTCCCGCGCGCCAGATCCCAGCTCGTGGCCAAAGCGTGGTGGCTAGTTCGGAGAAGAGCGTGCAAGCGTGCCATGGCTGAGCGCCTCCAGGTCCAAACACGGACTCTCCTCCTCGCCTTGCCATGCTAGCGGTTCTCGGCCGGCATTCTTGCAGAATGGTCAACTGCCTAGTGTGGCGAGACCGACACCGACAGACAAGCCACGACCGTACCATCACCAACAGTCTCATGTCAACCACCTGTCTACGGATAACGAGCTACAGCTGTTGGTAGTCCATCTTCGCTTTTGATGGACGACGATTACGATTTAGGCCGCCTCGTGTCGAGATTAAGCTGCCAGAGTTCGGCCTACAGAAATCCTCACCAACGAGCTGACAATGGCTGATCCATACCTTACCTTCAGTCTTGCTAAACCAGTCAAGTGGAGATGCTCCCACAAAATTAATTCTGCTGCCTGATCGTCGTCGCCGAAAGGGAAGAGACTGGGACCATCATCAAACTCCGAACGTCCGGGGTGCTTGCTCTGGCTAGCGCTGCTGCCAGATGCTTGCCAAGGGGGGTAGAGGAGCATGGAAGAGCTCATGAGTATCTCGACCCTGCTTGGCAAGCATGCTTGCAAGAGTGTGAAGGAGCACCATCATGGACGGCAGCTGCATTGCTGCAGGACCTCGGACAAGTGAGCGGAAGTCGGACTGTTCGACCGCTCTCTGCTTCTTATCACAAGCCATATTCGAAGTGCGCCAACCAACAGTGGAAAGTCGGCAAACAAGCCAGCAGCTGACTGCAAGTATATCACGAGCGAGGCTTTGGCGTTGTGCTATGAGAAGAACATGCAGACATGCGGACAACACCAGCAGCTGAAGCCACAGATGCATGTACTTACTCGTACGTGAGCTCGTTCGACCCTGAAGTCCTCCGTTAGACTTGCATATAACGTTTACTGGGGAATTGGGTACTCTTTCCACCGGTTTCTCCACATGCAACCCTCCGTCCAGATGGATCTCTGTAATACTCTCTCGCACGCACGACATCAAACACGAACCCAGCACTGCTGTCCAGTGTTGTAGATCTCATCCCAAAAAGCCCAGCTGAGGAGCATGAGACATTGTTGCAGTCTGTTTGGCAGATTGTATCTACGATCTGAATCTGCAAGAGTGAGGAGCTTGGAGACTCCGTCGGCAGGGCTTCCGCGCGTGGCTCGTGACAACGGTCTTCTGCCGCCGTTTCCAGGTGAACCGTCTGCAATACCTCGGGCATTGGCAACCCTTTACCAGCTGACCGTCTTTCTTCTCAGCAGACTTGGCATCTTGGCACTGCTGCTAATTATCTCGTCGCGGACAAGCCAGCATTTCGGCCTCTCCGTACATGCTTTCAGACATCGATTGAATATGGCGGCTGGTGGTGGCTCCCCAGCGTGATCACGATGATGTAAACCTGTTTGTTTGACCCTCATCTAGTCTTTCCACGCTTTTCTTTGAAGAAGAAGAAGCTTCACGATGGTCCGATGCTGTCTGGGGAAGTTCGTGGAGATTGGAGAAGTGCTCTGCTGCTCGCTCTGTGCTCGACATCTGACTAACATGCGCTATTGGCCTTACTCGCCACACGCCACGCCCCTATCTAAGTGCCTTCATGCTGGACCGCCCTCTTTCGACGCCATGCGGCTCCACGTCCTATCCTTGTCCTATCTGGGGCTTGAAGTAGAGACCCGCCCGGAGGCCCAGCTTCGACCAGTGGCAGTCGTGATAATGCTGATGCCTGCTATCAAAGCTCACCAACGACACCAGGATACGGTCAAGGATACGGTTGAGAGCATGGTACGACTCCAACGCCCAGATGGAGCAACACCTGCATCGTGATCAAGGAGCATGTCAGCTCTTTCTTTACCCCACGGGGCTTGCTGGGCTAGGGGCGCTCGAGGAGCTCCTCCAGCAAAGGGGGGGCAATAAGATCCAGTCTTGATCACTCGAAATCACGCTGTCTTGCGTTTTGAAACTGCCGAGGTGGTGAGCTATTGAACATAGTCTTTAGGCATCCAGATTCTCGACCTTGGGCGTGCAGACGGTTCGGGCACCCAGATTGTTGGAGTATACACGCCCTTGGATGATGGAATCATCGAGGAGGGACCGCGTGAGGCCGTTTGACCGAGATTCTTGGAGAGACGGCCGAGGATAGATTCGAGGACTTGCGAGGTCGGGAGGCAGACCTTGCGGACTGCTTGCTGCCATGGGAGGCTTCGCACCTGGCGTATCTATCTTGGGATACTAGGATGAGGTGATGATCACATCATCCTTTCACTGCGGTGGTGTGCAATGACACATTCCTGCCACAAAATCACTCTTACGATATTACCTATGATCTTGTCTCTCCGTGTCTTTGGAAAACCTTAGAGCAAGGTCCCAGTCTCGATTGACCCGCCCCCCAGCATAGTTTTGGCAACAAGCCACACCCTTTCAGCTTCGATTGCAGACAATGAATGACTGGATGTTTGAATGTTCGGCATCAAGAATACCCGTAGGAGCTTCTAATTCTTGATCTCGGCGTTCCAATCCCGTTGTAGAATCCAGCTTGCAGAGTAATCACGGTAAAAAAGGGTTATAAGATGACTATACATACAGAATCTGTGTATGAGAGCGAGCAAATTTTCGCCAAGGAAGCATAGGAAGAATCACACAAAACACGGGACGATTACGTATCCAAGAAGTCTTGCTATGCAGCAAAACTCCTCCGCCTGAATTACACATCTATCCATTGATCTCAGAATCCAGACCTGGTTTTAACTCATAGTTCTCTGTGCGTAGATCCTGATTCCGCATAATGAATGCGTATGAGCTGTGGCGGCAATGAGGTTTTTTCTCCACCTGTCTGTTATCCCATGAATTTCTTGCTCGCTGGCAACTTGGCGTACCCTATGTAGTTCTTTTAAGAAGTTTCACGAGATGGATCCATCATCTCCTTTGGCCTGCTATCTTGGTTTACTTACACTGTATGAAAGATTCGGAGTATATGTTACCAGGGGTGATGTATGGAAGTAAAGGTCAGTAAAAGAACACCCCCAGACCTAGTGTGTAGTGTGTTCACTTCACTCGTTCTGCTACCATGGGTGCAACGGTATTCTTGTTTTATGTTGTAGGGTAATCTGAGGGTTAGTATTCAACTATTCAGCTCCCCCCCTTTTCTTGCTTGCGTGATATACGCCCGTTCGGTCACTGCTCTACTGCTCCACCAACTCCACCATCACATATGCATACGCACAATCATGCCAACGACGCCGTCTTCATGTTTGACACAGAATCACCAACATGTCATGTGTGAAATAAGCAACGTCTTCAGAAAAGCACCTTTTGTATACCCTGTAGCAGCATTTGCCGTAATTACATCGCATCGCATCCCGAACCCATTTTCCTCGCCCCAATACCGATCCATAACCCGTCAAGCAAGATACCTTGGTCTAAAATCACAAAAACGCCAGAGAAACCCCATCTCAAGCCAAACCATGATGGCGAGAATGAAGAAAGAACAAGACAAAAGAAAAGAGATCAGAAGCCAACGACAGCAAAGCGAAACAACAGAGGGAGAGGAGAAAAGGGAGACCAAAAGCCCCTGGAGCGATGCCAACACCTCAGTCCCTGCAAAACCACAAACACACCACGGGCTTCTCGTTCGGATTGCCCGTCCTCGTGGAATCCCATCCGACGTCCTTGATCGTCTTCTTGAGCATGTCCTTGTCCGCGCCGTTGACCTCCAGCCCCTTGTACCACTTGCCCCCTCCGCCGCTGACGACCTCGAAGCACCGGTTCTTCTTGGGCGTCGCGTTGGTGCACCCGAAGCCCTTGAGCAGCTCCGCCATGGTCGTGTTGCACGGGATGTGCGCCGCCTTGAAGGGGATCTGGGCCGTCGGCGGGAGCTGCCACGGCGGCGTGTTCGTCTTGAAGATGTGCGCCTTGGTGTGCTCCGCGGGGAAGAAGTAGTTGTAGCCCGGCTCGCAGCCCGTGCCGCCCGTCGTGTTGGTCATCTGCGCGGCCGGCATGGTGGGATCGATGTTGGGGTACGGCTGGGGCTGGCGGGGCAGCATGTTGCCCGTGCCGTTGGGCTGGTAGGAGAAGCTCTGCTGCGTGTAGAAGCCCGCGGCAGGTCCCTGGAAGGGGGGGTAGCCGGGCACGGCATATTGGGGACCGCCCGGAGCGGCGCCTAAAGGGTAGTATCCGTAAGTCATGCTAGGCCACGCGCTGGGCTGAGGCACTGTACCATAGGCGTAGCCAGGCCCGCCAGCATGGGGAATGTATGCTTGGCCCTGGGCCGCTTGAGGGGCTCCGTACGGGGCAAAGGCCGGCCGGCCGGAGCCGGAATCGCGGCCGGTCAACGGGTTCCATCCGCCGGACATGGTTGGCGAGAGCGTGTAAGAGGATGCGGAACGAAACGGTTGGCTAGCGGAAGGGTATCAACGGCCGAGGCTGCCAGGTGTGAACCCAGCGTCCAACTGAAGGGTCGAAAGTTGCCTGCCAGTGTCCGGGAACAGGGCCAGACAAGGCAGGGTCCCAGGCTGTTGGAGGGTTTACGAACGGCAGCGCAGTGAACCAGTGCGGAGAAGGACGGTGGTGATGGTGGTGGTGGTAGTAATGAGGGCTGTGATGGCTGTGATGGCCGTGAGGATTCGAGTGCGGAGAGAAATAATGGTGAAGATGGGGATAGAGGCGATGAAGGTAGGGAGGGTAGGAGGGGGCGTGGCTGTTATAGCCCTCGTGTGTGTCGATACGGTGGTTGTCGTACGCGCTGGGGCGTGGAGGCCGCAGTTCGGGAGTCACAGATCGATGAACTTCCGGGGATTGAACTTGTACGACCGAGTTAGCTTGATCAGAAGCGGCGTGTTGGCGACTCAGAGTCAGAGTCAAATGATCGGCTTACCTGGTGGTGATTCAGGTTCGGATTCGTTGTCAAGCGCAGCCTCGTCTTCAGCCTCGGTGCCAGACTCCGGCTCAGGCGCAGTCCCCGTCTCTGCCTCCGCCTCGGAGACTGGATCCTCGTCCGACTCAAACTGAATGTCAAGGTGTGCGACAAACAGCTCTGTGCTCCAAAGGGTGCGGCCTTGGCTGTCGTAAAACGCCCCCACGATGATCCACGCCCAGTATGGAGGATCCTGACTGGCCTTGAGTATCTGAGTGATGATGAGCTTGGTTGCCGGCGGCGGAAGCTGCCCAGCCTCGACGTTGATCGTCCTACGATTTACGCTGAACCCGTCGGGCATAGATGTGATGCGAGCAGCGGCCGGTGTGGAACGCGGCCTGAAGGGAGAAACGGTGCAATATAAAGCAGAATGGGGGCCTGTTTGTTTCTTCAAGCAAGTAGATGGATTGTCGTTCTACCCTTGATGAAGCGTAAGGTTGGAGAGAAGAGGGCAACTTGTTTCCGATGGTTCAGGGGCTGTCGATTTATGTACCTGTTCGCATGCCATGATTCGAATCACATTGTGCACGGAATCATGATTGGTGGCAAAAGATCAAGCAAACTCTCTGACAATGGCTGGAAGCTGATTTGTGTTGGGCAAGCTGAGCTGGCGGTGAGTCACCGACAGGACGCCTGGCTGAGCGGAGGGACCAGAATGCCTGACGTTGGTGTTGAGGATGACAGGGAGACTGTCCGTGCCCAATCAGTCCACCGCAATGTAGAGTGCTTGCGTCGAGGGGGAAATGCTCCTATTTGCCGCGTGATGAGAGGCTGTCATACGTGTATGCCACGTTGACGGGCAATCAGAGACGTGGCGATTTGTTGCACCGCCAAACTCGCTTCTTCAGCTCCGGTTGGGGTGCAAGAGCAGATGTGGCACGACTAAAATAGTAGCATCCAGGCCAAGTCCGGGCTGAAGACTGCATGCTGCAGACTGCAGGACATTCGATGATGCACGAGCATTGAGTATCTGAGAGAAGCTGACCGGGATACCGACGTCTTCAGCTCCGACAAGACGACGGGACAACGCAGACGATCGGGATGATCCACAGACAGGCGCATGTGCAGCCCCAACAGCAAAGAAGTATCCACACACAAGCAGAGCCTCACCAGGGCACCTCTTGGAACTTGCCGCCTTCAAACTCCCAGAACGTTCCTGGCCCGATTGAGCCCTTGTCGGATTCCAGCAATCTCACAAACGCCTCGGCACTGGCCACGGGATCCTTCTTTCCCTGGTAGTTGTTAAAGGCCGTCTTGGCGTGGCCGGGGCTGACGCTCCAGAAGGTGATGCTTTCTCCGCCATTCCTGTGATTGTCCTCGACGATTTGGTAGTGCAGAGTCAACATGCTGAGTGCAGCTTTGCACACGCAATAGTCGATCAGAGCAACCGGGGCAAGCTGTATGCGGCAAACAAGGCAGACCAGAGACAAGAGGTTAGCAGCGGTTGCACCAAAGTGGTGATTATAGTCGTATTCGGGTTGGGAAGAACAAGGGCAGAAGGAAACAGAACAAGATCATCGGATTACCTCTCTGTTTGCTGTGCGACCGAGGCTGCCTCTAGCGCTGGAGGTCATGATGACTCTCGGCCAGGAGCTCTTGTTGAGCAGCGGGACAAAGGCCTGGGTCACGAGAATGTTGGGACGTGACAGCTGTTGAAGGTGCGGTTGGAGCAGTCCTTGAGCTCGGCGAGGTGCTGGGTCTTGGGCAGCTGGAGGCTTGCGGCATTGTTGATGAGCACTGTTTGCTGCATGAGATCTTGACTGATGCGTTTGAGGAGACAATTGGAGACACGAACCGTCTAGTTTCCCGCATGTCTTGTCCAGAGTCTCGACTGCCGCCGTGATGCTATTGGTGTCCTCAATGTCAATCTGAACGGCACCCAGCGGGGACGAGACGCCCAGCTCTCGCAGCCGCTCAATGGCTTCGTGGCCGTTCTGAGTCTTTCTGCAGCCGAGGATGATGGTGCAGGAAGGAATCCGGCTGGCAACGGCCTGTGCGATGCCGAAGCCGATGCCTCGATTCGCTCCAGTGATGAGGACTGCCGGCATGACGTGTTATCGATAGCTGGCCGACTTCCTTTCCTTTCTACGTCTCGTTTCTCCTCGCTTTTCCCGTTGATCCAAGTCCATGGATTCTGATATCTAGTTGTTGTGCTTGAAGTTTATAAACACACACACCTTGGTGGACTTGGGAGGCGTCTGTTGCTGGCAAAGCCGCATTTTGCAGTCTTCGGAATTGTGGTGTGATGCTGGCGCTGCCAAGTCCGGCCGGTCTATCATGGAGCAGCTGAAAGGGTCTACAACGACGATTCTGAAATAGCTCCGATTATTCCCAACATACCAATTCGTAGAACAACTTGCTAAAGAGTAGTTTCCTGCTCTACTGAATTCCCAATTCTCATAAATATCAAACATGACGCATCGTGATCGTTACAGGGGGGGGCATATCGTCAAATCCCGTAGCGCTCGTACTCGTCGCTATCCTCGCGCACAATCCTGACGGTGCCAATGGCCATCTTCTTGCCCATTTCGGCCTCTTTCTTGCGCTTCTGTTGTTGCTTCTGTTGCTGTTGCTGTAGTTGCTGCTGCTGCTGCTGATGTTGTTGCTGTAGCTGCTGCAGCTGCTGCAGCCTTCCGACCTCGGACACCAAGCCCTTCAGATACACCTCGGCCTGCACCGTGGCGCTGTACGCAGCCGGCGTCCAATTCCACACATTGCGTCTCTCGACATCCGCGCCGGCCGCGAGCAACGTCCGCAGCCCCAGCAGGTTGCCGTTGCCGCTCGCATAGTGGAGGGCCGTGTTGCCCTCGATGTCAGCCCTCTGCACCGCCTCGTAGGGTCCGCCGGGGACATACGTCAGCAGCAGCTGCAGTATGGTGTCGTGGCCGCCGACGCTGGCCTCCATGACGGCGTCCCGGCCGCGAATGTCCCTCCGCAGGATGCAGGCCGCGTCGTTTTCGCACAGCAAGTGGACGACTTCGGTGTGGCCGGCGCCCGAGGCCAGCATCAGGGCCGTCTGATGGTGCTCATTCAAGGCGGGGCAAGGATCTTCATGGCCGGCATCGAGGAGCACCTGGCAGACCTCCTTGTGGCCGAGGGAGGCGGCCAGGTGCAGGTTGGAGTTGGAAAGGCCGGCCGGAGAGATGTCGGGGTTGTGGAGGAGCGACGGATGGGACCTGAGGATGCGCTTGACGAGCAGGGCGTCGCCGGCGTGGATCGCGCGCCGCAATCGAATCGAGGGCTCGATCCTGCGAGGGACATTGATGGTGGTTAGCAGAGGACGATGGGATTTTGCGTGAGGGGAGCGGCATCGGCGCATTTCCAGCTGGCGGCGATTGTTTTTGTGGTCTTACATGATGGCCGGAACTCGCAGGATCCAAACGACATGCTGTTGAGGAATGAGAAGAGAAGAGGAAAGAGAACAGAACAATGAAGGCTTCAGCAGTGAATTGACGCAGCAGAGACGGGGTCCGGCACCGTCTGACAGCGGCTGGCCGCTGGCGAGGAAGAGCTGCCAGGTGCAGGTTCGGAGGATTCCAGGTCTTGCCGGGTGCAGTCGTGGTGACGCCTCAACTTTATCGTGCAGATTGATTGCAACCCCGCCATTGATTGACAGCTGGAGTCCACCTCAGCAGCAACCCCGCTGAAAGGGCCGCTGATTTTACGGGTTGCCGGTGCGCTGAAAGCCTCGGCCCATGACGGGAATGGTTTCATTGCGATGGCTTCATATCTCACATTCACGTGTCTGTCTTCAGACAACCTATCATCTCCCACCTAGATATATATATATATATATATATACTGGTTTGCTATTCACATTTCCAAGGCATTGATTCTATTCAGACATGACTGCCAAGGGCATCAAGTGCTCGAAAAAGGATCCGGGGTCACTCTGTCTCATTCAGCTCATGGTTCAGCTTCACAGCCTCCGTCTTGCCCGTGTCCAGCACAACGGCAGGGTCCTCCTCATCGCCCTTTCGAGTCACTTTACTTCCCTTCTTCGTCTGAACGGTAGTCCTAACCTCCGCGTCAGCGTGACATTCAACTAGACGTGCATTATCGATGGGCAACTTACTCATCTGGGTTCACCTTCTTGACTTTCCCCTCGGGCTGGCCTTGGCCCCAGTTCCAGCTCACCGTGTCGCCCTCCTTGGGACCCTTGGACGTATCTCCTTTTCCTGAGCCTTTTCCGTTCTTTTGGCCATTCTTTTGGCCATTCTTCTTCTCCTTTGCGTTTGAATTCTTTTCGTTCGACTCCTCTCCTTCAGCATCCTCTTCTTCCTCATCCTCATCTTGCTCGTTCTCTTCATCGCCTTTCACCTCAGCAGCGCCGTCCTCCGTTTCTCGCTTCTTGCTCTTCCCAGACTGGTCATCCGGGGCCTTTCGCTTATCTCCCGCTTTCTCCTCCTCGTCTTGCTCCTTGTCTTTCTCCTCCTCTTCCTTTTCCTCTTCCTCTTCTTCTTCCTCTTCCACTTCTGCATTGTCTTCTGCCTTGTCTTGAGCACCGCCGACGTTTGCCTGACGCTTCTTGATGGGGTCATGACCCCAGTTCTTGAGCGACGCGTACGACTTGGTCTTCTTCACATCCTCAATGGACTTTTTGTTGTTTGCCTTTTCTTCCTGAGCGAGATGTCGTTTGCTAATCGCAATATTCCATCAGCTATTCCGCTGCGTGCCTGCACCCATTGCCGATGAGAAAATAAAATTTGGACATACCAGTAAGACACAACCTTTCTCATGTGGCTGATGTCGGCGTCCGTATACTTTTTCGGATCCTTGTCCGGATTGGACTCGAGAATCTCGACGATTCGTCGGCCGCTGTCGTGCCCAACAGACTCTCCGCTGCCGTCGTCTTTGCTCCATCCCGCGCTCGTGGAGTCGTCGCCCTTGAGCCACTGCTTGAGTTCTTGGGCTGTCATGTTGACGAGCTCCTTGAACTCTTGGACGACTTCGCTCTTTTCCTTCATCTTGAAAGAGTCGACTTTGTTGTGACCTCAATGTCCTAATCCTGCTACAAAGGCTTCCGTTCTTTCATTCGATGGCACGTGATGGCAGCAAAGGTGTGGGAGAGGTGAGACATTCCAAGGGAGATGCTTCCGTCCTTTTACGTTTGCTCCCCAGATCATGGCGTCGTTAAGCTTTCCTCACCCGATCGGACGCTTCCGGCACTTGCGTCATGGAGCATCACCTAGATCTAGATTCGAAGGGCTTTCTAGATCGCTAGCACGGACTAGAAAGACCAAGATCGCATCATCAATTCGACGGTTCGCGGTAAGGGGGGAAACCGCTGACGTAGAATAATGGGCGGAGAAGATCTGGGGACAAACACGCCGCGTCTTCCTATTCCGGCAACAATGTCTTGGAGGCGTCGCCTGCAATGACGTTGTGGTGAAGTCTGCTGGCTTTGTTCACATGCGATCAGCTGCGACGGATTGATTATAGGTGTTGGTTCCTCATACATACTGCATCATCATCATTCGCCTCGTAATAGCATTAAACGTTATGGCGCCGTTAAACTAGGCAAAAGCCATGTAGTCAGACAAGATGTTCATCTCGTGCCAACTTGGAATTAACATAGCCCAACTTCGTGTGTCCTTTAATTTATAAAGTGAACTGCACTGTTCGTTCCCTTGCAGCGACTCAAGCGCTATCACCAATCCAAACGCATAATGCATGCATGTAAAAGCACGCAGCTCAAGCATTGATGGCCCTCTTCTTGAGCACCGCCGAGTTCTCATTCAAGCCGTCATAGTCGTGAGCATCAAGACATGCCTGCCGACTCAGCAGGACGGCCGGCGTCGCCCTCTCCTTCATCTCCTTCTCATAGTCGTCCACAGCATCGGCCCGGGCCTTGCCGCCGGAATACACGGCCTTGATCTCGCGCAGCAGATGCCAGGCGTCGAGGATGCCGTGGTTGCCCGCCTCGCCGCGGTACATGACCATGGCGTGCGCAGCGTCCCCAGCGAGCGTCACCCGGCCGTCGCGGTTGTTCCAGTCCTGGCACGGCCAGTCCTGCAGGATGACGTGCAGCGTGGGCGAGGACTCGGGAATGGCCTGGATGGCGTCGTGCAGGTCCGGGTGGAAGCCCGTGGCCAGGCGCTTCATCAGGGCGACGCGCTCCTGGTTCGACTCGGGGACGGCCTCGTCCCGGTCCTTGTCCAGCCACGAGAGCATGACCTGCACGCGATGGCGCTCGTCGGGCGTCCCCGCGGTGCCGTTGACCTCGGGCGTCTCGAGCATGGAAATCCAGAGGAAGACGCCGGTGTCGGGGTGGCAGCCCTGGAAGAGCAGCGGGTCGATGCGGCGCAGGGGAGCGACCTGGTCCCGCGTGAAGTCGGCGGACGCACCCATCATCTTGACGGGCAGCTGGTGGTTGCGGTAGGCATCGGGCACGAGGAAGCGCCTCGTCTGCGAGTTGCTGCCCTCTGCGCCGACGAGCATCCTGCCGGTGGCGGAGCTGCCGTCGGCAAAGACGGCCGTGACATCGCCGTGAGAGTCGTCGGACACGTGAATGTCGGCCAGCTTCTTGCCCCAGCGGACGTGGTCGGCGACGCCCCGGAGGAGCACCTTGCGCAGCTTCTCGCGGTTGACGCGGCGGCGGTGGTTCGGCGGGATGCGGAACTTGGTCTCCAGCGTCTCGAGGTTGAGGAAGATGAAGTTGCCGTTGTCGTTGCGGCCGACTTCCGGGTCGACCTGGGCGCCGTCTATGGCATCGAGCGTCTCCTGGTCGAGCATGTCGTGGAGGAAGCGCAGCACCCAGTGCAGGGTGATGGCGTATCCCTGGCCGCGGGCATCGATGGTTTCGTCGCGCTCGTAGATTTCGAAGGGGATGTCGGCCTAGAAATGGGGCTCCGTTCAGCGTTGGGATAGTTGTTGGATCAAGAGAGGGAAAGAGAATGGCGGGAAGGGAGTCTCGTCGATGACGGAAGTTGTTCATACCTTCTTGAGGCCGTGGGCCAGCGTCAGTCCCACGACGCCGGCGCCGATGATTAACACGGGCTTGTCGCTGGTGGTCATGATGAAGAGAAGCTTGTCAAGCTTGTCTTTGGAGCTCTGCTTCCTATCTCTCACTCCTCTTCTGCTTCTTGCTATCGACCACTTCGCGTCTTTCCCCAGCTGCGCTTTGTACGAGAATAGTCTGGACGTAAAAGGGCTGCTCTGTAATTACCTGGTGCCCCTCATGGCCTCAGAGGCCGGAGCCACCCTACTTTACCTGTACCTTAAGCCTTGGGCTTGATATTTGCGCTCGTGCTGTGTGCGCATTCCAGCTGTCTGGCCACCCGGCTGTTTAGGATTCGTTCAACGGCTTCCAGGGGTTCGGACTTGTTCTCCACGGGTTCTCCCTAGCCCTGAACATCCAATGCTGCAGTAGGAAGTTCAGATTGTGGTGTGATATCACCTGACATCACCGAAGATGGACACTCGGATTTACCATACACATGTGTATCCAGCCAGCTGTTGGACTCATAATCCTTCACCTTGACAGCGAAAGCCAAAAGTAAGCGGAGTCATAGCTCAAGGTATCGAATGGTATGGCGAAGAGGACGGAAAGCCGTGTTTGCCGTGGAACGGATCGCCTGATGGTCTCTGCTAGTCCTCATACATGTATATGCCGAACCGTGGCGTGGGCTAACAGCAACTACCTACCGCCAACCGCTGGCTGACCCTCTGACCAGAGTCCGGCCGTCTTCCATCTTTCGTACCACGCTGTTGGCTCTGACATGGTGCTTGTGTTGTTTTTGTCAACACCGTCGTGTGTAGTAAGCCGTCTAGTCCTTTAGCTGCAGGCTGTCAAAGGCAGTTTGCCTTGGCGGATGCTGAAGCGCGCCGCGGATCGGATGCCGTGCCGCCTACAAGCAGCACCGTTTTTCCCGCAGCATAATCCCCATAAAGCGGAAGTCATCACACAAGTGGTACATACACCCGGAAGAGTCAGGGTCTTACCTTGTTTAGAATTGCTCTCACGCATATCAGCTCGGCGATTGACGTTGAGGATGCGCGGCACGAGTCCGCGGATCGAGATCCGACGATGCGTCAGAGTGGCCTCCGGCACCCCGCGGCCGTGATGGGGGCAGCGTGTCGGGCTGCGATCCAGAGAGTGGTCTACAAGGGTCAATGTCGACAAGGACTGCAGGTAGGCTTCTGTATTAATAAACTCCGAGTGCTAAATGACGCGGACTGGCTCGAGGGGCTTGTGGTTCGGAGCTCAACCGAACTGACGAGCGACGGCAGCGTTGACAAAGGGCAGCAGCCTCCACGAGCATTATAGAGCATCGCCTCTTTTCTCCTTCACCTCCGGGGCGCCTCCCACTTCTTCACATCACGCAGGGCATACACCACCCCAGAGGGAGAAACAACATAGCCAAGGAAGAAACCAACCAACCGCCACCATGTCCTCCGAAAAGCACGAGGCCCTCCAGCCCCTGCACCCCTCCATGGCCGGCAAGCTGGACCCGGCCTTTGTCAAGCTCTACAACGACAACGTGGCCACCAAGCCGCCCCAGCCCATCGACCTGGCGCAGCTCCGGCGCAGCTACTCGGTGCTCTACAGCTACGGCACGGCCCCTGCGCCCGACGTCGGCCGCGTCTACGACGACGCGATCCCGCTGCCCGACGGCACGCAGCTGCCGGTGCGCGTCTACGAGCCCGAGCGGCCGGGCCCGTGGCCGGTGCACGTCGACTTCCACGGCGGCGGCTGGGGGCTGGGCGACCTCGACTCGGAGAGCCACATCTGCAGGCACTACTGCCACAAGGCCGGCGTGGCCGTCATCGACGTTGCCTACCGCCTGGTGCCCGAGGTGGCCTTTCCCGCGGGCGTCACCGACAGCTTCGCCGCCGTGCGGCACATCCGCGAGCACGGCGCCGCGCGCTTCAACGTCCTGCCCGACAGCATCTCCGTGGGCGGCGTCTCCGCGGGCGGCTTCATCGCGCTAGCCGTGGCGCACCTGGCGCGCGACGCAGGCATCCCGCTGCGGCTCGTGGCCGCGGCAACGCCCGTCATAGACGACGTCTCGCAGTATGCCTCCGCCGCCGACTCGCCCTGGCCGTCGATGCGCGAGAACGAGTTCGCGCCCACGCTCAACTGGGCGCGGCTCGTCTGGTTCGACAGGCTCAAGCTGTCGTCGCTGCCGGACGAGCCGGGGGCTAAGGAGCGCCTCGGCTGGTTCGCCAACCTGCTCAAGGCGCCCGACTTCAAGGGGCTTGCGCCCACGCTCGTCTTCACGGCCAGCGCCGATCCGCTGAGGGACGAGGGCGAGCGGTACGCGCAGCTGCTGGTCGAGAACGGCGTCGAGGTGACGCAGCGGCGCTTCCTCGGTGTGCCGCACCCGTTTATGCACATGGACGAGGCGCTGCCGCAGGCTAGGGAGTGCATCGACACCACGGCCAGGCACATTCGGCTGGCGCACTATGAGTCGTGAAGAGGGAGGAGGAGGAGAGGGAGGAGGAGGAGGAGGAGAGGGAGGAGGAGGAGGAGGAGGAGGAGGAGGAGAGAGGGACAACGGGCTGCTGCATGGTCTCGGGAATTCAGAGGGCGTTGGTGTTGCTGTACATGCACGAGATGGACTTTGAGTGCTGCTGTGCTGCAGCCGTCCATGGATGGAGCTGACGACGCAATCGTGTCCCGCTCTCTTATTTGCCAGCTGGCCTTTTTTCCAATCCCGATGTTGAGTGTTTATTCTATGCCCCTCCCCCCTACTACTCTGAGCAATATGTGTCTTCATGGCGACACCAAGTATCTGCTGCCACGATACGCATCAGATCAATGGCGAGGGAAGTAGAGGCTCTTTCTTGTCGACCATTCCATCCAACTGAGACTCATCATCTGAGGAGCAATGCCGTACCACCCACCATGCTCCGAGTTGTCATACATAGCATCAGTACTCGAGCGTATTCGTATGTTGGCAATTTCTCCTGCTCAGTGTACGTGTCAACTCTCCAGAATTGCCGTTGCATTGCAGCATCACCTGTGGGAAGATGGAAAGTTCCGTTGACGTCAATTCATCCAACAACAAGGACGGACTGCTATACTTTTGTAGCATCCTGTGTTGGTAGGGCACTCTGCAGGACAAATTCACACGCACTCTCACACTCGGACATATCCAGTGCTCTCTTCTCGTTCACAATGGTCCCATCGGGAAACCTCTGAGCTGACATGTGCCAAAAGGGAGAGCCGAATCGGGAGCTTGTGCCCGGTCGTCGTGCCACCCACAATACGCTCAAACGGGCTTGCACATCAATCCAACACGTCCAGCGCATGGGTAAACATACATGTAACGCAGACGACAAGAAGAACAACGGCAACACGGCAGCAACACCGGGAAGGGACAGCGGACGAGCAAGGCTCCTGAGCTGTTGTTTGCCTTGAGGAACGGCTCCGCACCTTTTCGCCAATGAAGAAAAAAAAGCTGGCTTTCTGGGTGGAAGAGGCAAGGCCTTCACGGTCGCTTCGACTCGGTGATCTCAGACAAGGCATCCACCCGTCCACTTTTAGGATCCGAATCCCTTACTGGAGCGAGATGAGCCGAGCAAGGGGGAAGTGCCTTTTTCATGCGGTTTCCAGTCTTCTTTCTTGGTTCCTTTCCCTTCTATCCGCACAATGTACCGGTACTCGGAAGGGTTGATACAGGCATGCTCGGCGAGCAACTGCGTGGGCGATGGGTGACAGATCATGATTTGCCGTGTTGATCCTTTGGCGTCGACAGGCACTGGGTTGCTGCTTGCACATGTCATGCCGTGTCACGATTGTCGGTTCCGATAGGAACACAAACAAACGGGTGCGCGATTCATGCGGCCAGATACGCTTCTCGTGACAGCTCGGCAGGGCCCGTACAGTAGGGGACGTTTGGATGCCACGTCGAATTCATCTGTGTGAAGTGCTTGTAAGACGGAGCATTGTGGTCGCCCACGGCTAGCGCCAGGAACTCGACCGCTCTCTGCTCTTTTCTCTCGATTTCTCTTCTTTGCCAAGTTCTCTTCTCCTCTGTTTGCACATTCAATACTGCACGAAAGCCGCTTACTGCTAGTGCTGTTCGTGCCCTGAGCTCACATAGCTCAAGGTGCCTGACCCGGCCAAGAGGGACAAGCTTGACAAGCCCCTCCCGGCCTCTCAAATCTCTTGTGACGGTCCTTGACAAGGGTCTTGGCCCGTTGCCACAAGGGCGGCCTAGCTGGGATATCCGTGATCTAGCGCATCGCTGGGTCCTACTTTGGGCATAGCACCAAGGCGTTTGTCCTGCTTGGGCGCGGCGTATCATGCAGAGGAGGAGGAGGAGGATGAGAGAAGATGAAAAGAGGAGCTCGCAGATAGGAGATAAGAGGGCGAGGCGGAGGATGAATGACAGCCAAATTCCTTTCTGGCGAGCGCGTTGCCCCGTTTGCTGCAGAGGGGAAGAGAGTCGTATTGCTGAGGGAGAAGAGGCAAATGGAACAGCAGACGGCAGAGAGCTGGCTGAAGATGCAGTGTGCCGCACGGTACGGAGTATGGCTGCGAATATCCCCGTTTGAGTGTAAGATGCTACAGCAATGTTTCACTCACATGCTCCGCCCCGACAAGAGAGACATTTGCTGGTCGTGCAGGCTCTGCATTCAGCAGCCGGCGAAGGACTGGCGGAGAGGGGCTAGGAAGAGGGACCTGCATCGTTCAAGTAGGAGCCGAATATCTGCAGTCTTGATTGGCGAGCAGGTGGTTGAAATGCTATGATAGATTTCAAGTTAGCAGGACGACGACTAATAACACACAAAGGTCGACTACCAACCTCGCTAAGTATTGGTACTCGAACGCTGCGGAAACCACAGGCACAATGAAGGGGAACTACGGATCCTGCTCGGCAATGAATCCAAGCAACGGAGCAGCACAACGAAACCGGGGCTTGGAAGCAAGGCCAAGTAGCATGACCCGGCCCCCCTTTGCCTTCTCCCCGGCCGTAGCAACACGAGAGCTAAGCTGCATGAGGCATGTAACCTGTCCCGTCTGGAGGTGCTCGTGTCCGTACTAAACCGGTTCTCCATCCTGCTCTGCTTGTTGGCTCTTGGTGGTGATGGAGGTATCGTTACGGAGTAGTACCTCAGATAAAGATGCGGGTGTAGGTACGTGGTATGCGGGCACCACCCTCGCCTACGGCAAGGTACCTGCTCGCACAGAGGGGCATCACATCGCATCGCATCGCGGCCCTCCTGTCATGTCAGACCCGAATCGACGGGATCAGTGTGTTGCGAGACCCCATACCCATAACCTTCGCACCCATGCTTGGACTTGGTCGAAGTGCGTGCAGGCAAGCCGGGCACTGTATTTATGTATCGTTGGAATGTGTGCTGACCGTCCCCCTCTTTGCTTCGGCTCTTCTTGCAGGCGGTGACGATACTGGTGGAATCGATCCTCCTGGATGTTAGCCCTGCGACAGCGTAGCTTCAACGTCCACGTCCATCCACTAATGAGCCGATGATCTTGATCTACACGGCAGGGAGAGGATCAGCAAACCTTCAAGACATCCAGGCAGGTAGCAGTAATTTGCACCATCTTCTCAGTGCATGATTTGCGCCGTCAGGCTGGTACCACGTACCGCGAAAACACGATAGTAGTCCCAGTCATCGTCGTATGAGGAGGAGGAATGGCTCTCGCTTCGGACACGGCGATGGCGGCATTGATCCCTATTGACCATCTCCCACCCACCCTCCGCAGGGTCTCGTCAACTCGGCCTCTGATGACGGGAGCTTACAAACACTTGACTGAGCTGCATCGGGTGCGAAGCGGGTGTTTGCGTCCTGGTGCTTATTTGCAGGGGTCCGGCCTCGGGGCTTCTGGCCGACCCTGCTAGTCTCGCGATTCTCAGGATCAGGATCAGGCTCGCGCTCGCGCTCTCACTCGCCAAAAAGACGCAAACGAGGCAATAAGTACGCCTGCCAGCTGACGAGTGAGGGAGGTGGTAGGTGTTCTTTGTAGCATCGGCGTTCTTGGTGCATGATCGCGGAGTTTGGAGTTTGGAGTTGCATGGGCTTGTTGGAGTCTGGTTGAAGCTGCAGGCTTCGATGGCCCGGGGAGCCTGAGGCATTGATCGCACCGCCGTCAGCGTCCTTCAGTGGGCTCGGGCAACGCTCCAGGCACTGGATGAATGGACGGAGCCCCGAACGCTACAAGGCCCCGAACCTTGGAGTCCCCAGGGCCTCCACTGCAAAGATGCCCGCTGCAGCCAGATCGGCGCCACCATCCAGCCCACCTCGATGTACCAGTACCGGCACGCCTGCTGCACCAACTGAGGCATCTCCCGGGGTCCTGCAACCCATTCCCGCGTCTGAGGTTCCATCTCTCTTCCTGTCTGTTCTGTGTTATTATTATACCATGTTCCGCTCTTTTCTCTGTAGAACCAACCAGCTTGCTTTGTCAAACGGGCTCCAGCTCTTCCCCCCCGATCCACGTTCCCCCCCGTCCTCGACAAGCCCTTTTCTGTCCTATCGAGGCTCGACTGGAACCTCGTCATGCGAAGCAGCAGCCGGCGGATAGCGAAGAGAGGCCTTGAACGAGAGAAACGACACGTCGATACCAGTGACTATTACCGCCACAAAAGCCACGGCTTTCTCTTTTATTTTTAGCATTGCCCGAGCGACTTTCGACAGCGGCAAAAACTGGGGCCTGGAGCTCAGCCAACCGCGTATCGCCAAACCGCCAACCAGTTGTTAGAGAGAGAGAGCACGAGGAGAGGAGGAAGTGAGCGAGAGTGAGAGCGAGAACTTGTAGCAAGGCCG
The DNA here is from genome assembly GCF_004382785.1 of Trichoderma ghanense. NCBI lineage: Eukaryota > Fungi > Ascomycota > Sordariomycetes > Hypocreales > Hypocreaceae > Trichoderma > Trichoderma ghanense. Next base: position 1,861,641 of record NW_027395663.1, on the reverse strand, counting down.
GGAGGAAGCGCAACACCGGTGCCTGGGTGAGACGAGGATTTGCTGGCGGGAACGCAGCCGTTGGTGAAAGAGCGCGAGGAAGGCGAGAGAGAGGGACGACAAAGAGGAGGAAGAAACAGAGAAGCTCCATTCGACCCCTTAGCCACACCATCGCCATCGCCATGGGCTCCGACAGCCGCCCCGTGTGTCATCGCTGCGCCCAGATCAAGCAGGCCTGCGATGGCAGCGTGCCGTGCGCGCGATGTCTGCGCCTGAGCCTGCCCTGCCGCCCGCGCGACTCGGGCGGTGCGGCCGGCCAGCAGGCGGGCGACCTGCCCAAGGCGCGCATCCGCCGGGTGCAGACGGGGTGCCTCATGTGCAAGCGCCGCAAGAAGAAGTGCGACGAGACGAAGCCGCGATGCGGCGACTGCAGGCGCCTGTGCCTGGACTGCGCGTGGCCCCCCGAGCGCTCCAAGGACAAGCCCGCAGCCTCTACCGCTGCCCCTGTGTCTGCGCCTACCTCCGCACCCGCAGCCGCACCCGCAGCCACAACTACAGCTGCAGCTGCAGCTGTTACCGCAACGGTAGCCGTGCCGGGCTCCGTGATTCCGATGCCCGTCCCTGTCCCCGTTCCGGTCTCCATTCCGGCGGCGGTGGTGATGACGGCGTCGATGCCGGTCGAGTCTGTTGTGGCGGGCAGGGACATTCACGAGATACCCATCCAGGAGGAGCCCGTCACAATCAACGGCATCACCGACAGCAGCACCGAACTCATCATCCGTGGGAGCAACAGCCCGGCCCTTAGCTCGTCCAGCACAAGCAGCAGCGGCGGCGCCAGCCACTTCTCGCTGGACCACCACTTTGGCTTTCTGCCACCTCTATCGCCGCCCTCCGGCAATGACTTTGAGCTGGAGCTGGCCGCTGACAGGCCCGCCTGGGGCCAGCACGGCTCGTCTGCGGTCGGCTGGCACGACGCCATCACCCCCATCAGCTACGACAGCCCTCGATCAGACTCCCACGAGTCCCTCATCGTATCGCCCATGTCATCATCGCCGTCTCTGTCCCTCTACAACCCCCAGTTGCTGCCGCAGCTGACGTCCTCCCCCGACAGGGCCCTGCTCAACCACTACGTCACCATTGTGTCCTCGCTGCTGTCCCGTCGCATGTCGACGAACAACCCCTACAACGGCTATCTGCTGCCCATTGCTCGCGACAACGACCTCGTCATGCACTGCATCCTGGCGCTCTCCGCCAACCACTGGCGCAAGCTGCAGCCTCAGCTCGCCGACAGGGGCCTCTATCACCAAAGCAAGGCAACGCAATCTCTGGCCAGGCTGCTGCCTCACGTGGATCGATCCAACGCCGACATCGCCCTGGTCAGCAGCCTGTTGCTGTGCATGACGGAGCTGTTCGACGGTACCAGCGAAGGCTGGCAGCTCCATCTCAAGGGGGCCAAGAGGCTGCTGACGGCCTTGATGAACCAGCAGCAGGGCGATCGCATGAACGGCCACAACAAGTTCCTGGTGCGTCTCGCGCGCTTCCTCGACTCTGCCGCCACGACATCGACGTGTAAGCCACCGCTCATGGGCGAGGATGAGCGCGAGGCGGCAACGCTGGACCGGCTGACGGCCGCCCCCGACGACGAGGACTCGGCCATTTACGGCATTCCCAAGGAGCTGTTCCATCTGGTCGACGTCGTCAACTCGCTGGCCGACAAGCGCAAGAACCGCGTGGATCGCGCTTCGGAGGCCGCGTTTCGCAAGGAAGCCTCGCAGATTGAGGAGCGCATCAACCACTGGTCGTACGAGTACGGCGGCCGGCAAAGGGCCGCTGCCTGGACCAGCAGCGTGGCCAACGACGATGTCCTGTACGCGACCATGGCCTACGAGTACGCCATCAGACTCCGCCTGCACCAGATTGTGGAAGGCTACGACCTCAACGATCCCAGAGTCGTCAGCAACGTCGAGGGCATCCTGGAGTCGGTGCAGAAGATCCGCTACGGCAGCGCTCTGGAGCCGTGCCTCATGTACCCGCTGGTCATGGCCGGGGGCGCATGCTGGACGATGGAGCAGCGCGTCGTCATCCAGGATCGCCTCCTCGTCATGGAGCGCACCTGCGGCTTCGGGTACATTTACAATGCGCGAGCACTGGTGGAGCGTGTCTGGAGGATGCGCGATGAGACCGAGGGCACGGGCACCATTGTCAACTGGGCACGGATCCGCTACGAGGAGATGCATGGCCTCGCCGTTTTCTAAAGCACATTCTTCTGAAAGCTTGCCTGTCTGGCCAGCATCGTTCTCTGGACGGACTTGTTCTTTGTGTTCCATGTCTTGAAGGCTAATACACATTGCCGATTCGCACCAATACTGTGAAGTCTCGAAGGGCTATCACTGTAGGATTGCCTCGATGTTAACAGACATCAAGAGCTCACTCACGGCTGCTGCGCGTCATTGGCCGCGGATCGGGCGGACGGGTTCGTGAATCTCTCCACCAGCTCGGCTATGTGGGAATGCATATCGTACCCACACACTTCTTCAATGGTCAGCTTCCCCAGCCGGTCATTGGCGCTGCTCCAGCCTATACGTTCTGTGATGTCTGTTCTGGCTCTTCGGCTGCTCTCTTGCACTCGGGTGGCCCGCGGCTTGCGCTCCAGCTCGTACAGCTGAAGCTTCTCGGGTATCGACAGATGTGCGTACTTGGCTGAGAAGAGGATGCCGAGCGCTCCAGCATCTTCAAGAGCCATGCATGCACCTTGAGACTGATCGGGCATCATTGGATGGGCCGCGTCTCCAAGGAGGCAGCAGCGTCCGCTCACCCAATACGGGTAGGGTTCATGATTGTAGAGGCGCCACATCTTGATGTCCTCTGCGGCGCGAAACAGGAGCCGGAGCCTCTCGTCCAGGTCGGGGAACGTTGCCGCCAGGTTCTCGCCCGTGGACGAGATATTCCAGCCATCTTCCTTGAGATTGTTCTTCTCGGCCGGGTAGAAGCAATAGCAGCTGACGACGTCGTGGTTGGAGCATGGGCTCATGACGATCTTGTCGATGCCCTTGCCGCCCCAGAACTCAATGGCACTGTTGTCGGCGAACTCTTGCAGGCCCAGCTGGCGGAGCTTGGCGGTGCTGATGATGCACCGGTAGCAGCACGAGGTGGATGGCGTGACCTGAGGAGCAATGCCGAGCTGCTCTCGCATCTGGCTTCGGATTCCATCCGCACAGACGACAGCATCGTGCACCGCCTCGGCGCCGTTGTCGAATGCTATCTTTCCCTCACCAGGGTCCAGCCTGACTGCCTTGTGCCAGACCCTCAGCTGTGCCGGAGGGCCCTGGCCCGCTTCGGCCGTCGCCACGTCTTTCAGGTGCTTATGGAGATCGATGCGGTGGAAATTGTTGTAGTCGGTGCCGAACCGCTCACGATAGTCCCCCAGTGGATACCGGGCGGAAACGTCTCCCGAGGACCAGTCGTGCATGATGAGGCTCCGCAGGACGACGGGCTTGGCAGAGGGTATGTCGACTGCCCATTCTTGCAGGAAGCGCGAGCCGTTGGAGGCGAGCGACAGGGACGCGCCGACCTCTCCGCCAAAGTCGTGTCGCTCGTAGATGGTGACGTGATGGCCGGCGCGGCGGAGGGCAATGGCGGCGGAGAGGCCACCGAGGCCTGAGCCGATGATGGCGATGTTGTAGGAGGGTGCTGGACGTGTTTCGGTCGTGGCGGGCATGATGATGGATTTTAGGTTATTTTGTCTTCTGCACAGGTATTGACGGCAAGGGTCTCTCTACAGAAGAGAGACGATGAAGATCTGAATATAATTGGGGAGGAAACGCAACAGGGGATAGTACGTTGATGTGCACGGGACTATATCTTGAGCATCTGGGTCACGCGAGTTGGTTGGTAGTTTTCAAGGAAGAAGAACAGCGTCGAGACGGAACAGGAGCATTTACTTGCTACCGCGAGAGATGGCAATTGGTGTAATTCTGTGCTCATCGCAGGCGGGATGTTTGTGCAGTTCTGAAGAGCCCTTTGTTACTTTCTTTTTCTTTTCCCCTTGTGCTATCAATATACAGCCAAAACGAGCAGGCAAGCAAGCATCACCCTGGTTTGGCTGTGAAGTCTTTCCATACCATAGGTCATGATGGACCTGAAGATGGAGCAGCAGCAGCAGCAGCAGCAGCAGCCACACGGACTGCAGGGACTGCAGGGACATGTAGTTTGCGGGTAACACAAGCCTAGTTACAGTAGGTAAGTTAGTCTGCAGTTTGTCGATTCGCCGTCGGAGCAACGGCCGTCGTTTGCGCATCTTCTTTTTCCGCCGCGAGCATGTGGGAATGTGGGAATTGTGGTCTGTTACTTATATGGAGCTGGTGTTGCAGCCGTCGGAAGCCGGGGGGGAAAGGACCCGACGTTGCCTTTGTTGCATCATGATGCCGTTGCTGTGCCTTACTTTGGTGATGCTATATTACGATGTGCAGCATGATGAAACATAACTTTGTGTAGCCGAGGTGAAGTGAATGTTATGTCGTTGCTCCGGGCTGCTTGACCTTCTGTTAGGAGATGTAAGTGAACGGAGGGATTGTCAGGGATGGGTGGGCTGCGTCAGCACTCTCTGTCTTTCGAACTGGCGGAGGATATCAGAAGTATGTATTACGGAGTATGATGGAATTGGATGTATGAAGACGAAGAATACGCAGGTTGTTTGCGCGTCGTGCGTTTACGACGGCGGCGTTGATGCATGGCTCAAGGATGACGGAGAATGCCAAAGCATGTAAGCCGCAGGAAAGCATATGCGGTCTCTGCGGATGCACTGGGACGGTTGAATCAAATGAGCAATGATACGGCGTAGGCCAGACGGTGGGAAAACTGCATTGTAGTGCTTCGTGGGGGTTGAAAACCTGAAGCAGAGGGATAAGGGTTCAAAGTCCTCTTGGACCAGAGTCGTTGCCTCCGTGCTTCGTTTCTAAAGTTGGCATCAATTACTGCTGGGCTGAGATTGACGGTCTGCCCCTAGCAATGATGCGCCGTCGGTCATCGACTCGCTTTGTTCGAGTCTCCCATGTTCTCGCATGCGGGATAATCTATCTTGGTCCTCCTATGGAGTTGTCGCTGTTAAGAGAGCTTCGTCATGCCAGATATGGAAGCCACGGACTCCTCATTTACTAGTGCAGGTCTCACCATGTTTCGTTCCTCTAAATTCGCGGGGAGCGATTCAAAGACATAGAGGATGGCAGCGGGAGCCGCATCGATCGGAAGGCTCGTTAATCAGTCCCTCCCCCCCCTCGGCGTGCGGCCGGCCCTATGTACACTCGCCATCGCATGGTGAGCGAAATGGGGGCAAGGGGGGCACCATCGCTGCAGGCTGTTGTAGACCCTCTCATCCAGCTGGCGGAATGAGTGCTTGGAGTTTTGGGACTTCGTCTTTCATGCCCTTCTTGGTTTGGCTGCCTCTGCGGCTCCGTAGCTAGCTTCATGTCTTCGCATCAGCACTCGGAAGAGACCCGAGCGCCCGGATCCGCGGGATGAAGCGCGGGCGGAACTAGTCCAGGCAAAGCTGTGTGGGAACAGGACAGAAGGGGGGGGACAGGGGTTTCCGACGGCCGCAGATTTTTGTGCTAGAGAAGAAGAGGGGACAAGGGGGGGTTGAAGAGGTGAGAGGTGAGGGAGATTCGACATTGGCTGGAGAAGAAGAGTGGCAGGCTTCTGCTTGACGTTTGTGTCGCTTTCGTTATTTAAAACTCGGATTGTAAGGAGCAGGGAATGCATAACTTAGCTTGCTGATGGCATGTCAACTGTCGAACGAGATATTCGAGCATGTTTCCCGGCTGATGGCGGCAAAGCTGGAGATTGAAATATCGTATCGACAGAGGAACCGCCCTAGCGAACGCCTTCCGAGGGAGGCAAAAGGCCGGTGGACAGGCCGCCTGGGGCTGCACGCCCGATTCTGTAGCGAGCGGGCAAGCGTCGGCATCACTGTCTGGGGAAGAGGCAGACGGACGCTCATTCAATGTGTCCGCGTCGGATCACGTTGAAGGCCGTATATGCGAAGACCGTGCCTGATCTGAGGTTGTATGACGAGGTCATGGTCATGAGAGAGGACAAGGATGAGACATTGGCAGTGCGGCCGAGCTCAAAAGCCGACCTCTCTTCCTTCCGCACCTGAGCATCTTTGATCGAGATGATGGTTGATGCTGCAGAGGCGATGCTGATGAACAGATCCTGTGGTATCAATGGCCCACTGCAACGTCGGTGCTGCTCTACCATCGAATCAGATCATAATCTTCCGAGGCCAGAAATGAGCGAGTCTGGGTAGGCATGGTAGAAAGAGGCATTGATTTTCGGATTGCGAATTTGCTCGGTCTTTTCGTCCCTGTTCGAAAAAGTAAGACCTTCCCTTCTGGACACTTGAAGCCCTGCTTAGTGCTGTCAAAGTGCCGAGCTGTGCCTTTTCCTTGGAACGAGCAATCTTGAAGGGTTACGGCCGCTTCTCAGTGCTCATGGGTGATGTTCATGCTTCGTGCGGTCACCGGCATGAGCTGCTCTTTTAGGTGCATTTTGCAATCTGCAACAGCGGCGGCCCCTTGCAGCTCGCTCTCGTCCGAGTGATACAGATAGATGCAGTCTGTGAGACACGACCTATGCTTCTGCTGAAGGTTAGCACAAACGGAAATCGACATTTCAGCCGAGGGAGAAATAAGGAGATACATACCTTACATACCTCAGCTGCGTGTGTGTACGAGCAAGGCACCGATATGACCTAGGTAGTATCCATGACCCAGGTCCGCCAACGTTACATCGTATCAGGACGCTGCAGGAAAGAAATAAGTAAGGAAGAAAAAGAACGAACTGCCGCGCCCTGCAAACGGAACTGCCCAGAACCACCAACTCGACTAACCCTAGGTAGAGCCTCTTTTTTTTTTTGAACAAGGTGTGGTAAAGGGTGTGGCGGGCGAATACTAGCAGGGCCGAGAATGCCAGTCGGGAAAGAGAATCGTATGTTTCCCGTCTTTGATTCCTGGCTTGGTGCGGATGCCAATGTTTGATATATGTATGAGGCTCTCCCGGGTCGGTCTCTGGTTGGAAAAGCTTCATGCGTTGATGTTTTAGCCATCCTTCGGGCTGTTCACGACCCTTTGCTTTCCACCACCCAGACTTGCGGTGGGTTTCCATTGTTAAAACAATGAATTGAGCCACACCGATTTTTTCCCCCTTCTCATATTTTGATGCCCCTTTGTTCAAACATTGTATCGCCTTATTGTTGAATTCCATCTCCTAACTCATACCCTCGCTTCATACTCAGTTCGACATGTCCGACTCGTCCAGGATGGACGAAAAGGTCGCGTCGCCAGTGATCTCGAGCCACGGCTCGTCCCTCGACGATCCCGCGGCCAAGACGGAGCAGCTCAGGCGCATCTACCGAAAGATTGACATGCGCCTCGTGCCGCTCATGTTCTTCTGCTACTTCCTGCAGTTCCTCGACAAGGTCATTGTCAACTACGCCAACATCATGGGCATCGCCAAGAACCTGCACTTTGTCGGGAACGACTTCTCGTGGATGGCCACGGCCTTCTTCATCGGCTACGCCGTCGCCGAGTTCCCCCAGGGCTACCTGATCCAAAAGTTCCCCGTCTCCAAGGTCCTCGGCTTCAACGTCCTGCTCTGGGGCATCATCGTGTGCTGCACGGCCGCGACGCAGAACTTTGCCGGCGCCGCCGCCGTGCGGACGCTCCTGGGCATGTTCGAGGCCGTCATCACGCCCGCCCTCATCATGATCACGTCGCAGTGGTACAACAAGAAGCAGGCGACCCTGCGCACCGGCATCTGGTACTGCGGCCTGGGCGCCGGACAGGTCCTGGGAGGGCTCATCTCCTGGGCGGCGCAGCACGGCTCGACCACCTCGTCCTTCCAGAGCTGGCGCATCATGTTTGTCTCCGTCGGCGTCTTCAACCTCTTCGTTGCCTTGGCCGTCATCTGCGTCATGCCCAGCGGCGTCCGCGAGGCGGCCTTCCTGACCGAGGACGAGAAGGCGCTCATCGAGGAGGTCCTGGCCCGCGACCAGGCTGGCGCTGGCAAAAAGGTCTTCCGCGCGTCCGGCATCTTCGACGCCCTCAAGGACCTCCAGGTGTGGCTGCTGTTCCTCAACACGATCCTCATCGTCATCCCCTCGGGCATCATCACCACCTTTTCGGCCACCATCATCAACTCCATCTTCCTGACGCCCAAGAAGTCGGCGCTCCTCAACATGCCCGCCGGTGCCATCTCCATCTTTGCCACCCTTGCCGGCACCTACGTGATCTACTACAACCTGCCTCGCTGGCTGAGCATCGTCGGTCTCCTGATCCCGACCATTATCGGTGCAGGCCTCATGTCCTTTGCCAAGTCCAACGCCGGCGCCCTGGCCGGTGTCTACCTCATCAACTTCGACGTGGCCCCCCTGGCTCTCATCTACGCTCTGGTCGGCGCCAACACGCAGGGATACACCAAGAAGGTGACGGTCAACGTGATGATTGCCATTGCCTTTTCCATCGCCAACATCATCGGCCCGCAGACGTTCCAGGACAAGGACAAGCCCAAGTACCTGCCCGCCAAGATCACCGTCCTGGGCGTTGCCGGCGGATCCATCATCGTCACCATTCTGCTGAGAGTTCTATATGGCATGCGGAATGCAAAGACAGCCGCGGCCCGTCAAGCGGAGTTGGAGGCCATTCGGCGAGGCGAGATTGACGCCAAGGCAGTCGAAGACGACCAGACGGACCTTACAAACCCGACCTTCCAATATGTATACTANCTTCACCTGGCTGCACCATTTCACTATCAGGGGGGGGGGGCTGGATGCCTTCCGAGCTGTGTATCTGCGTGCGAGCGTTTCTTTTCTTCGTATTAGTGTGATATCTGAAATTCTTCCAAAAGTCGTTCATCTTTCCGTCCGTAGTTCTACGAGACGGATCATAGAATTGCCAGAGGCAGTCCTAGTTCATCTATTTAGTCTTTTGTTAGTTGTGTCAACTTTCGTATCATACAATCCAGATGTTTCGGCCTCCGAGTCATCCAAGAGTCGGCCCTCGTTGAAGAAAAGGGGTAGACAGCTCTAGAGTGCTTACCGATACTGCAAGCGTCGCTGCCACTGTCACTTCCCCACACAGACGTGTTCGCGTTTGATAACATCATGTAACAGAAAGAGACATGGAATGAAATCCATCCGCGTTCCTTGAGCACAAAGTGCAAATTCAAATGCGGATGTACATATGTGTATCGGTCCTCGGAGATATCCAGTACAATCAGAACAAAGCTGATGGTACATAGAACGTGCTCGACTGTCAAGGCTTCAGTGGCTGCGAGAACCTGTGCTCTGTACGTGACGGACAACATGTCAGTCCCATCATCCACCCGCGGATAGAGAGGGGGGCATAGCTCGTGTACCGAACGGCAGTCAAAAGTACTGGGAGCGGCAGATGGGCAGGCGGATCGAAACTGTCCCCGTCGTTTGACGCCTAGCTCCATAAGCCGCACAAGCTTGCTCGGGCAAGTTGCCATGAACATGCTGAATCAAGGGGTGCTCCATAGCAACCGCAGTCGACATGCGATATGGCCGACCCTAGTTCGTCGTATGGGCCGCGGATACGGAGTGTGAGCCATCTAGGAATAGCTCGACTGGAGCGTCAGCCCGAAACACGGCATCGAATCATAGCCCGTTATTCCCAGAGGGACAGTTTGCTGGGGCTCGGTGTGGCTTGTATCACAGCAGGGCTGATATTGACCATTCCGTGATACTAGACAACTCGCAGTCGCATGGGCCGCTAGCTGTCTTGATACCCGTCTGTGGGAGCAGTATTGGCGTGTTTGATGCTGTGGTTGGCCGTCTCAGCTCATACCCAATGCATCGCTCATACCCAATGCATCGCTCATTGCCTCCTCGCAAAGTACCGCGTGCTTGCCTCTTCTGCTCGTGCCTTGCAACACAGACGATATACTTCTTGTGAATGGACAAAGTGTACAGGTATACAGCGAATCCTGCAGACTTGCCGCATCACAACTACCGACGGCTGCTCCTCTCCCCTGCCTGACGTACATATGCACATGCGCCAACTCATCATTCACTCATCAAATTGTTGGCTGATTCGAGCAAAACACAGGCTGATGGACCGCGACGCCTTGCTCCATGCTCGATCAACATGACCTTGGATTGCAGAAAAGCGTTTCATCGGCGCTGGTACGACTCCGCGGCGCGGCTTGAACGCTTGAAATTGCGACGGCCATGCCCACTGTTACTCGGTGATCTTCCACTCGGCCTCTTGTCTCGTCAGGTGAGCGGCTCTGCAGAGCAGAAAGATGGCTGCATTCTGTCAATCACGGTCCGTTGTTGCCTCCTCTGCCTCGTGTCCCTATAGGACAGGAAATACATTCTTGTTAGTGATAACTCGCACGCATGCTATCCGTGCGTCAGATGATTTGCTGTCTGGCTCTTTGGTGCTAGAGTTATCAGCTGTGGCGTTGCCAGCGCGGTCTGGTCGAAGCTGACAAGATGCATTCCACCAAGGCGGCTAACCATTAGAAAGAGGGCCAAGTAAAGAGCGGTGTCACTAATCATGATGAATCTGTGGCATCAACCCGAATAATCCAGAGGGGCTGAGTGAGATGAAAGGCAACAGGCTCTGGCCATGCTAGTCTGACTGAGGTTGTGATATGCTTGTACGGGGAACGAATGAATCGGTATGCTGTGGTAGCAAACATGGAGACATATGGTACACACACAACGCCGCCGGCGCATCCATCATGAAGCATGTAGGAAGCTTCAATAGCGTATGAGGAATCTTCTGAGATGGCTCTTCAACAACAATGGCGCAAGGTCGGCGCCGACAGAGCGTGGTAATACAACATGAGCGATTCATTACCCTATACGCTGTGTATCGGTAACCCCGCGATGACAGGAGCCATTGTCGCCTCAGCTCGTGCTACCTACTCCAGAATAATCAGCAACCTGCCAGAGACTCGCCCGCGCACATGTTCAACCCACATTCCGCTCAACGAGACTGCATGGCCTTACACCGGTCCGCTCGGCGAAGTCGCCGGGGCCGGAATCCGGGTCTGCCTCTCCTCTCTGCCCCACCCCGGAGGGCTCTGCAGAGACGCAAAGGCTTGCTCGCAAGAGAGCTTTGCGACGGCTGCAGGGGGTCGGGTCGGCGCACGCTATGCAGCGCCGTCTCGAGCAGCCAGTCGCCCGACAGCGTGGAAACGCCGACGCTGATCCATCACTCGTCTCTCGCCTCTCTGCGTGGATCTGTCAAAGGGCGTCGAGCTTCGTGTAACACCGGACTGAACTGCCCGTCGGCAACAAGACCAGAGTACACGAGGACGCAGTCATGAGCCTGCCGTGATGCTCCGCTGGCCTGCGCGCTTAGGCCGCTGCTTTTTTTTGTTCCGTGGAGATTTGTCGATAGGGCGATCCGTCGGTAGGTATCCGATGGAGCATCGAATACATAACGATGGCCTCCCGGGTTCCTGAGTCGACGGTTGACACCAGCAAATAGTCCAGGCCTACAGGAAGACAACACTTTCAGCTCTGACCCCCTCATCGGCCCGTGTTTCCAACGCATTGCTGCATCATACCTTTTTATTTTCCATTATCACGCAAAATGCCCTCATTACTTGCGTCTGGGATTGAGCCGCCGGCACTGATCGTCGTCACAGGCGCCAACGGATTCATTGCACAGCATTGCGTCGCCGCACTACTCCGGGAGGGATACCGTGTAGTTGGAACCGTCAGAGGCCAGAACAAGGTTGCTGCGGTGAAGAAGACACACAAAGGGCACCCCGGGCTGGAGGTGGTTGTCATCGAAGACATCACAAACGCTCAGAGCTACCTCGACGTCATCGGCCCCCTATCACCGGCTGCAGTTCTTCACCTGGCTGCACCATTTCACTATCAGGCAACCGACTTTGAACGAGAGATGATGATCCCCGCGGTGCAAGGGTCGACCGCCATCCTGGAGGCTGCCGCTAAGATCAAGAGCATCCGGAGAGTCGTCCAAACGAACAGCTTCGCCTCCATATACGACGCCTCGGCCGGCCTCAGCCCTGACAAGACTTACAGCGCCCAGGACTGGAGCCCGCTGACATACGAAGACGGAGTCAAGGCAGACAACGCCCCCGCGGCATACCGGGCGAGCAAGGCGGCAGCAGAGAAGGCCGCCTGGAAGTTCATGGAGAGCCGAGTGCTCGGGTTCGACCTCGTCAGCCTGTGTCCCGCCATGGTCTTTGGCCCGTTCCTGCCCGAGGCCAAGCCCACGACGATTGCCGGCGTCAACACCAGCAACCAGCTGGTCTGGGCCGCCGTCTCAGCCGGTCGAGACTCGCCGGTGCCGCCCACTCGGGGACCCGTCTGGGTCGATGTCCGTGACGTTGCCGACGCGCACGTCAAGGCGCTCCAGGTCGTCGAGGCCGGCGGCTGTCGCTTCTTGCTGGCCAGCGGCGTCTACTGCAACCAGGAGCTGTGCGACGTGAGCCGGCGCGCGCTGCCCAAGTACGGAGATCGAATCCCGGTTGGCGAGCCGGGCAAGCGAGAGTCGCACACGCACTTTGGCGTCAGCACTGCCGAGGCGGGCCAGGTTCTGGGCGTCCGGTGGCGAAGCCTTGAGGAGAGCCTCAAAGATGTCGTGCCTCAGCTGTTTGAGGTTGAGCGGGGAGAGGCCGAGGTTGAGAGGTCTGCCTGAGATTTGAGGGAAGGATGGCTGCTGTTAGGGGACGGTCGCAGGCGCAAGTCCTCAGTACCTGCCGGGGTAGCGATGACCTCAGCGACTGGCGAGCGGTGGCAGGACGGAGTCTTCAGTACCCGTGGCTGCTGACGGGATTCAACCGCTAACCTGCTGCCCGTACTCCGTACCTACAGGTACCCCCTGCAACAAGAGCAGCTTCCAGCATCAGTTGACCGGAGCTGGGTCCGATGCAACACTGCATGAATGTAGCCGTCACCACTGCATCAATTTCTTGTCTGCTGGGGTAAACTAGTGGCTCTACAGGTAGGTAGGCAGCTTCCAAGGCATGAAAGGAGTTTCTGGAGTTTGGATAACTGGGCATTTTGGTGTATGATAACGTCAGGTACTACTTTAGCTCTATAAGGTACCTATGATCGATGGATAAAGACGGGAAACATTTAGTACGCATGAAACTCAAACGAGATTTGCCTGTTCACCAACGCCCAATCATGCGATGCCTGGCGCACAACTGCGACCGGGTATTGAAGAAGAGACAAGAAAGACGAAAACCCTCGAAAACGCCGGTGAAGTTGTAATAGGAGGCCGGATTGGGACACCCTGCACTGCGACGTTGTAGTAGTGCAGATCCTGCGTGCACACTGTAGCAATGCCTGCGGAGCGACAAGTGCCGCACCGTACAAGCGCCGCCGGCTGGCGCGCAGTCCGCACGGTGCTCTCGTCGTCGTCTTGCTGCTTCGGGGATGCGAATCCAGCAGCTTCACCCTCCCTCTCGCCTCTGCTCTCTCTCCCCTCTGGATGCATCTGCAAAGCCGCCGTGCAGCCGCCCTCGGGAACCGCCACTCGCGCACCGCCCGCCGCAGCGACACGCCCGCCGACCGAAGCATCGCCAGCAGCGCCCAGCACCCGCGTGTCTCACCGTTTCCCCCCCTTCCAGGTCCCAGCGCAGCCCTCTGCAGATACCCAGACATCCGCTATAGCTCTGCACTAGATCGCGTGAGAGACGAGGGGGACATGGGTCTTTGGCCGTTTAGGCCGCTCCTGACACGAAAGCGAATGGCACGGTGCCCACGCGTCTGCTGAGCCTGAGCCTCTGAGCCTGAGCGCCTGAATCATGTCGTCGGACCAGAGCCCGCGCGACCTCCCCAAGCCCAAGCAGCGCCGCATCTCGCGGGCCTGCGACTACTGCCACCGCCGCAGCATCCGCTGCCGCCCGGCCGAGGACGGCACGGGCTGCCAGAACTGCAGAGACTTTGCACAGACGTGCACTTACCACCGCAAGCCGCGTCGGCGAGGCGTCCCCGCCCGCGGCAGTGGGGGAGCCTCGGCCAATCGACATGCGGTGGAGGGCGTGCCAGATGCCGAGTCGTCGCGATCGCCCTCGCAGGGAGGCGACCTGCGCATCATCCCCGAGATCCAGCATACGGGGACGGGGCCCAACGCCAATGCCTCGCCGCAGTCGTCGGCCGCCGCCTGGCGCGCGCCGTACATTGTCAGCCAGGCCACCGTCGTCGACCTCGTCGAGCTGTACTTTGAGATTGTCTACCCCATCTTCCCCTTCTTCCACCAGCCATCCTTCACCCGCAAGATCTCGCGGGCCGAGTACAACACCAACCAGCCGCTCTTCGCCACCACCATGGCCGTCTGTGCCCTGGTCGGCGGCCGGGTGCGGGACGGCTCCGTCATGAACCCGCGGTGGGACGTCGAGGCGCTCCAGAGGGAGACGCTGCCGGACACGTTCTATGCCGAGGCCAGGAGGCAGCTGCTGGAGTTTAGCGTGGAGAGCTCCGACTTCAACATCCTCCGCGCCCACGCCGTCGTGGCCATCGCGGCCATTCAGAACGGCAAGGTCCGGGATATGCATTACCATCTCGGCATCTACCATACGCTCATGGCCATGGACGGTCTGCACGACGAGGCAAACTGGCCATCTGGCATCGGGATCATCGAAAGGGAGGAGAGGAGAAGAATGGTAAGCGTTTCTCCGTTTTCCCCCTTTTGCCGAAGTTACACTACATATAGCAACATGGAGCACGCCCAGCTAATCTGCCTGCCCTTGGCGCGGAATTATACACACAGTTTTGGTCGATCTACACCTTGGACATCTTCACCTCTGTGGTCTGGAACGGCGTTATCCGCTCACGGGAGCAGCAGGCAAATGTCGCCTACCCTGCCGAGGTGGATGACCAGTACATCAGCGACGGGGGCATTGCGCGGCCAGGCCTCTCGCCTAGCGGGCTGAGCCCTCCCATTGCTCGCCTCGTCCTGACCGCGCAGTCCGACTGCTGGCTGTCCGGCTGGAACTTCATCACCGATCTCTACAGAGTCCTGGAGCACGCTCTGGCACGCTTCCGGGAGCGGAGGAGGTCGTTCATGTCGGAAATCATCGACGACCAGTCCACAGTGACGGGGACGTCTGTCCGCGATAAGGTGCTCCGCATGTACTTGAACCTTCCCGAGTGCTATAAAACCACGCCCAAGATGACCTTTAATCAGAAGCAGGATCTCTTTGGCTTCCAGGCGGCCAACATCACCGCCAGCCTTCAGCTCCTCCGCATCACGCTATTTGCTGCCGGGGGTGCAAGCATCGCGGAACGCTGCGACATTGCCGCTGACGTCGTGGATGCGTTCAACTCCATCCCGGTGCAGTACTGCCTGACCATTAGCAAGCCGCTGCTGCACCATCTGGGAGGCATAGGCGCCATCCTCGGCTCCGTGTTTGAAGAGCCTCTTAGCGAGGCCGAGTACAGCCGGGTGAGGTCCGTCATGTTGGCAATGGCCAGGCTTCTCGAGAACCTCGAGACGATTCACCGTAGCTCGAGTGCGAGCGAGAAGCTCCGGTCCCAGGTAGCCCGCATTGACGAGTACATGTCTGCCCAGCGGCAACAGTCCAAACCGCCCCATGAAGAGGCTCCGGTGAGCACTACGGCGCCGGTTGAAGGTTCCAGGGCTGCTGCGCGTGCTTGCGAGCAGCAGCCCCCAGTCAACTCAGAGGTGGCGGGCGACTGGTCGTTCCAGGTGCCCCCCGACTTGTTGGGCGATCTGACGTGGAATTTCGATTTCGGTTCAGTGTGGACTTGAATCTGGAAGAAGAAAGATGCCAAGAACGAAGCAGACGAAGCAGCGGAAAGGAAATAAGGGGGTCCTATCTCTCTCTCAGTGGCTCATGCATTATGAGGCTGACCATTCCGATCAAAGGTCCATCTGTATGTTCCAAATCAAGGGGCTAATATCTGTCAACAAAAATTTACATGGTAGCATCGTGGTTGACCTCGATTCTCTTCTCATCAGGGCTTGCGATTTCCGTACCGCTTTCCGCGTCCCTGCCGTCCACCTCGTCCAGGAGCTGCCTGGCCGCGACGGCAATGTTGCCGCCCGCCTCGTCCACGCGCCGGTGGTACTCCTTCATGTTCTCGCTGGCCAGCACGCTCTCGCTGGTGAAGAGGAGCGAAATCTCCTCGAGGGTGCGGTTGGCGAGCTCCGGGTAGATGAGCCAGACCACGGGGGTGACGACGACGTTCATGGCGCCGAAGAAGAGATAGGTGCCGTAGCCGGCTCTGCTGAGGAAGATGGGCATGATGAGGGTGGTGGAGCCGCAGCCGGTGGCCCAGCCGAAGATGGTGAAGCTGTAGCCCTTTGCGCGGACTTCCTGGGGCCAGATTTCGGTGCCGTAGATCCAGCAGGGGATGATGTTGAACATGGTGAAGAACCTGTATATTATCGATTTAATATCGAGCTTTTTGATTTCAAAATAGCTATGCACATGGAGAGAGAGAGAGATCTTACCAGACGTAAATAAAGACAAAACTTGCGGCAGCCGTTCCGAGGCGTCGCGAGAGCTCCGGATCGGAAACGGCATTGTCCTGCGACGTCTTGATCAAGGCGGCCACCAAGAAGAGGCAAATTCCCTGGATGACGAAGGAGGTGACCAACGACTTTACGCGTCCCATCCGGTCAATGACGAGCGCCGCGGCGGCCGTCCCCGGCACCCCAAAGGTGTTGGCCAGGCCGGCGAGCCAGAGGGCCTTGTAGGAGTCGAAGCCGGCGAGCTGGAAGAGGACGCCGGCCCAGCCGACGATGGCGAGGATGCCGGTCCACTGCTGGATCCATTGCAGGGCGAAGCCGAGGAGGGCGCGGCGGCCGAGGTGCAGCTTGCCGGAGAAGCGGCCGCCGAGGACGATGTTGGCGAGGTCGTTGCGCTTGTGGTGGTTTGCCTCGACGATGGCGTCGAGGAGCTCGACTTCGCGGGCGATGACGGGGTCTTCGGGGGTCAGGTCGCCTCTGACTTTGCAGAGGATGTCAATTGCTTCTTGACGGCGGCCGTTGGCGATGAGCCATCTGTGTTGGAGGAAGAAGAGTCAATGGCCATTTTATTTTTTCACATATCTACTACATTTGTTGAAAGAGAAGGACGCCGCAACTGGACAAAAGAAGGGAGAAGATGAGAGGAGAGGAGGGGGATGGGATGCCAAGTTTTTGTATAGAGGAAACTCACCTGGGAGACTCGGGCAGCAGCGGCACGGCCACATCGACGACGAGGAGGGGAATTACCATCCATGCCAGAGGGAACCGCCAGCGGAACTCGATGTTGGAGTTGCGGATGCCGAAATTGATCCAGTAAGCGATGACGATGCCGAGATAGTTTGCGACAAAGACCAGGGAGAAGCTGGAGCCGCGGTCGTGCGACTGGGACAGCTCGCTGACCCACGGCAGGATGATTGCGTTCATGAAGCCGATGCCGATGCCCGCAATGACGCGCGCGCAGATGAACATGCTCGCGCTGATGCTGCCCGCCATGAGGCCCGCGCCGAGGATCCCGAAGGCGGTGCCGATGAGGACGCCGCCCTTGCGGCCGATCCTGTCGCCAACCCATCCTGTTTTGTTTGGAAGATGTGGTTTTAGCACAGAGTCCTACACAACAACAACGACACACCAACTCTCTCCCCGTTCTCTCTGTTTTCTTCGACACCCTCTCTGTCTCTCTCTGTGTCTCTCTCTTTCGACCCGGGGAAGGATTGTTCTCGTACCGCCGATGAAGCATCCCCACATGCCCCCAAAGTAATAAGCTGCGGCAAGCCCGCCTTGCTTAGTGGTGTTGGTAACGACCCCATCGTGGCCGATATCTGCCATCTTGATGAAGCCTGGCGTGGCGCTAACGGTCCCAAGGACGCCCTGATTATAGCCTTTACATTGTCCAACAGTCTCATTAGCACCATGGCAATATCCTCGTGCATGACGGACCCTGAAGAAACTAGCCTCGCAAGGGGACCTCGGCAGGCGGGGAATAGGGCAAATAGTCAAACAGCTCCATACGAGCTATGACTGGTGAGTTGGAGGAGGAGCTATTTCGTACCTTCGAAAATCAGGGCCGTGGCCGCAACCACATTGATAAGGAACAACAGCACCTTTCCCGGGACATGGCGCCAAAGCTGGAGACCCGCCATTGAAGCGACGGGATTCCCCAGCCGCGGGAGGATATAGCCGTTTGATAACCGTTTCTAGCCCGTGCTCGAAAGCTTGTAAGTGCTGGCTCGTGTATAAGCCGGCGGCAATTGGTGGCGAGTCGTCAATCTGGGCTCGGGAAGAAGCTTGGACACTAGATAAGATCAAGGGGTTAAAAAAGTAAGGAAAAAGATGGAAAAGAAAATCGGAGACTGGGGAGAGGTTTGGGGACGCGGCCGCGTAATAAGAGGGAATAAGACTGAATGGAATGGCGGTCTCTGAAAAGAGCAAGGGAGCCAAGAGAAAGTGATAGATAACACGACAAGCCCGTCCAAAGCGGCCGTTGGCAACCCAGGTCAGCCAAGGCCCTTTCATCGTGGCGTGGTCGCAGTGTCTTTAAAGAGAAGTCGAAGCGAGTGCTACCTTTGGCATGCGTGCGTTCCAGTGCTGGAAACCAGCAGCAGCCATTTGCTGTCTCTCTTCCCCTCTCACTCTCTTCCCCCTCTCTCCCTAGGTCTCTGCTTATAAGCAGGGTTTCTCTTGGCCCATCACGAACCACGAGGAAACGGATCGACGGTCCCCTCCCCCGGCTGCCCGTTCCCTAGCCCCCGGAACCCGTACGGTAGCTTCTTTAGCCTCGCAGTGAGAAGCGCAAAAGATGGAGCCCTCAGAAATACGCGCTGCCCCCGAGGGCAACTTTGGGAGCATGAGCTTGTTTTTTCCGGCGGTTGTTTGAAAGCTCGAACGAGGCAAACGAGGGAGGCGGCGAACGCGCGAAAAGCCCGGCACTATGAGTGAGTACTTGTATTTCCTTCCCACCCCCTCACGGCTAAAGCAACTGCCTAAACGTCTAAAAAGGCTTCCCCAGCAAGAGGCTTTGACGAGCCGTGGCTATAAGCCGAATAGATCAGCAACCAAAGCAGGATTTCCGGTTTCGGCAACTGGCCGTTTAGCCGTGCGAGGCGTTTTGACGCGGGGATGGGCATTGGCATTGAAGGGCGAGTGTGTGTGTGTGTGTGACATTCTGTTGGACTCGAGTCGGGCTCGACTTCGCGCACACACAGAGTTGATGCGCTTTTTGGACTTTGATTCTCGCTCAACACTATGCCGTCTAAGCGCCAATGATGTCCCGAGGGGGCTTCTGAATAATAGCGTGATACTCCTGAAAAGCCTGGATGAACAGGGACGATCGTCGGCTGTTTTATGACGCTATAGAGAAATAAAAGACCAGCCGCGTTCTCTGGGTTTGGGCCAAGATTCGGGCCTCACATTCGCTCTTACACAGAAAGCGGACGAAGCTCTCTCCTTCTCTCCATACTGACGAAAAGAAGAGCCTTATTAGAGACCTGAACATCATCAATATGGGATCCGTTACCGCCGTCATCTATGGCGAGGAGTCGTCACCGCTCGACATGACCGTCCTCGGGCTCAACTCGGGCACGTCCATGGACGGCATCGACTGCGCTCTGTGCCGGTTCAGACAGGCGTCCCCCAGCGAGCCCATGCACTTTGAGCTGATCAAGTACGATGAGATCCCGCTCGAGCCCAAGATCAAGAAGAGGGTCATGGACATGATTCTTCACAACACCACAACGCCCGAGGAGCTGTCCGAGGTCAATGTCGTTCTGGGGGAGACGTTTGCGCAAGCAGTCCACGCCTTCTCCGAGAAGCACCGCATCCCGCTGTCGTCCATCGACGCCATCGGCTCGCATGGCCAGACCATCTGGCTGGAGAGCATGCCCCAGGGCGGGCGCAAGAAGTCGGCCCTGACCATGGCCGAGGGCACCTTCATCGCCTCCCTCACGGGCATCACGACCGTGACGGACTTTCGCGTGTCGGACCAGGCAGCCGGCCGGCAGGGCGCGCCCCTGATCGCCTTCTTCGACTCCCTGGTCCTCCACCACCCGACCAAGCTCAGGGCGTGCCAGAACATCGGCGGCATCGCCAACGTGTGCTTCATCCCGCCCGACGTGGACGGGCAGCTCAACGACGAGTTCTTTGACTTTGACACGGGCCCGGGCAACGTCTTCATCGACGCCGCGGTGCGCTACTTCACCAACGGGGAGCGCGAGTACGACAAGGACGGCGAGATGGGCAAGGCCGGGCGGGTGAACCAGCAGATGGTCGACGACTTCCTCAGCACGCACTTTTACTTTGCGCTCGAGCCGCCCAAGACGACGGGCCGCGAGGTGTTCCGCGACACCATCGCGCACGAGCTCATCGAGCGCGGCATCGCCAGCGGCATGTCGCCCGACGACGTCGTGGCCACCATCACGCGCATCACGGCGCAGGCCATTGTCGACCACTACAGGCGATACATGCCCACGCAGTACGGGCCGCTGGCCGAGGTGTACATGTGCGGCGGCGGCGCCAAGAACCCCAACATCCTCGACCACCTCAAGGCCTCGTTCCCGGACACCAGGTTCGTCATGCTGGACGAGGCGGGCATCCCGGCGGACGCCAAGGAGGCCATCACCTTTGCCTGGCAGGGCATGGAGGCCGTCGTCGGCCGGAGCATCCCCGTGCCCTCCCGCGTCGAGACGAGGCGCGGCTACGTGCTGGGCAAGGTCAGCCCGGGCCTCAACTACAGGCGCGTCATGAGGAAGGGCATGGCCTTTGGCGGGGGGCTCGAGCAGCTTGACCCCGTGAGGGAGCTGGTTAATTACGTGGACGGCAGCGCGTACGACAACAAGGTGTGAGACAAGGTGCAAGAGAGGACGGGCAAGTACCACCTTGGCAAGTCCAGGCGAACGGATTGTGGCACCATTTTGATGTTAAACCCCCCTGATGGTATTCACGTAGGTAGACGAGCAGACTTTGGTGCTATGTCGTGTAGGGCACTTCAATCTCCACAGCTATAGAAAGAAACGACAAACAAGATGATAAAGCAAAGAGGAAAGGCGGGAGACGATAGAGTCAGAGCGAGACTTTTGCCGAGGTGGCATTTCCGGAGGACTTTGGGGATGGCTGGGTAGGAGGCGGAATGGAGTAAGGGAGGTTCGGCGCGAGCGGTTTGTGTGTATGTATCTCTATCAGTATCGGGGGCTATGGGGTAATGGGCAGAGGAGACGCATACTCTGAATAGATGCGAGAGTGTTTTGCAGCATAAAGTAGAGGAAGACTAGGTACTGAAGCTTCTGTGGCATACCTACGAAGTAATACATACCTTACTTGGATCTAAACTTGCATTTCCCGGCCAAAGGTTGAGCGAGCAACGTGAATCAGAAAGGGAGAAGGCCTGCCGGTCTGTCCTGTCAGTCACTTCAGTCCCACCAGGGCACTCGAGGGAAGTGCACCTACAGAAGTACGACGCTGTTTCATCACTGTGCTACCGGCGAGGCAGCCTTTTGTCGGCCATCCGCCATGTGTCTTTTGTGTCCTGTGGCTTGTACGTAAAGCTTCCCGTCTAAGTGAGCTGATGCGGCCTCTTTCCCTCAGAACTGGTCGTACATACACCCAACTCTTTTTTTTCCCACAGAACTGGGATACCCCGGGAGGGGGCACGCGACAAAGGACCAGGTCGAATGAGGGCCGGGCTGCGAGGTCCATACCACTATCGCGAATCGCCGTTGTGCATTCAAGCGTGTATCTAAGCTGGACGTTGCCGTTTCAGGTCGATTCGCGTGTTGGACAAATATAGCATTGTCAGGAGCTTCTGATGGAGGTCGAAGTCATTCGGCCGAGTCCCTTTTGGGGAGCTTATGAGGACCTGACTCGCTTGGCGGCATCAGTCCTTATCTACTCAGCTCCCCTTTCCCATGCTTGGTGACACCGCTGCAAGGCAAACGGACACGTCGGCTCTTCACGCTGCCCACGTGTAGCCGACACGCCTCGTGTTCGTCGCAGGGCAGAGTACAAAACCATGAGTCGCCGGCATCTACCCTGCAACTTCCACTACGGCTGCCATGTTGCTTGTTCTGGCGATGGGGGGGAGTGGGAGGGTTCTGATGGAGGAACAGAAGTCGACTCCGCTGCGTGGTACAAAAGCCGTCAGGACTCCGTGACGGCCTCGCGCTCGGCATCGCGTCTTTGGCTGCTGCTGAGAACCACCCGAGTTTTCACGGCTGTTACGCTGCTCTGAGGAGCGGAGAGATCTAATAGGTTATAATGTGCGTACAGACGACGCACGTAGATGCCGTCTTGTCTCCGTAGACGGCCATTTGACGGCTACTACAAGAAGCAGGCCGACGATGCGTAGTGGTGTATAGAGCATGGGTATATTGAGAGCTGTCACCTCATGGGGCAGGAAGTCAGCTGCCCGAGTCTCTCCATCTCGCCGGAGGACCATGTGAAATCGGGGATGCTGCGCTGGATGCACTGTGCCAGACTGGTACCGTGGCATCGTGGTGTGCATGGATGCATGTGCAGGCCTTCATGCATGTAATTTGCAACTCGCTTTATCCGTTGTGACTGGCTCTTCGCCGGGACCAATAGGATGGCGAGAGATTGTCTTCGACTGCGACTATAGCACAGAGACGCCCGCGTACTGGCACATCTGCTGGCTTAGTCGAGGCCTTTTTGTTTGTCTCCGTCGTTGTCTCTGGCTTGTCCAATCCAAGAGCGAGGGACTCATTGCGTTCAACCTGGTCGTGCTATCTTTGTATAAGTAAACGTCGTCGAGACCTACCTATCGAGACCTAGACTAGGCTATGTAGGGAAGAAGACGGCGTTGAGTTTCGACTCCATGGCATGGCCTGAGATTGGTTGGTTCGGGTTCCCAAGGGTAGCTGCTGTACGATATACACATGTACGTGCTTTGCCCAAGGTGCTAGCAATCAGTCCCTCTGAAGAGATCCGGTCGGGGGATTCCGCGTCCGCGGGTCCTTTGCATCCCCAGGAGGCCGTCCTGTCATTTCCAGGGGTTTCTGAAGAATCACGAAAGAGGTACCTCATGATGGCTGCAGAACGGCAGAACTCGTAGGCTCACGCACACCTGCTGCAAAGGTGGCGCTCTACGTGTGACCCGAGGCTGTCTTTGTGACAGAGGAAGCCCTTCACAGAGCCAAACCTGCTTTCAAGAAATGTTCCCGTTGTGGATGAAACGAAGAGGTGGTCGACAGAAGCGGAAATCATCCAGAAGCCTCGGTTGGCCGCTACCATCCTTGTTCCCCCCTTGACAGTGACTGCATCGTCGGGACTATGCAGGCCGGAGTTGAAGCCGCGTTGCCCCGGAGGATCGATGCATCTCGGAACAACACGGCCATATGTGTTTGGTGTTTCCCTGCTGGACGACGAAACAGGACAGAGAGAGCACCGCACCGGCGCCTTGGTCTTGTCGAGGCACGGATAGATGACTTCTTCTTCTTCTTCTTTTTTTTTTTTTTTTTTCTGTGTCCGTTTGCTTTGCTTCACAGTTTTTGGGTGCTTTTTCTTGTACATGTTATCAGGTACCTTCATGGTGTAGTAGCAATACGAAATGTCACATGGACGATGGAAGCATCAATAGATGGTGGCCAAGTTGCACCAATGGCTTGTAGCCATTTCGGAGACACATCTTGCAGGAAATGATGACGACAGTGTTTCTGATGTGCCAATGACGGTGACGATAGACTGGGAAAGGGTTGGTCCCTGATGCTATCAGAACGAGGGGTCGAATCGCTCACGGGGGCAGCCTTTGGTGGCGAGAGGTGAGTAGGCTGGTCGGTTTGCGGGGAAGATTGCGAGCCAGGATACAGAGACTGAAGGGATGTGAGAGGCTCCGTCGATAAGGCCTTGGCCATGGACCAAGGGATAACAAACCATGCATTAGATACCGGTAGATTGCCCGTCAAAGAAGCGAGACGTGGTCGGTTCGATCATTTGTTGCTTGCCGAACAGTCCTGTGACCTTCACTTGTATGCTGGTTCTCATCAAGGTGGACCGAGGTCTGCAGGTGCTTTGTTATTCGCGCACCTTGGGACGAGGACAGAAAGTGATGAAGAGGCGGATATCCAATGACAACTTTAGCCAACTGGTTCTTGTTGCAAGGTGAGGCATGTTGAGGCCGAGGATGGTTATAGCTTGGTAGAGAAGTCTCTCGCAGCAGCCACAGCCTGTAGATGCCGAATCAGAGTTGAAACTCGCGAGGTCGAGGCTGAAAGGCTGCGGCTCGACCCTTACGTACACAGGTTGGACAAATACAGGCACCTGATTTTCGAGGCTGCCAGAACGCACGGTCAAAGACTCCAGTCTGAATGACCTCAATAGACTCCATCGCAGCTGCAAGAGCCAACGACTGGCCCCAACCCAGAGCGAACAATTGAACACAGCCCTATCCGCTGCTGCAGATCGCCTTATTGTTCCCCCATTGTCGCCGCGTGGCGGCAGAATTCCTCGGCCGAACCAGGCGGACCTCAATCCTGCAATCTCGCCAGCGACCGAGCTTCATCACGGCGGTCAAGAGGGCATCGTGGACTACGGCTCTAGTCTTTGAACCTTTGACGATGCGCGGAGCAGATGCGAATCCGTGACAGAGTGAGTCTTGATCTGGTGACCCCGGCTCGGGGCTTGCTACGCCTCGTCTATGGTATGCTTGGCACGAGGAGGCAATGACTGAGCTCTGTTGACCTCGTCGAGTTACCAAAGGGCATGCCAGCATTCTTGACTATCTTGCCGTCCGTGCCTAACACGTCATAGCTCTTCATCAGCTCCCTATGGGCTTCCGATATCGTCGTGCTCCAGAGGCAGCCGGCAGCACCATTCCGATGAATGGGTAGCTACATGTACATGCCATGATCATGTCCTTGGTGCATTCAAGTGTCATCCTGCTATCTAGTTGTCGTGCTAGAATGCGCATCCAAACACACGGACTGAACATGATCGTACACAGCTGCACACGTGCGTTCAAAGACATGCTGTCAACTCACACCTCATGCGGGACCTGTTCCACCGCTGCCTTCACTCCCCCATTCACTCCCCGGTTGTCATCCATTGGCCCCCTTTGCCGAAGCAGAATCAATCCCACAGGCGCGTCCCCTTTCCAGAATGTGTTTGACATCATGCAACGGCGCCAGGGCTGGATGTGGCTGCTTGTGCTACCGTTTGCGGATGCTCGGGTGCTAGAGCCCCTTTGTTTCCACTTCCCCCCCCCCCCCCCCCCCCCCTCCTCTCTTCCCACGAGATTGGGCAGCAGCAGCAGCTGGAATCTTGGCGGGCTACTTCGAATTCAGGGCCTCGCAAG
Organism: Trichoderma ghanense; assembly: GCF_004382785.1. Lineage (NCBI taxonomy): Eukaryota > Fungi > Ascomycota > Sordariomycetes > Hypocreales > Hypocreaceae > Trichoderma > Trichoderma ghanense. The sequence continues at coordinate 1,836,360 of NW_027395663.1, read as the reverse complement.
AGATTAAGTCGACGATGCCTTATCGCTCGCATGGCTCTCCTCATGGCTTCGACCGTTGAGCCACTGGGAGCGAATCAAGCCCGGGTGCAGTAGCCGGTCGGAGGCCATCCAGCTGCTTTCCTGGTCTTGTGATGGAAAGCTACTACACGGCTCTAGACCTCGATGTTGTTCAGATAGGCCCTTTCGGCCAGTCTACCAACACCAACTTGGACGTTCAGTTTGTGATAGCTACCAAGGTAATGCTTGCAAGTCTACCGCCCCGTGCACTTCCTGCTATAGTTCCTCACACTCGCGTCAGCCTGGCATTATCTCTCCGTCGATGATGGAACCATTCCAAATGAACGAGTCGAGCCCAGTATGCCACCGCCGTGGCAAGAAACACCGAACATGCGTGAATGGACCCGTGCTCCTTGACGTATTGGGGGGGGGTGTATCGATGAATGAGCTGTGCTCGCCTGCCTTTCATCTCCCGTTTGTTTCCTGCCCTCTCACAGCATTCGGGCTGCCGGCAAAGGGATTGATTGGCACCGTTGATCCATCTGTGCTCCCGAATCGTGGCCGATGGATATAAAGTGTCTACTAATGGCAAAGGTGAATGGATGGATGGTGGCGAGCGCACAAAACACAGCTACTCCCGGATCCTGTTGGTAAACCTGGCGGGAGACGTTTTCAGCTTAACTCAACTTTCCGAGCCTCTTCTAGAACAGTCGGGAATTGACTCGCATTCATACTGGCCCGACACGCCTTTCAACCATTGTTACGATGCGGATGCCTATCCTGACAACGAGCGGTGGGAGCAGCACACCTTCTCTGCCCAAGGGAGCAATCCTTTCTTGTATGCTAGCCCTTCCTAGCTTCTTCGGGCATGCTCAAGCAGCTTCTCTCCGATCTGTTCATCGCAGTGATGGAGCTGTCACTTATCCGGGAGAGAAGATATCGTGGACGCCATGTGGCAATGTCACTGGCCACCTCTTGGAATGCAGTACTATGAAGGTACCGATGGATCAGTTCGACCACCGGAGCTCGGGAAACAAGACGTTTGATCTTTCTTTGATCCGAATTCGTGGTCACAACACCACCGATTGCTCGAAGAATATTCTGTACAATCCAGGCGGACCCGGGGCGAGCGGCGTGGGCAGCTTCTATGGTCTGTCCTCCGAGTTGATATCTGTCGTCGGAGAGGACTTCAACATCATTGCCTTTGATCCTAGGGGCATCAACGGGTCTACGCCACTGGGCTCGTGTTATGCTACGGAGAACATACGGACGGGCATGAGCAACATCCCGCTGGACAACCTTGTGACCGACGCTCCTTTCATGGGCGGCTGGGCCCCCAACTTTGCCAAAACGTGTGCCCAGACATCCGGCGAGCACGGCAAGTACATCAATACCCCTCAGGTTGCCGCCGACATGAACAGCATCTTGGACGCCATTGGGCAAGAGGACATGTGGTTCTGGGGCCAGAGCTACGGCACGCTCATCGGCCAGACCTACGCTGGCCTCTTCCCCGACCGCACGGCACGCATGGTGATTGATGGCGTCGTCGACCAGATCGAGTGGTACAACAGCACCCTGCCCTGGAAGGACTACCAAGACGGCAAGAGAGTGTTCTGGGGCTTCTTTGACGAGTGCGTCAAGGCTGGAGAGGACGCGTGCCCGCTGGCCGTGCTGTCCAAGAACCCCGACATGCTCAACAGGATAGTGGAGGACTTTGGCACGAAGATCAAATATAACGAGCTGACGGTGTACATCAACGAGACAAACTTTGGCACCGTCAACTATGCCTACATCTGGTACTCCGTCATCCTGCCTTCCCTCTACAAGAGCATCGCCTGGCAGCCCCTCGGCATCGCCCTGCTCGACGCCATGGTGGGCAATGCCACGATGGCGTTCGAGGTCTATGGAGGGTCACAGTCGTACAGCAACGCAGGAGTAACCCCCTGGGAGGCCATTTACTTTTATCGACTAAACGACGGGGCGTCGGGCAAAGAGTTCTGGCCACAGACCAACCAAGAGATGATCAAAACGCTCGAGCCTTTCTACATCATGAACCCCTTCATGTACGCGGCCAATTCGTTCTACTGGGCCAAGGCTCACTGGGTGATTCCCAAGACGCACAGCTACGTTCCGAAGCAAGGGGTCAAGACCAAGCATCCGCTGCTTGTCATGTCCAACCAATACGATCCCGTCTGCTCGCTGGATTCCGCCAAGACTGCGCTCACGTCTTTTGCGGACTCGCGGCTGGTGACTCTGGACGCCTACGGACACTGCACGTTTTATCAGAATTCCGCATGCGCCGACAGCTATGTCAAGGAATACTTTGTCAGCGGCGCGCTGCCTGCGCAGGATGTGACCTGCAATGTAGGGGATAACCACTACTTCCCGCCGCTTCAGCTGGACAAACCTGCAGTGCACAAGCGGGGAGAGACACGGGGGCTTTTCTAGATACCGCAGTGCTGTTGCGAAGCTATGATGGAGGCCTGCAGAGGCCATGGGACGTATATGATGCGAAGGAATATTTGGTGTATATACAGCGTTTGCGGAGGCGGTTTCGGAGAGGTGGTTGTTAGATTTCAGCGGGATGGAGGCTGTCTATTGTTTCTCTTTTCATGGCGGGAAAGATTTGGCGTGGAATATTGACCCTGTACGGTGTGGTACCTAGCGATTGACGTTCCGAGCATCTATCTTTCTTTTGTTCCTGTTTCCTGTACATTGTGTTTCTGTTGTTCGTCATTTTGGTGTCTTCTTGGACGGAGGCACTCAGCAGCCTCGGGAACAGCTCCATCAAACCCCGAGGCGTGCATCTACTGGATGTTGCCCTATTCGGACGCGGGCTGCTTACCCGATTGACTGGCTTCATCTTTATGGATGTGTCTCATTAGATCAGCCGTGCATATGTGACCGTCTTTGGGCTTGATCTTCGGCTTATGTGCGACTGTATCTGACTGAGCTCCTTCATGTTGTGAATGCATGCGTGGGTGGTTCACAAGAAATGAGGGGATTCCTAGAGTTCACTTGTAAATGGCCGAGAGAACCATTACCAAGACCAGTTGTCAGCACATTTTGATGGCCAATGCTCCGCGTAGAGCGACGAGTTGAACAGCAGTTGAGCTGCCTCGAGGCTGAATCCCAACAATAGCAATGGCCACAACAACACCAGAGTCGCCAATTCAGCATCTGACAATCTAATCTCAACATTCAGCTGCGAGATGGAATTTCCCGCTCTTCAAGGCAAACCCCGTCAAGCGGAGAAAAGGCCCACCCCGCTCCAGGTGGTCGAGATGATTGGGACGGTGAAAGGAGCGCCTCATTGCGAGCGAGATCCATTCCCCAGCTTTCTCCGCCCGCCGCCATTACAAATCACAAGAGCTGGCAAATGGATGATGCTGTAGGATTCGGAAGTCGCTGTGAGGTGGGGAAGGATGAAGAAGAGGCACAGCGATGGGCCGGGCTTAAAGTTGCTAAAGGCCGATAGGAGGTGAGTGATGATGGTATGAGTGAATGGATTTTATTCATCTTCTCCGTGCTATTTGATGATTGAAACGAATTCTTGCTGAAGTGCAAAAGTATTTATAAGGCTTTGGGGTTGTATTGCTTCTTCTCTTGCAGTCATTGCTTGACAACCATTAACGTCTGTTCTCAAGCATCCAAGCCCATTATACAAGCTCTTCCCTCTCAGTGAACTCGACTGACATCAACTCCAACACTTAAAGATAGAATCATCACCGGTAGAATCATGGGTTCCATCGCAAAGACCGTCGTCGCCACAGGCGCATCCTCAGGCCTCGTAAGTTGACACAACTGCATGCATCCACTTCCACTCAGCAACTCACCCCGATCTTCGCAGGGCTTCGAAGCCATCAAGCAGCTTCTCCTCCAGCAAACCCAGCCCTACAAAGTCATCCTCGGCGCGCGCAACACCCAGAGCACCATTGCCGCCTACGACGCCCTGGGCTACGACCGCTCAGGCCACGCCGTGACCGTGCTGCCGCTCGAGCTCTCCGACGTGCGGACGGTCAAGACCTTTTCGCAGCAGGTGCTGGAGAAGACTGGCGGCGGCAGGATTGACTATCTGCTGCTGAATGCGGCGATTAGTGATGGCGCGGAGGAGCCTGGTCCGCATGGTTGGAGATGGTGCGAGGCGCTGGTTGTGAATCATTTCTGTGAGCTTGCCCTTTGTGGTTGTGAGTTGATTCTGGACTGAGGACTGATGATTTGGTATGAACAGCACAGCACTATCTTGTGCATCTGCTGAGGGAGAAGCTCGTTGAATCAAAGTCCCGCATCGTCTTTGTGTCTTCGGGCGCGATTCGTCGAATCACTGACCCCAGTAAGTGACCCACGAGTCGTCCCATTGCGCTACCATGTATCGTATCTTCAATTCATGCTCGATCTTAACCGCTCTCTTGTTGAATAGGCACGCTGGAAAGTACTCTCAAGGGCGCCTCCGGTGCCGACGGCATGGACGTCTACAGCGCCTCGAAATTCGTCCAGCTTCTGAACGCCCACTGGTGGCGCCGTCAACTGGCTGCCCAATGCGATGTCGTTGCTGTTTCGCCGGGCTTGATCCCAGGCACTGGCCTCGGCCGAGGAAACAAAATGAAGCTGACGATGGACATGGCTGACGCGAAACCAGTCGCCACAGGTGTGTTTGCTCGCATCTCACGAGGACGTGGGCGAAGCTCAAGTGTGTATACTAACATCATCGTAGGGGCGCAAAGCATTCTGGCGGCATTCACCCGATCCGATTTCCCCAGCGATCCTGACCAGATCTTCCTGACCAGCTGGGGAGAGTGGTGGGGGAAGGATGTCATCGAGAAGTCTCTGGACAAGGAGTTGCAGGATAAATGGAGCTGGAGCAAGGAGGAGATTGAGAAGGAAGCTGGCATTGCTGCGTGAATGGAGGCGCAAACTTGAGCTACGGATGCGACGGGCTTTGAATGTTGGCAAAGGGTTTAAAGTGATGCGATGTCGCCGTCTGTGAGAAGCTGGTGTCAGAGAAGGCGAGGAGGGATGACTGTCACGGACTGACGGCGACACTTGTTCACTGTTATTGTTTCACAAGCGTCTAGGTTGGCGATGCCACAACCCTGACCATCAGCAAACGTCGAAGCAAGTTCTGCTCTTGTTATTTATCTTTGGGAGAAATGCGATCCATTTCGAATAATCCGACCAAGCCAGCGCCTGGCTCCCCTCCCATCTCAACGCATCAAGCATCAACGGCTTCATCAGACACCATGTGCAAATTCCGCATCACCGTCACTCTCTGCCAATGCACGGATCCCGCATGCAGAATGAGAAACAACGCCTTCGGCCAACGCGAAAGCGAAGCCATGCAGAAACACGGCGGCCACATTCTCTACATCAACACGTACCTCCGCGAAGGCCCCATGTGCCTGGGCTACTTCACCAACGAGGATCCCGAGCGGCTGGTGGTGCGGTACGGCATGGACGAGAAGAACGGGAACAGCAAGCAGGACTGCAAGAACCGCACGTTTGTCATTGATCCCGCGGTGACGAGGTGTGTCGTCATGTGTGGTCCGTGTCGGGATGTCTGCGATATTGGGCCGCCTTCGCCGGGTTCGGTCAAGAGTCAGAAGTGGTGCCCTGTGAGTGAGGCTGCGTGAGAAGTGTTATTGAGTATGTGGCAGTTGGCGAAGCTGGGCTTTATCAGGATACAGACTGGCAGGGCACAAACTGGGAAGCAGAATCTATCCTTGGTAATCGGCGTTGAGGAGGATGGGAATGGCAGTGTGAGCATGATGTCAAGGAGCGGACGACTTCTAGACTGCATAGCGCAAACGGTCTTCTACTACTCCTCGACTCTTCTTCACTCTCCTTTCCCAATACTTACAAAGCTTATGGGCAGTTTAACCAAACGCGAAATAAACCATGATTCGCTGTCTACCAATGCGTTCATGTAGGTCATACAAGGCTATATACATTTCTGTCCATCATGCAACTCATTAACTCTGGGGTATTTCCTTCCTCTCTCTTACTCCTCATCGCGCTTTAGAGCTTAGAAGGAGGCTCATCCGGGTTCTTGACCTCGACCAGCAGCTTGCCGGTGTTGGTTCCCTTGTACAGGCCGACGAGGCCCTGCTCGGCCACCTGCAGGCCGCCGGTGAGGATGTGCTCCGTCTTCTTGATCTTGCCCTCGGCCACCCACTGCGAGAGCTCCTGGCGGGCCTTGGGGTAGTCCTTGATGTGGTCGATGACGATGAAGCCCTGCATCTTGATGCGCATGGTGATGATCTTGTTGATGTTGCTGGGGCCCTGGGGCTTGGACGTGTTGTACTGGCTGATGCCGCCGCACATGACGAAGCGGGCGTGCTCCTTTGCGCGGGACAGACAGGCGTCGAGAATCTCGCCACCGACTGCGCGATGAGACAACGTTGGTTAGCGAGACCGGACTGTGTGTCGCACGGCGAGGAAAAAAGGAAATTGGATGGATGTGCTTACCATTGTCAAAGTAGACGTCAATGTAGTTGGGAGTTGCCTCGGCGAGCTTCTGCTTAAAGTCGGCGTCCTTGTAGTTGAGGGCAACGTCGAAGCCGAGCTCCTCAACCAGCCACTTGCACTTTGCCTCGCTGCCGGCAAGGCCAACGACGCGAGCACCCTTGAGCTTGGCAATCTGGCCGGCGACGCTGCCGGTGGCACCAGCGGCACCGGACACGACGACCGTCTCACCGGCCTTGGGCTCGCCAATCTTGGTCATGCCGACCCAGGCGGTGATGCCCGTCATGCCGAGGACGGAGAGCATGTCCTTGGGGTCCCTCAGGCCCGGGTAGTTGGAGGAGGGCTCGAAGGAGCCCTCGCGGAGGATGGCGTACTGGGTCCAGCCGGTGAAGCCGCAGACGTAGTCGCCGGCGGCGGCCTGCTTGCTCTTGGAGGCGAGGACGCGGCAGATGGAGGCGCCGCGCATGACTTCGCCGATCTGGACGGGGGGGAGGTAAGAGCGAGTATCTGAGGGGATGTGTGAGTCCGGCGTTGAGAAAGTGTTGCCGAGTTTCGTTTCAAGGGGAAAAGGGCCTTTACCTTGCAGCCAGCCTCGCATGGCCGGGTCCAGAGAGAGGTAGAGAGCCTCGACGAGAATCTCGCCATCCTTGAGGTCTGCTGGTGTGGGAGCAGGAGTGACTTTCTGAGCAAAGGTTGTGCCGGGGACGATGTCATCGGTGGGCCGCTCGGCCAGGACGATGGAGAGGTTGTTCACGGTCATGTTGAAGGAGGTAATGAGGAGGAGGTTGATGTTGATGGCTATGATTCAGATACTAGGTCGATTTTTGTATGTTCTGGATGGATACAGTAGTCTGTGAACCGAGAGAGCGACTGCAAAGCCGTCTTTATACCTGCTGCTCGCGTCCATCCGGGTCCCAAAAGACGGCCGGCCCTCCAGCTAGCGGTTTTAGCAGCCGTCGACGGCGACAGCCTCAAAACAGCTGTTTGCTCCATTGAACTAGGGACTTCACAGACTCTGAAACAAGAGAAACATGGAGATTCCGACTGCGAGAGTTCCACGGGGACCCGCATGCGTTTCCGGTGAACTTGTACCTACTTTTGGGCCTGCCACCACAACCGCAAGCACTCCGTACTTGAGCTTTCGGACTGTGCTCCGTGGCCTCGGACATGGATGGAGACCTCCTGCATGGCCATTGACTCTGTTTGGGGTCGGTCCGGAGCCGCAGCGCCGATCGAGAAAGGCTTCAAGGGTTGCAATGATGCAACGGCACGGAGGAGCCAAGAAAGAAGGTAAAAGAAGGACCACCAGCCACACAGACAGGGAGGAAGAACCCCAAAGAAACAGCAAAAAGAAGGGCAGAGAAGAGAAAGATGCCCTACGTAATACCAACCGCCGGCCGCAAAGTCCCCCACAAAAGCCACCTCTCTGCTTCTCTGACTAGGCCCGCCATTATCGCAATGGGGATATTCCTCCGGTGCGGAGTTTCGCCTTCGCCGGCGCTGTGCAGCCCCGGAGCTCAGGGCATTCTTTTGGGTCTCTCGGCCGAGCCCTGGATTGAGAAAGGAAGCCGGGCTGCAGGGCCTCTTCTCGCTAGATCCCGTGGCTGCATGAATGGGCGGGATGCCGAGGTGCTTTCTTTTCGGCGTCGAGCGAGCGGCAGCCGGAGCAACAATGGATTTTGCAGGGATCAGGCCCGGGACAACTGCCGCTACGAGTAAACGCAGCCATTGCAAAGAGGAACCAGGAAGACGGAAGCTCGACCGATCAGTAATAAGGGGTACAATGCAAGAGCGTGTAAGTCCGGGTACGTGCACAGGAGTCCGTCAGGCTCAAACAGACATGATGCAAAGAAGTACAGTATGTAGCACAGAGAAGATCTGGGGACGCACTCGGTGGTGCTCCGATAATTCATGCAACCCTCGCAGAAAGATAGTCTCGGTGAGAGGACATATTCAGAAAAGGTCCCCGTCCGCGCCGCTTTTTGCGCCTTTTCCGCGCTCCGGACTCGTTGACTCGCTAGTGCCGAGAGTCGATGGGCGGCCGATTGGTCACGCCGATTGAATGGCAAGCCTGGGACTTTGACAGATAGATGCGACCTCGGGGCTGAGGTTACTCAACTGGTGGTCAACTTGTTGGGAAACTTGTAACTAAGGCGAGGGATAACTTTAGCGTTATCATCTGAACACATGCCCCTTGATGGTTTGGAGAGACGTCGAAGACGAAAGAAACGGGTACTGTGCTCCGTGCTCTGTGGCTGACATCTATCGCCGTCAAAACTAGGTACCTGGCAGAGGGTGAAGGACATGATTCGAGGTTGCCACTTGTGCTGCTCAAGACGAAATGATATCATTCCAAAGTATTCTAAATTGGAGAGACGTTCCATCTATGGGGACAGCTCCCGTTTCCTTTGTTTAGAATGCTCTCTCTTCATTAATAATGGCAGACGGCAGGGAAGCAAATCGTGAGATTAAGCTGCCGGGTGCCGAGCCGAGGCCCATCTTCGGCATTGGCCAACTGATCTGATTAAGCGCGATTTTTTTTTTTTTCTTCTTTTCTTTGTTTCGTATGTACCCTTACCCAGGGGTCCATGATTCGATGATGGATGCCATCATCCTTCGAGACGAGTCTCACAAAATGCAGCCTGTATAGCTGATAAAAGTGACAGTTCTGATCGAATTCAGATTGAGTTGCTTTCTACATAAGCGCCCGTTTGCCGTATTATTCGGCCTTCTTCTGGCCTTTGTGTTCTTGAGGCTTCCAGCCCGGAACTGGACGCGTTTAACCAATGAATCTCTTGAGAAGAGGCAAACCCAGGAACGGCACTGACAGAACGTCGATAAGAGAGGGATGATTGTGGAGTTCTTAGCCTCGGATGAGTGCCAGACATCTATGGAGTATCCAAGTGTGTTACCGCTACCCTACCGTTTTTTCTCAGTCGCGAATTGTCATGCTCGAATCCACCTGACGGCTGTTGTCCTCGCCTACATGTACCCAGGTAACTAGGTAATTGAGGCTGTCTGAACCAGATGACCACGAAAACATGTAATGTGAACACTCGGGAGATGCATGAGCCGAGGTCGCAATAGCCACCGATAAACACTCTTCAGAGAGAGCCATGGACTACATGGCATTGAACTTGTAGAAGGCAATATTGGACGGAGAGGCCACACAGGGCTATAGCTTGTCTGGCCACCCTGCCGGCAGCCACAGCTCGCGTGAGTCTCTCTCCTCTTGCGACGCAATGCAATCCTAGACAATTGGGAGCCGAAGTTTTGTTCGTGTGAGCTAGGACGCAAGACCGGGGCGTGGAGTCCCGAGGTGCCGACTGCTGGGAGACGGTTATATCAATCATCATGGGCTTCCAAGACATTTTCCCAATTCTCACCGGAGCGACTGCATTCAGCCCTCTTTGACGGCATCACTCAACACAACGGCTGTCGGAGGCCATCGTCCGTTACAAGCCGCGTCCACAGGGCGACTGCCGGGTGGAGTGGTCGAGAGTGAAACGTAAAACACGAAAGGCGAAGATTGAATAAAGGGAGGTGTCAGCTCAGAACGAAGGTTGACAGTCGCCAAAGCTGCTGTCAAGTTTTGGAACTTGCTTGGACCTGGCAACTTCGGAATCAGCCGGATCTTCCCGAACGCCATGTCACCTCACAGGCACCGAAACATGACGGTATTCAGCCGCAATCCCTCGATGCACTCGACAATGCTTGATTAGGCTTGATGCTGCGAGCCAACACCGAATGACGAGTGAGAAGATACTAACGCAACTATATCCAGAGATCAGTTCTCAGTCGATTCACGAGCCAACTCGCAGCATAATGCCATAGCTGGCTCCGTTCACCACTGTCGCGTCCGCTAGCTGAGAATCTTCCATGGCTAAACGGCGTTACACGGCCCTCGCCTTCAGCCGCACCGATCTTGCGTCGTCATCACGCAAACCGGATGCCAAAGTCGAAGGATTTCTCCGTGTTGGCGATTATCTTCACGAGACCATGATCCAGGACTAGCCCAACGAGATCAAGACAACTGCAAGCGTTGAACAGAGACACGCGTCTTGCATGGTGAATTGTATTCCTGTATTGATCGAACTTCGTGGCGTGACAGCTGAAATGGCTCCCAAAACGCCTCGAGGCAAACGAAAAGACGACCAAGTCCCTGTTGCCGGCTCGACCCACCTTGGTGTTCGAATAGGCAATTGATTCGAAGGGCTGTGAATTCCGTGTTGCTCCGTTAATCCCTAATCCCGTTCCCTGTGAAGCTGTGATATTGGGAGCCGGAGAACCAGACATTTTCGCAGCATCATCAATCGATGTCAAAACAGCATTCTTGAATTAGGAATCACAGCCCGAGACTCATCATCGATCGGGCAGATGGGATTAGACGTCGTTCATGATGAATAGAGAGTTGACAAGCCCTCTCATCAGCTCCAATTCTCAAGTTGCATAAATGCAAGCTTACGAAGCTACTCCGACTGGAACTAGACCCTACAAAAGTTACTCCGTTCCTCCGTTCAGGAGCATCGGCGCAACTCGACCATACGGAAACGAATGCCATCACAATAAAAAAAAAAAGAAATATCCTAGACTCACCTCGTAATCGAATTATCTTTTCTGTGCCATCCATACCAACCTTCCAAGGGACAGACACGTCACGTTCGTTTCCAAATCGTTATCGCTTCAATGCAGGATCCTGCCTCCTTCTGTTACGCCGTTGCTCCGTCTTGATGCCGTGCAAAAATCCGACTGCCTAGTCAATACGCGATCTCAACATACATATACTGGGCGCCATCATCTTTGTGGACGAACATTCGCACTGCCTCTGCTTCTCGGAAGGATTGACCTCTGCAAAATCCCCCTACATTCAGTTCTTTTGCACATTTCTGTATCGGCGCACTTCTCTTGAAACGCTTCGTCAAGGACCGATCCCCCTTTCCAAGCAACTTCACCTCCAGGCCAGCGAAGAAAACTTTTGTCGCCAACTATCACATCTCAACTTCAACACCATCAACCATGTCAACACCGCCTGAGGGCCTACCAGGGACACCAGGCGGCTATGTTGTCTTTGGTCCGCTCGCAAACTGCACGCTCGACGTCTGCCCCCTCGAATGGAGCGTCTACAAATATCGCCCTTCAATCGCTGCCAACTCCGTCTTCATCGCCCTCTTTGCCATCGCCATTCTCGTCCACATCATTCTCGGCATCCGATGGCGCCAGTGGAACTTCATGGGACTCATGGTCTTTGGCTGTCTAGTTGAGATTGGAGGTTATGCTGGACGCCTGGTTCTCTACAACAATCCTTTTTCGTTTGGCGGCTTCATGGACCAGATTGTCCTCATTACCATCGGTCCGGTATTCTATACTGCCGGCATATACATCACTTTATCCAAGACGTGAGTCTCCGCTCAAGCTGAGCCGTGGTCGACCTAGCTGACATCATGGATAGCATCAACTTCTTGGCTCCCGAAATTTCACGCATAAAGCCCGAGCTCTTCTACTATATCTTCATCCCTCTCGATATCGTCTGCCTCATTCTTCAAGCCGCTGGAGGTGCCATGTCCACAGTCAGCTCTGGTTCTAGTCAAAACGGCGTCGACATTGCCATGGCGGGCCTGGCGCTCCAAGTCGCCGGTCTCTTCTTCTTCAGCCTCTTGTTCGTCGACTACGTGACTCGCTATGTGCGAAAGAAGAAGTCGGCACCTTTGGGCCAGAGAATGCGCATCTTCTTTGGCTTCCTCGGCGCCGCTATCCTCCTAATCTTTATTCGTTGCATATACCGATGCTACGAGCTGAGCAAGGGCTATGTCCACTCTGATCTGATCACCGATCAGGGCCTCTTCATCGGCCTTGAAGGAGTGTAAGTGTCATGGATCCATTTTTCAGTGTTTCTGCAGCCATGAGCTAACGGTTGCCTTAGTTTAATTGTTCTCGCTGCTTTTTGCCTTTCCATCGGTCACCCTGGCTTTATTTTCGGTCGAAACGAAACCAAGGATGTTTCTGTTCCTACAGACGATGAGACTGCCAACCTCGAGTCCAAGGCTTGATGCTGCTGCCTATTATATCCCATAGCGAATCATTCATCTAGAAGGGGACCCAAGACTTGGATACCGTAGAGGCTGGTACACAGCAGTGACTGTGATGCTTCTAGCGAAGGCGGCATGGCACGGGATTGCCTGCAAGAGTCATGCCGTCTGATTACATATGTGGTTATTTAGCAAATAGCTCTTGACATTGAATTATTCAGATCCTGGTCGCAAATTTCCGCCGTGGCAGCCTATTTCGCACTGGCACCGGCATTGTTGCTCACATCGAGCGTTTCGCTGGCTGCATCGATATTGTCCAATCTCTGCCACAGGCGTAATTGTAGGGGTTTCCTCGGCAGTACAAGTACAGGATGGTGCACTCCCTGTGGCAAACGTCTTGGGGCTCGTCATTTATATCAAAGATTGAGCCTCGGGGAGTGAGAGAGGCGCGTGGAAGAAACATTGCTGCCCGCTAACAATATTGCATAGGATTCTCGAATCACAGACCATCTTTCAGGATTGCTTCACTTCACAAAGCCATTGAAATGCACCTCCAGGTTTACAAAACTACGCTATGGTATCTGAGTGATCCATTTGGTAGCAGTTATATATTCTGGACATGGGGTTTTTCAAGGTGAGGCTCACCCGAGGAGGCCCTCGGACACCTATTATGCCTTTGACATATGCATAAGTATGATACACAGACATCCTGGAAAGGATGCAGATTGCGTTATAGTTGAAATGCTTTAATCTGGTCATACGATCCGACGCAATACGTTGAAGAATTTCCACTTTATCCGCCGCATGACAAGGTGATGCATAGCTGTTTAGTCGCGAAGTTGGGAGATCACATCGTCGACGGTTGATGCACAGAACCTGTACCTTAATGGTAAGAAATACACGACTGGTCGCTTCTTGTCATTTTTCCCCCTGTAATGCCATGCCCCACGACATCTTGTTCTCTCTCTCGGTACCGGAGCACAACGCGTTTGCATACCTGGTAACTGGGCTCTGTGTTACAGCTGTCTCAGTCATTTCTGTATGATCATTAATCGTACGAGGCCATCAAAGATGTCGACACTACGTACTCCGTATGAAGTACTGGTACGGAATTTTGATCACGGGCAGAGAGAATGAGGTGCCTCGAGGTAACCTGCGAGTTATGTCCTGTACGTGTATCTAAGATGGCCGCGAGCCGGAACTTGATCTACGCAAAGAGCCCTGTAGATGGTCAGAATCACTGTTCTGTATAAATGACCTTCAGGTGGTGATCAGTCACTATGCTAATGGACATGATAAATGTAGAGGCGGTTATGTTGTCAATTTCAATATTCATGTCCTCCTGACGGAGACTCGGATTGTAGGGTAGGGCTTCAGCAGTTGCAATGACCGCTACACCATGAACGTGACCGAAAGAACACGAGATTCACCTCAGGCCCTCAAAAATTGACCAGTCACCCATGACTACCTAGGTGGTCATATTTGATGTCTCACCATCTCTTCCGTCCACCACGTCCCGATCCTCCTGCCTTCGCGTTCTTTTCCCCCGCTAGTTGCGGTGATCGATGAGGAGAGAACTCAACAGTCCACTCACTTGGTGCCCAAGCGAGTCACTGCTGCCTGAGTGCCTCTGAATGTGACTTTATTCCTTGCCTTGCTTGGTCATTACGCTTAACATGCCGATGGCTGCGCTACTGCATGTCTCACATTCGGACCGCCGACCCAAGGGCGAGCGGCTCCGGTGTGAGACAACCCGCCCTAGCCCCAGGCTTGCAGGGTTGCTTGCCGTGCAATTGGTAAGTCTACCAGAGATCAGCAAAGGATTCTGAGTTAATCTGAATGCCCTCCAAGCTCCATACTCGACTGATGTAAGATGCCTAAACCGACTCATCATCAGGTAATTTCGAGGTTACTAAGGTCAAGTTGTCGGACTAAGCGTGACAACACCACCAGGTGACTCTGCTCCTTACATGCCCTGAGGCACCGGGATCAACTTTCAGACTTGCATGTAGCCTTATGCAGGGCGGAAACCCCCTATAACCGACATGCAGAAAGACAACCCGATCATTGGTCAGTTGCAACTGCACGTTGGATCCGTCAGGTCTCCCAGTCATTGACTGGATAGGCACATACGGAGATGAGATTTGCCTTGCTTCGAAAGATGTTGCAGAAAGAGGTTGCTGTCTTGGATGAACCGACGTTGTTGCACTCTTCTTGGCGGATTCAGAGATCACATCAGCACCTCGCCGGTCAGGACCTTTAGCTCACATCAGCTCTTTGTGGCTCAGGTTCCTAAACAAGCTCATGTATTGGTTTGCCATTTTGCAATATCCCTCGACGTCAGGCCATTCCTCCAAGCAATTGGTTCCGGCCATCGAGCTATTTCCGACTTCCGAGACAAATGGCGACAGACAAGGGCAAGATGGCCAATTGGCAAGTCTTTGTGACATTTTGTTGTTTACAAACAGAGACAATCCGTGCAAGATTAAGTAAAAATGATGTCTGAGACTGAGCGAGTTGCGAGCGAATGGCGGGCGTATACGCGGTGCCAGGCATATGCCTGTCTCTTCAGTTGGGTAGTTCAACTCAGTCAACGGTCATGGGGAGGCATTTGGAAGACAGAGAAAATCGTGACGTGGCTTTGCAGGAGCCTTTACACTCTTTACACCCCCAATAACATGCTCACACCGATGAACGTGCCATTTGTTTTCATGTTCGTCAGCTGCCCGTTTGCTCTCGGATCCTGTTTTGATCGCGATTCTTGCGGATAGAAGAAACCAGAAATCCGCAAGATCGCCAATAACGGCCTGTTGCTTGGGGGCTGCTCGTTACTGAAATCCCATCACATTGTGTCCATGTGAACTACTGCAGGCGATCAGCGGAGGAATACACATCTCATGTAATATCACACCAATCACTGCGATGCTTATTTGATGCCTCGCCAGTGAGCATCAAAGGGTGGGATGATCGACACAATGGATGGCATGGATAGCAACTCTCAGTATAGTTGATGCCTCCAATGCCGCCTCTGCCGCATAATATGTACTGTCGGCGATCAAATCATGAAATCGGTCGCGTTGCTCGTGCGGCCAGGCGAGGCTGAATCGAGCCACCGCATTCGTGAACCGATCAGACAAAAGTAGGGATACCCGCATATCCGGCTGTTGTACACGTACGAAATCCTGATGACTTCATGTTGTGACTGCAGAGAACATGCAAGGGCGTGTGCCAAGCTGCGTCCTCTTGACTCAACGCATGGAGGGAGACTCTTGGCGGCTCATCTCAGCTCGGTCAAGTGGCACGACAATGTTGTCTGGATTGCGCCATGGTAGTACTAGCATATATATAGAAGCTTACGAAGGAATAGGTGGAAAGGAGCGTTACACGTGCGTTGAACTTTTCTATGCTCGAGGTGGGCAGTCTTCTCAACTGAGAAGCAGTTCTTCACGCTGCGGGTTTGATGCCGCGACAACTTCCATCTCATCACAGGTATACATCAGCCCTTCCATCATTTCAAGATGAATAACCTACTAGTAGTCAAGGGTAGATTGGCGGAGGGAAAATCTGGAATCTGGTTCCCGTCATGCAAGATGCGGGTGGACTAGGGACCGAAGCACTTTACGCAGGGGTATGCATTTCCCCGGCCTATAGGATCTTGGCCATTTCTAGTGCTGAATTGCAATTGCGGTTTCCACTTTCCGTCTGTCTTTATTTCTTTTTTCCAACGGTGAGGCTGGTGGTAGCCCGTTGGTAAGCGCCGCGCCTCCCTCCCTCTCCTAGGAGATGCAAGTTCTTGACACTGGCTGTTCTCCAGAGATCAGAACAAAGCCACAGTCAGCAGCAGCAGCAGCTCTTTCTGTCCAAAAGATTGTATGTGTCAACGGATAAAGCCTCTGTATATGTGTATTAGCAATGAGTCGTCACGTCACGGCCAAGACGACACACGGTTCCGAGCTTGTGGAGGCGGCGTTTGGTAATGTCCTCAAGGATGAAGCAGCGTTTGCCTCAGCTCTGTATGCCGCGCCTCGACTTCCAATGCTTCGTAGCTGAAGCTGACTTGGATCCCTGGCCTAAAGTCCAAAATGGTGATTTGTCTGCGGGACAGTGGCGGTAAGTCGACTGGGGGATCTTCCCGCGAACTCGGGTAAAGCTGCATACTACAACGTAAGTGTTGGAAAACTCTGTGAGACATTGACTTAACGACCATGCTGCAATCATTGGCTGAAGCTTGTACCGCTGCGTGTAGGTAATCCTGTCATCAAGTAGTATTACTAGGAGCTGGAGTGTGCATCGTCGATCCTTGAGGAGAGACACCCTTTTATAACGCCTTGCCTCCCACACAACTGCCCCAACCAAGGCAACTTCGTCGGTACACGCTCGATTCCTGTTAACACTTCCAGTCTTTTAGTAAATTTGCTCTTGTACAAAAGTACCTTTTTTACAATCTTTTAATATGTCTGGAATCAAGTCCCCGGCTGAAGAGCCAGGAGCGAGAGGTAGTGGCAACGGCTCTGCCGAAAGCTCCAAGCACCAAGGCGATGGAACTGCAAAGCAGTTTGACATCGCCATTTGCGGTGTCGGTGTCCGCCTTGCCGGCGGTATTCACAGTACCAAAGAGTTTTGGCAAGCATTGACCAGTGGTTTGGATGCCCGGGGTTCTGGGTCAGATGCTCAGAATACCGGCAGATTGAGCGAAGGGCTGAGCGCGTTTGACGCGCCTTTCTTCACGATGGCACGTGATGGGCGGACCGATTGTGACTCGTATTGTCAGAAGTTGTTTGAGGTCGCTCACGAATGTTTGGAGGACGCGTGTGAGGTTGGATATCGTGGTAAAAGGGCTTCCGTGGCTTGCTTCGTGGCCATGCCTGGCCAGAAGGACGCTGGTGTAGAGGGACAGGGAAATACCTCGACGGCTAAACTTGTATCCCAGCAATTCGACTTCCACGGAGCAAGGTAAGTAGTCTTGAATGGTTTCCACTTGAACCAACGCGCGGAGGCTAATCATCCATCCTCTTCAGCGTGACGATTGAGGCGGCTGAAAGCTCTGCCTCGCTGGTGGCACTTGATGAAGCCTGCAGGGCTGTCAGAAATGGCAATGCCAAAGCCGCTCTCGTCGCGGGCATCAACCTCATCGCCACCGGGGCGATTGTGGATGATCTCGAGGCAGAAGCGGTTGCTGCAGTCTTCATCAAGCCGCTGAGCGACGCAGTTCGCGATGGAAACCCGATCCAGGCCGTCATCCGTGCTGCCAGTACGGATTCGCGTGGTACTGTAGTTGTCCAAGTGAGTTTCAACCATTCCTATGACCCGTATGATTCGGAACCCTGAGTTTCCTATGAAACTAACAGTTGAGGTGCAGTGTCCTGATGCCCATCTTGCTGCAAAGTCCTCTCAGCCAGTCCTTGGCAACCTCAAGAGCGCGTCTGGCCTCGTTAGTCTGATCAAGGCCATGTTGTCTTTGGAGCATCAAGAGGCTCTGCCTTCTGCCACAACTGCGTCAAATGGTAAGAGTCTGAGCGAACAATGTCTTTGTTCGCCGCCAGCTGTGTGTGTCGAGGCTCAGCGCTTACCTAAGCCAGCAGATCAAACGCCAAGCCAGAAGCACCCCGACCTTCCACCTGGTCGAGCTTCAAGAATCCGCATCAACTTCGTTGGAGCATCTGGACATGGAGCTCACATCGTCATCGAATCGTATCAGCAGCATGATTTTCTGGCCAATGACGATGATGCTCGCCCGCAGCTGGTGTTGTTCTCTGCAAACAACGTGACGTCTCTCAACCAGCAGATGCGGCTTCACCATGACTTCGCCAGAACACACCCCGATCTCGTCGCTGACATTGCCTTTACTCGAGCTCTCCGCCGAGAAACCCTTGGTCACCGTGCATTTTCTATCCTCGGAAGCGGTGGCAAATGCCTCAGCACAGCAAACCCCGCCAGATGCCCAGTTGCGCCCCCGTCTATCACGATGGTGTTCAGTGGTCAAGGAGCGCAATGGGCAGGCATGGGAAAAGAGCTTCTTCGGCTCGATGCTTTTAGAAACGACATCAAGAGCATGGACAGCATCTTGCGTCAACTGAAAACGCCGCCCTCTTGGACGATCGAGGAAGAGATCCAGCGATCCTCCAGCGACCCTCTTTGTCGAATCAACTCTGTCGAAATGGCTTGTGTGGTCTCTACCGCTCTACAGGTTGCCATCTTCCATCAGTATGAGCGACTGGGAGTCAAGGCGGAGGCTGTCGTTGGCCACTCCAGTGGCGAAATTGCTGCAGCCTACGCGGCAGGCTACCTGAGCTTGAAGGAGGCAATTGTCGTGGCCTACTACTACGGCTACGCCGCTGCGATGAGCGTATGCAATGGAGCTATGGCGGTGACTGGCCTCAGCGCTGAAGAGACCAGAGAGTTCCTGCGTGATGGAGCCGTCGTGGCCTGCGAAAACAGCCCGACGAGCACGACGGTCTCTGGCGACCGCGGCGTCGTGGAGGATATCATAGCTTCGATCCAGCTGTCCAAACCGCAAGTCACAACGCGGAGGTTGCGCGTTGACACGGCTTTCCATTCTCACCATATGGAATCGGTATCTGGCGAGTTCCTACGGCTTCTGGGGGCTGAAGGAATCACTTCGACACAGCGAACAGCGAGAGATGCTACTTTCATGTCAAGCGTCAGCAGCTCAGTCCTTACCTCCGCTGAGGACTTTGGCCCTAATTACTTTGTCAATAACCTGGTTTCTCCTGTCCGCTTCTCTCCTGCAGTCACGTCGCTTCTCGATACCATCCCCAAAGACGGTCTATTCCTCGAGATCGGACCTCACTCCACTTTGTCTGGTCCGCTATCTCAAATCTGCGCCGCTGCCACTGTGCCTTGCAACTACATCTCATCTCAGTTCAGAGAGACAGACTGCTTAGCGAGCCTTCTATCAGCGGTTGGTCGCCTCTGGCAGAATTCTGTGGCTTTGACCCTAGACCCATTGTTTACGGGAAAAGCAATCTCTGGTTTGCCCCGTTACCCATGGAACTACGGCGACTACGACGAAAGCGACCTTCTAGATGCGAATAGCAACTCGCCCTTGTCTGCACAGGATATGCGAGCACAGGTCCTCAAGAGATCCGCGTCAACGACGTCTTCGAACCTCTCGGCCGACGAAACGCCAGAGACGGACATGGAGCTGATCCTGCGGGCCATTTGGGCAGATGTGCTCCGCAATGTGATCCGAATTCGCGTTGAGGATATTGGCAAGCACCATAACTTCTTCCTTCTCGGTGGCGATTCCCTTACCACGACTGAGCTTGCAACAGTTGCCTATCGACACGGAATCCGTCTCTCACCGACGGATGTAACGGAGAATCCCGAGCTTGTACGCATGGCTGCTGTTGCGGTTGTCGACGATACCAACAAAATCGACAACGCTGAGCCGTTTAGCTTGATCTTCAGCGAGGCTCTGGACAGTATCAAACTGAACATCCAGAGACAATGCAGTCTCGCTGCTGAAGCAATCGAGGATATATACCCTTGTGCTACACTTCAAGAGGGATTCATGGCACTGGGACTGAGGCAACCTGGATCGTACATTCATCGACAAGTCTATAAACTCATGCCGCATGTTGACCTTGATCGGTTCATGGCTTCTTGGGACACAGTCGTCAGGCATTGTGGCAGTCTTCGGTCGAGAATTGCTCTTGTCGACTCGCAAGCCTTGCAAGTTGTGGTTGCCTCTGACACTGCATGGGATGCTCCGGTGTATAATGTCGACGTGAACGCATATCTGAAAGAGTCTCGCAGTATTCCTATGAGCTACGGAGATTGCCTAAATCGGAGTACACTATTGCACCAAGATAACGGCGATATCTACTTTGTCTGGATTGTTCACCATGCGGTTTTCGACGGTCTGAGTATGAAGATTGTTCTCGATTCTCTACAGAGGGCCTATCACAGCACGGATTCAATCGAAGCCCTACCGCCATACTCGAACTTTATCCGGTACATTGGATCGCTCGACTCTGACTCTTCTCGCGAGTACTGGCGCAAAGAACTGGAGGGCTCACAGCGGTCTCAATTCCCTGCCGCTTCTATATCTTCGAAATCTCGGGATCGCGTCTTGACGAAATCCCTGCCCTTCCGCAACTCGAAAGCATCGATCACGACCGCTACCATCATCCGCGCTACCTGGGCCCTTGTTCTTGCTCAGTATTGCGGCTCTGACGATGTATGCTTTGGCATGACGCTCTCTGGCCGACAAGCCCCCGTGCCCGGGCTGAACGAGATTCCCGGCCCGATGATTGCCACGGTGCCTGTGCGCATCCAAGTGAAGCGCGATATGCTTGTCTCTGAATTCCTGCAGCGCGTTCAGTCGCACGCTTCCGAAATGGTTGCTCATGAGCAATACGGGTTGCAGAACATCTCCAAGCTTGGACAGAATGCCAAGGAAGTGTGTGACTTTGCCAATTTACTGGTGATCCAACCTACCCAGCACCTCACTTCAACGGCGTGCTCTTCCCTGAACCCGATCCTCCAGCAAGGCTCGGCGGAGAAGGCGATTTCAGAGGAAGCCATGCGGAACTATTTCAATTATCCATTGGTTCTGCAAACCCGTGTCGGAGATGATGCCATTGAACTCGAGTTCACTTACTATGATGACGTCCTGAACGAGGGTCAGCTGGAAGCATTATTCCATCATTTCGCACATGTCACTCAGCAGCTACTTCAGCCAGATGATTCACCTCTGAAGTCTGTCACAGTGTCCAGCCAGTGGGACTTGCAGCGTGTTAGGGAATGGAACAGTGAAGAGCCCGAAATTGTCTCTTTATGCATTCACGAGATCATTGAACACCAAGCCCTCAAGCGACCTGATGACATAGCCATTTGTGCATGGGACATGACATTAACATATAAGAAGCTGAACCTTGCCGCTGATAGACTTGCTCATTACCTGATTGGCAACTCTGCGGTTCAAGTTCAGCCGGGCGATCTCGTTCACGTGTGCTTCGAAAAGTCGGCATGGTTCTTGATCTCCATCTTGGCGATTAACAAAGCTGGAGCTGCTTGGGTACCTCTCGACCCGTCTCACCCTGTCCAACGCCAGAAGCAAATTGTGGCACGGACCAAGGCGAAACTGGCGTTGTCTTCGTCCCGCAATGCTACCCTTTGCGCTGATCTAGTCGAGCATGTCATTCAAGTCTCTGCTGCTCTTGACGAGATGCTGATTGCGGAAAGACAAGGTAGCAAGGGGCTGCCCCGAGTGTCTCCGAGCGCTGCTGCTTATGTTCTTTTCACCTCTGGAAGCACTGGAACGCCGAAAGGCTTTGTCATGCAGCATCAGGCCGTTTGCACAAGCCAAACGTCCATTGTCAAGAGGCTGGGCATGACGCCGGATGTCAGAATGCTTCAATTCGCATCATACGTCTTTGATATGTCGATTGGTGAGATTGTCGGTCCATGGGTTGCCGGTGCCAGCATATATGTGCCGTCCGAAGAGGTCAGAATGAATGGGCTCGTTGAATACATATGCGATATGAAGATCAACTGGGTGTATCTTACTCCTTCATTCTCCCGCACGCTTAACCCGGATGCCCTCCCTGGCCTGGACTTGATGCTGCTCGCGGGCGAGGCTGTAGGCCGCGATGTGCTAGAGACATGGTTCGGGAAAGTTCGTCTTGTGAATGGATGGGGTCCAGCCGAGACCTGCGTGTTCAGTACACTGCACGAATGGACATCTCTCGACGACTCCTCTTTAACCATCGGCAGACCTGTTGGCGGCTTCTGTTGGCTTGTTGACCCCGAAGACCCCCACGTTCTAGCGCCTATTGGAACCGTGGGCGAAGTTGTCATCCAGGGACCAACGCTGCTTAAAGAGTATCTCGCGGATCCTGCGAAGACCGAAGCGACGACGGTTAGGCCACTGCCGGAATGGGCGCCCTACCACAGTACGGACTATTGGAATCGATTTTACAAATCTGGCGACCTGTGTAAATACAACTCGGATGGAACGATTGCCTTTGTTACACGAAAAGATACCCAGATCAAGATCCGAGGTCTTCGGGTTGAGTTGGGAGAGGTAGAGCACCAGATCAAGGCATCCCTCGAAGGAGTCTGTCAAGTTGTGGTGGACATGATGAACACCGATGGCGGCTCAAGCTTGATTGCTTTCTTTTGCTTCAGCAATGAGACAAAAATGGTGACAACAGCCAACGCCGCTGCCGATGATAATGCAACAATGTTCCTCCCTGTCACCAGCCAGCTGAAGAGCCAGATCATCAGCATGATTGGTCACCTGTCCGTGAATCTCCCGAGGTACATGATACCGTCCTTCTTCGTGCCATGCAGATATATGCCATCGATTACGTCGACCAAGCTGGATAGGCGCACGTTGAAGAATCAGGTCGAATCGATGGGTCCCGAGGGTCTGTCCACTTACTCGCTTGTTGATACCGTCAAGAACCCACCAGAAACGCCAATGGAGAGCAAGTTGCAAACGCTCTGGGCAAAACGCCTGAACATGCCGCTGGACGCCATCGGAAGAGATGATAGCTTCTTGCAGATTGGTGGTGACTCCATTGCTGTGATTCACTTTGTGGCCGACGCCCGCCAGGCTGGCATCTCAATCTCTGTCCAGGATGTATTCGACGACCCACGACTGTGGCGAGTGGCTGCCATTGCAACTACAGTCAACGGAGACTCCCATTTGGCTTCCAGCGTAGCACCTTTTGACCTCCTTGAGCCCGGCCAGCTCGACTCAGCGACGAAAGACGAGATACTCGAGAAATGCGATTTACCTAGTTGGGATGCAGTTGACGACGCGTTTCCCTGTACTAAACTCCAGGAGGGGCTGATGGCACTGACTGCGAAACAGCCCGGAGCGTATGTTGCAAAGATGGTGTTCAAGGTTCCGGCGCATGTCGATGTTGACCACTTCAAGGCCTCCTGGGAGCGAACAGTTGCCGTTTGCAGCAACTTGCGCACCAGGATCGTCCAGCTCAGCAGCCTGGTTTCCATTCAAGTCATTGTCAAAGAGCCTGCGCAATGGGAAACGGCCGACAACCAAGGCATGGATGCCTTCTTAAGGCAAGCGAATGGTATCCGCATGTCCTATGGATCTCGACTCGCCCGATTTGCACTCGTCCAAGGTGACAGTGGCGATGACTATTTTGTCGCAATCATGCACCATTCGATCTTTGACGGGTGGTCTCTGGCTCTCATGGTCCAGACATTCCACGCAATCTACAGAGAGAGTGAAATGCCGAAGCTGAGTTCATACTCGACATTCGTGCGGTACACGCTCCAACTCGATTCCGAGAGTTCGGAGAGGTACTGGAAGACACAAATGGATGGAGCGAGACGGGCTGTCTTCCCTCTGCCAAAGGATGATATTGCGGTTGCCAAAAGTCAGAGAAACGTCCAAATCTCAGCGAAAGAGGTCAAGATGCCGCAGTCGACAGACGGGGCGATTACCAGGGCGACGTATCTTCGAGCTGCGTGGGCTATGCTTCTTGCAAGATACTGCAATACGGATGACATCTGCTTTGGTGCCTCAGTTTCTGGCCGCAACGCTCCTCTCGTAGGTGTGGAGAGTGTTCTTGGCCTGGTTGTCTCAACCCTCCCAGTCCGAGTTCGGCTGAGCCCAGAACAGTCACTATTTGACTTCCTTCGTGATGTTCAGAAGCAGTCAAACGATATGGTGACGCACGAACAATTCGGGCTACAGAACATAGCCAGACTCGGCTCCGATGCAAAGGACGCATGCAACTTTACCAGTCTCATGGTTGTCCAACCAAAGGCGATGACGAGCGAATTTGACGGAGAGGAGGCAATCCTCGTTTCCACCAGGGAAGAACAGCGTTTGGCATGGCAGTCGATGGAAGACTACTTCAACTATCCTCTTATCCTCCAGTGCCACCTGGGAGATGACAGTGCTGAACTCGAGTTTGTATATGATGCAGACATTGTTTCCGAGTTCCAAGTGCTTGCGTTATCCCACCAGCTCGACCACATCATTCACCAGCTTGCGTCTCTGGACAAGAAAACGCTTCTACGAGATGTACCAAAAGCTGGGCCGTGGGATCTCCAGCAAAGCATGGATTGGAACTCTCACAAAGTTGTGGTCCAACAAGTCTGTATGCATGATCTCATTTCTCAGCGTGCCAAATCATGCCCCGACGATGAAGCCTTGTTTTCTACCGAAGGATCGCTCACATACGCTGCCTTGGATCGCCTGTCTGATCTTGTCGCGCGGCAGCTTCTGCAATACAATGTCCAGCCTGAGACGATTGTACCCATCTGCATGCAGAAGTCCATCTGGGCTGTGGTTGGCATGATCGGTATCTTGAAGGCTGGTGGTGCATACATGCCACTTGATCCTTCACATCCCGAATCAAGACGGCAAGCCTTGGTTCAGGAGGTGAATGCTAAAGTGGTAGTCTCGTCGCCATCCATGGCCACGTCTTGCGAAAGAATGGCGCCGCATATCATTCAGGTTTCTTCATCGTTATTGGCGCTTTCTCCCGAGACGCTTACGGACTATCGTTCGCTCAGTGATTACAAGAAACCCGAGCCTCATAACGCTGCGTACGTTCTCTACACTTCTGGCTCTACAGGAAAGCCAAAGGGCTTGCTCGTCACGCACTCGGCGGCTTGCACTTCGCTGCTGAAGCATGCTGATATGTTTCACTTCAAGCAGTCTTCGCGAGTTTTCCAATTCGCGAGCTACGTCTTTGACGTTAGCGTCTTGGATATATTCCTCACTCTGTTCCTCGGAGCTACCCTCTGTATTCCTACAGAAACCGAGAGAATGGACAGAGCATGGCGCTTCATGACACAGGCACGAGTCACCTTGGCATCCTTGACGCCATCATTTATCAGGACTCTCGATCCTGATACTCTCCCCACTCTTCAGACAATCGCTACCGGTGGAGAGGCTACCACGAAGGATATCCTTGAAACATGGCACGGGAGAGTAGAGCTGATCAATGCCTATGGGCCGGCGGAAGCTTGTGTCAACTGTGCTGGCCATCCCTTCAAGTCTCGGGACGACTCACCCATGACTATTGGACGCCCATTCGCTCACCGGCTTTGGATTGTGGAGCCGGACAATCATAATCGCCTTGCGCCCGTCGGGTCTATTGGTGAACTACTTGTCGAGGGCCATGCAATTGCGCGTGGCTATATCAACAACGAGGAGAAGACCAAAGCGTCCTTTGTCCAATCCCTGGATTGGCTGCCTACTCAAACAACGAGCGACAGACCCATAGCCTACAAGACCGGTGATCTCGCAAGATTCAACCCTGACGGAACGATTGAATTCTTCGGGCGACAAGACACGCAAGTCAAGTTACGTGGTCAGCGACTGGAGCTCGGCGAAATTGAATACCACATCAAGGCCAACCTCGCAGACGTTCAGCATGTTGTGGTGGACCTCATTGAGCGTGAGGCAGGCAAGATGATTATTGCCTTTGTCACATTCCATAGTTACTCGTGTGACAGCACAACAGCAGATGCCGAGGATCCTTATGCCAACTTCATCAGCAATGAAGTTTACGTCTCTTCTTTCCAAGCTCTCATCGAGGCGCTCCGACGTGTGCTACCAGGCTACATGATCCCCAGTATCATCTTCCCTTTGAGAGATATGCCTCATACATCGTCAAACAAGATCGACAGGAGGACGTTGCGTGAACAAGCGACAAGCATGCCTCGCGAACGAATATCCGACTTTTCCATCGCACGTCAAGACAAAGTTCCACCCACGACTGAAATGGAGCTGAAGGTCCAAAGCCTCTGGGCTCGAGTGCTCAAGATCGATGCAGACGATATATCCAAATTCGACAGCTTTTTCGAGATTGGCGGTGATTCCATTTCCGCAATCTATCTTTCGAATCTTGCTGCGCGAGAGGACATGCTGCTTCCGATTGCAAACATCTTCAAAGAGCCTCAACTGGCCTCGATGGCTGCTTCGACGACGATCGGACAGTCCACGCATGCTGACGTTGAACCGTTCAGCATGATTGAAGGAACAGAGTTGGAGACTTTACGTGCCTCGATTCGCCGGCAATGTGGACTTGCGAACGAACAGGAGCTTGAAGACATCATTCCGTGTACGCCGCTACAAGAGGGTCTTATGGCTTTGACCGCGACACGTCCGGGCTCTTACATTGCCCGGCGAGTGTACAAGTTGGCGAGTGGTGTTGATCTAGATCGTTTCAAGGACTCTTGGGAACGGACTGTCAAGGCCTGCAGTAGCTTGCGGACGAGGATCGTCCAGCATGGCGATGTGTCGCTCCAGGCTGTGATCTCGAATGATGAGCTTTGGGAGGAGACTGGTGGCCAAAGGCTCGAGTCCTACATGAAGGAGCTTAAGGACCTTAACATGGGCTATGGATCGCAGCTTTCGCGACACGCAATCTTGAGTTGTTCAAACGGGTCGACATACTTTATCTGGGTTGCCCATCATGCTATTTTCGACGGCTGGACAATGCAGATCAACCTGGGCGTTCTGAAACGGCTTTATGCACAGGATACTCTTCCGCATATTCGACCATTCGCCAACTTTGTTCATTATATCTCACAGCTCGACCAAAAGGCGGCTATGGACTACTGGCTTGCGGAGCTGGAAGGCGCCCAGAGGGCTTCATTCCCACCTCAGAAACTGTTGACTGACACCAAATCTCAGAAGACTCAGATCATGAAGAGGAAGCTGGCAGTGCCGACCCAACCCAACTCCTCTGTCACAAAGGCTTCTGTACTTCGGGGCGCTTGGGCGCTTGTCCTCAGCATGTACTGTGAGAGCAACGACATTTGCTTTGGGGCAACTATTTCAGGTCGGCAGGCGCCTGTTCAGGACCTCATCAACATTGCTGGCCCAACGATTGCAACAGTCCCCGTGAGAGTTCGTCTAGACCGTTCACAGCTTGTTTCCGAATATCTGAAGAAGATCCAGACGCAGGCCTCCGAGATGGTGGCGCATGAACAGTTCGGCCTTCAGAACATATCGAAGCTTAGCCCCAGTGCTAGAGACGCAACCGACTTCACCAGCTTGTTCGTTGTCCAGTCGAGACAACAAGAGGCTGAAAATCCCCAGGCAGAGCTCTTCGCCTCCGATGCCGATGATGAGACAAACATCGAGAACTGGATAGAGGACTTCTTCAATTACCCCTTGACGGTCGAATGCGATCTGATGCATGACCAGGCTGTCATGACTATGTACTACGATGCTGATGTATTTTCCGACCATCAGCTTCACGGTCTCTGCAACCAGTTTGAGCATGTCGTGCAGCAACTGACCCTTCGGTACAAGGAACCGCTCGAGAGCCTGTCAATGACTAGTCAATGGGATATTGACTTCGCTCACGCCTCCAACCCTGTCAGGCCTCTCGTTGTTGAGTCATGCATCCATACGCTGATTGAACAGCGAACCAAGCTGAACCCGGCGTCTCCGGCAGTGTCTTCTTGGGACGCTGATTTCACCTATTCCGAACTCGATGAGAATGCCAACAGGCTGGCGAATCATCTCCTAGACAGGCTGAAAGTGAAGGCTGGCGACCTAGTCATAGTCTGCTTCGACAAATCCGCCTGGTTCATCGTGGCGATCTTGGCTATCAACAAGATCGGTGCCGCTTGGGTGCCCGTTGATCCCGGACATCCAACGGATCGTCAGCAGAGCATTGTTGGCCAGACGAAGGCAACTTTAGCTCTTTGCTCTCCTGCAAACGTCTCAAAGCTCGCTGGCATGATCGCCAATGTCCTCGACGTGAACGCCGGGTCCATGTCCAAGCTACCAGCCAATGATGTGGTTAAGCCTGACGTGAAGGTCAGTCCCGACGATATCGCATACATCATCTTCACCTCAGGATCAACCGGAGTCCCTAAAGGTGTTGTGATTCAGCACCGCGCTATCTGCAGCAGCCAGGTTTCTTTAAGTCGGAGGCTTGATATGCACGACGGCGTCAGGATGCTTCAGTTCTCTTCCTTTGTGTTTGATGCCTCACTCTTTGAGATCTACAGTCCACTCATGTCCGGCGCCTGTGTTTGCATCCCTTCATGGGATACACAGATGAATTCATTGCCCGCCTTCATACGGGAAAACAATGTTACATGGGCATTCCTGACTCCGTCACTCGCTGGCGTTATCAGACCGGAAGACGTGCCCTGCTTAGAGCTTCTAACTGTTGGTGGTGAGGCTCCAAGCAAAGAAGTCGTCAACCGCTGGCTCGGCAAACTTCGTCTTTTCAATGTCTGGGGACCAACGGAAACGACGGTTATCGCCGCGGTACATGAATATACATCTACTGACACCTCCCATTTGACTATTGGCCGCCCCATATGTGGCAATTGCTGGATCGTCAACCCTGAGGACCCTACTAAGCTGGCTCCTGTAGGGACTGTTGGTGAGATCATGGTTCAGGGTCCCAACCTGCTCCTAGAATATCTGGCAGATCCGGGGAAAACGGCTGCCGCCACTGTTACGTCGCTTCCGCACTGGGCGCCCAACCGCGAGTTGTTCAGTCGATTTTACAAGTCTGGAGATCTGGCTGCGTATAACGCAGACGGCACCATCAGATACAACAGCCGCAAGGATGGCCAGATCAAAATTCGCGGTCTTCGTGTCGAATTGGGCGAGATCGAACACCACATTCGAAAGAACTTGGAAGGGCCATGTCAAGTCGCTGTTGAAGCGCTCAAGATCGAAGCCGGTACCCATCTAGTTGCTTTCATCTGCCATAACAACGATACCATTCCGGCTAGTATGACTGGTCATGTAGCAACCGAAGCCATCTTCGTCCCGTCAACGGAAGAGATCAGAAGTAACCTGGGGGCGATGCACGGTTCTTTGGCCTCTGCCCTTCCAAGCTACATGGTGCCTACCTTCTTCATTCCTTGCAAGCAGATGCCCCTCGTTTCATCCTCTAAGATGGATAGGAAGCTCTTGCGTCAACTTGCCGCGGCATTGGATAGGCAGTCTTTTGAGCAATACTCCCTGTATGCGGTGACCGAGGCCAAGTCTAATCCGGAGACCGAAATGGAGCACAGCTTGCAGCAGCTTTGGGCTGATGTTCTGAAAGTCCCTGCCCAGTCAATCGGTAGACATGACAGTTTCTTGGCAATTGGCGGCGATTCAATTGCCATTATTCGCCTCATTGCCCTAGCCCGCGAGCGTGGTATTGAGCTCCGAGCAAACGACATCTTCAAGGATTCTCGACTTTCTTCTGTCGCTCTGAATGCGGCTTCTATCGAAGTTGCATCGGATCCTGTCAATTCTGCCAAGCCATTCGCGTTATTGGAGCCACACGTCCGAGATGCCCTTTTAACGCCGCGGATGAGAAAGCAGTTGAAACTAACCCGCTCGATGAAGATTGAAGACGGCTATCCTTGCACAAACTTGCAGGAAGGTCTCATGGTTCTAGCAGTGAAGCAGCCCGGATCATACATCACGAACTTTCACTACCGCTTAGCAGAGAACGTGGATCCCTCCGTCTTCAAAGCCGCCTGGGACAAGACTGTACGGCTATGCGGCATCCTGCGAACGAGAGTTGTCCACCTCAAGGGCTCGTCGGTTCAGATAGTCATTAGTGACTACGAATGGGATAACACGAGAGGCATGACGTTG
Organism: Trichoderma ghanense; assembly: GCF_004382785.1. Lineage (NCBI taxonomy): Eukaryota > Fungi > Ascomycota > Sordariomycetes > Hypocreales > Hypocreaceae > Trichoderma > Trichoderma ghanense. The sequence goes on along the minus strand of NW_027395663.1, from coordinate 1,806,285 downwards.
AACTCTTACCTTCAGTCAACTGAGCATTTGGAGGTGGAGTATGGATCTCGCCTTTGCCGATACGCGTTGGTTAAGGATGAGAACAACCAGACGCACTTTGTCTGGACCATGCACCACGCCATCTTTGATGGCTGGTCTATCCGAGTTGTCCTTGCTACGCTCGATAACGTGTATAAGGGAATGAAGGCCACGCCTTTGACGCCCTATTCTCGTTTCATTGAATACACAATGGCTATCAACTCCCAGTCTGCTTCTGAATACTGGGTGGAGCAGCTTTGGGATGCCAAGAAGGCCTCGTTTCCTCCCACGATGAGCAGCAAGATCTCGGATGTTTCGAATAGCTACCGTTCAATGGTAACGAGTATCGATCTTCCCGATCTGAGCACAACTGGCTTCACAAGGGCTACAATTCTCCGTGCGACGTGGGCAGTTCTGCTTACCCGCTATTGCGAGACCGACGATATCTGCTTTGGAACAACAATCTCCGGTAGACAGGCCCCTGTGCCTGGAATCATCGACATGCCTGGCCCAGCTATTGCAACCGTGCCTTTGCGGATTCGCGTGCCTCAAGAGAAGTCAGTCGCCACCTTCCTGCAGGAGGTTCAAGAGCAAGCCCTTGCGATGGTCGAATTCGAACAGTTTGGTCTGCAAAACATCAGCAAACTGCATGCATGTGCTAAGGAAGCCTGCGACTTCTCCAGCTTGTTAGTTGTTCAGCCGAAAGAAGCCCTGGACCCTGCTGGTCATCGCGACGCCATCCTCATTTCAGCTGATGGAAAGGTTGAGACGGGTGAATACGCCCTTCAAAACTACTTCAGCTATCCCCTCGTTGTTCAAGGACATCTCTATGACGAGTCCACGGAACTCGTTCTCATCTACGACTCCGGCATCCTCCCCGAAGAGCAAGTCGTTGCATTATCGCACCAATTCCACCACGTTGCGAGGGAACTCGTCCTCAAGATGCAGTCAAACGTTAACTCCGTCACAATCTCTTCCTCATGGGACCTTCAACAGGCGATGAAGTTCAATTCCGAGGTACCAGAAGCCGTCGAGGGATGCTTCCATCAGCTCTTTGAGCGTCAAGCCCGTCAGACACCGAAAGCCATGGCAATCTGCGCCTGGGATGTTGCCTCCAGGATGGCCTTGGCTGACGACCGTGTCATATCGTCTGATGAGGTTCCGCCATTCAGCTTGCTACCCCAGTCTATTCACGAGGCACTATCATGTGGTGGTGCAGAACTACAATGCAAACTGACAGAAGGGCAGGCTATTGAGGATGCCTATCCTTGCACTCCGCTCCAAGAGGGCCTCCTGAATACGACTTTGAAGCAACCGGGCGCGTATGTGTCCAAGTTCCGCTACCGCCTTGCAGAGGGGACCGATGTTTCACGCTTTATCGCGTCATGGAATCGTACTGTGGAAGCGTGTGCAAACTTGCGGACCCGGATCATCATCGTTGACGACAGTGCCATCCAAGTCGTCATCAAGAACGGCCGCCGCTGGAATGACGAGGAGAAGAGTCCGTTGCCAGTCCAAGGCCAGCAAGATCTTAATGTCGATTATGGTCTGCCGCTCTGTAACTACTCTCTGATCGAGCATGAGGGCATAAAATACTTCTGCCTCCAGCTGCACCATTCAATCTTTGATGGCTGGTCAGTCCCGCTGATGCTCAGCACTTTGCAGAGCCATTACGATGCAACAGACGTCTCGCCGCTCTACCCGTACTCTCGATTCGTCAAGTATGTCATGGACCTTGACTCTGCGGCGTCAGCCGAGTACTGGACATCTCAGTTAGAGGGCGCCAAGGTCACAAACTTCCCAGCTGGAACCGAGGGTAACAAAGTCGGGTCAAAGCAAACGCGACTTCAATCAATTTCAGTCGGAATCCGACAGTCGGCCAACAGCTCCATCACAAAGGCCGGTATCATACGAGCCGCGTGGGCTATCGTGCTGGCTAGATACAGCGGTGTCAAGGATGTCTGCTTCGGCTCAAGTGTTTCTGGCCGTCAAGCTGCAGTCTCTGGCCTAGAGTTCATCCCTGGTCTCGTCGTCGCCACTGTGCCAGTTCGTGTCCAAATAGACGACCAGCAGCCTGTGTCGACATTCTTACAGAGAGTCCACGATCAAGCCTTCGAGATGATTCCGCACGAGCAATTCGGGCTGAAGAATATCTCGAATCTCAGCGACGAAGCCAAGGTTGCTTGTGACTTCAAGTCCTTGGTCGTTGTTCAACCGGTGCAGAAACTGATTCACGAGAGCAGCCTGCTCAACTTTGCAACAGATCTTGAGGGAAGCAGCAAGGTAGAAATGCTCCAGAATTATCTGAGCTATCCTCTGGTTGCTCAATGCATGCTGGCTGATGATAGCGTTGACCTTGATCTGTATTATGATCCATCAGTCGTGCCTGAACATCAGTCGCAAGGTCTTTCTCACGCCTTCAAGCATGTGATTCAGCAGCTACTGGTTTCCCCTGATCAGCCACTGTCGAAAATTCTAGCTGAGGCTCCTTGGGAAGTCGACTTTGCCGTCTCAGCCAATGGGGTCCCGCCTACGACCATCGAGCGATGCGTTCACTCCCTTATTGAGGACGAGACACTCAAGCACCCAGCAACAATTGCCGTAGATGGTTGCGACGCACGTTTCACGTACCAGCAATTGGAGATCTGCGCCAATAGGCTATCGCATCACCTCATCAACGATTTCCATGTCAAGAACGGCGATGTTGTACACGTCTGTTTTGACAAATCAGCCTGGTATATCGTCGCCATCCTAGCCATCAACAAAGCTGGTGCCACCTGGTCACCACTTGATCCCACTCACCCTGTTCAGCGATACCAGCAGATTATCTCGCAGACTGGCTCAGAATTGATCTTGACTTCTCCGGCAAACACGTCAAAATGCACAGGCCTGACGCGTTCCGTTCTAGAGGTTTCATCTAGGTTGAACGAGTCTTTGTCTACAAACAACGTACCCGAGTATCGGCCAAATGCCATTGTCTCGCCGTTAGATGCTGCCTACATCATCTTCACCTCCGGAACAACAGGCATGCCCAAGGGCGTCGTCATCGAACATAGGTCCTTGTGTACCTCGCAGACGGCTTTGGCCCTCAACGTTGGCCTCACGAATCAATCCAGAACGCTTCAGTTTGCTTCTTTCGTCTTTGATGCATGCATCTTCGAGATCATCGCAACGCTGCTTGTCGGTGGCTGCGTATGTATACCATCCTGGGACGAACAGATGAACAACCTGACAGGCTACATGGTCAAAGCTTCTGTGAACGCAGCATTCGCCACCCCGACTGTTGCTCGTAGCTTGAAGCCGGAAGAGATACCGGGCCTCCAAGTCCTTGTTGTGGGAGGTGAGGCTGCCGCGTCAGACATAATTGGAACGTGGTTTGGAAAGCTACGACTATTCAACGCCTGGGGTCCGACAGAGACGTGCGTTATCGGTTCCCTTCACTCGTGGACTGGTTTGAACGACTCTCCAATGACCATTGGACGACCCATCTTGGGTAATTGGTGGATCGTGGATCCAGACGATCCCAGACGACTCGTTCCCACAGGATGTGTCGGCGAGATTGTCTACCAGGGACCAACTCTCTTTAGAGAATACCTGGCTAACCCATCCAAGACTGACGAGGTCATTGTGTCTTCTCTCCCCGACTGGGCGTTCAATCGTGATTTGAGAGGTTGGGATCGCTTCTACAGAACCGGTGATTTGGGACATTACAATCCAGATGGCACAGTGGAGTTTGTCGGCCGTAAAGATACACAGGTCAAGATCCGTGGTCTTCGTGTCGAGTTGCATGAGATCGAGCAACAAATCATCACAAACCTTTCTGGTGCTCGCCAAGTTGCGGTCGACGTGATGAAACGAGACGAGGCCTCTCAACTGGTAGCTTTTTACAGCTTCAGCGACGAGACTATTGCTTCGCATCTTTCAGCTGGCCCGGACGGAAAGGCAATATTTGCACTCTTGGCAGACGACGCTTTGTCCCAGATTCATGATCTCATTGCTCATCTCAAAGATGTTCTCCCTCCTTATATGGTTCCCACAACCTTCGTCCCCTGTCAACACATGCCAATTGGAACGTCGACCAAATTGGACCGGAAACTCCTCGTGCAAATGGCTACGACGCTGTCTAGAGAGCAGTTCGAACAATACTCCCTTGTGGGAAGTAGCAAGCGTGCTCTTAAAACAACCATGGAATCAAGGTTACAACAAGTCTGGGCTGACGTTCTGCATATTCCGGCTGAATCGATTGGAAGGGATGACAACTTCCTCCAAATCGGAGGCGACTCTATGTCCGTCATCCTGCTGGTCTCTGCAGCTCGTGAGAGCGGGATCAGTATCAGTGCCAGGGACATTTTCCAAGATGCTCGCCTTCTCAGTGTGGCGGCGAAAGCTGAAGTCATTGATGACTGTGATGATTTCAGCGACGTTGAACCGTTTGATATGCTGGACGAAGCTGAGTTGGACTTCCTCCAAACTGACGAGGCAAAATCTTCTCTGGGCTTGAGCGACAATATGAGTATCGAAGACGCGTTCCCTTGCTCAAAGCTTCAAGAAGGTCTGATGGCCTTAGCTATGCAGAAGCCGGGATCTTACATCGGCACATTCCACTATCGCATCTCGAAATCTGCGGACATAGGCAACTTCAAGGCTGCGTGGGAAAGAACCGTTGAGATGTGTCCCAATTTGCGAACTCGAATCCTGAACATTGATGGATCCTCTATCCAGGTTGTGCTCAAGGATGATTTTGAGTGGAATGCTCATCAGGGCTCTCTGGATGGCTACCTCGAGGCTTCGCGCGATATCAGGATGGAATATGGCTCCCGACTCTGTCGTTATGCCCTGATTACTCAGGATGATGGCACTCATTTCATCTTGACCATGCATCACGCAGTCTTCGACGGATGGACAATGCGTCTGGTGCTCGAGACACTGGAGAGCGCATATCAAGGCGCTGACGTGGCCGAACTGAGCCCTTATTCTCGATTCATCCAGTATACGCTCGATATCGACCAAGAATGGGCAAGCGAGTATTGGCTTGGCCAACTTCGCAACGCAAAGAAAGCAAGCTATCCCAACCGACTGACTCCAGGCGAGCAGTCAGCAAATGCGAACAGCACGGGATATCTCGAGTCGGAAATGCAGATTCCGAAGATCCCTGCCGGTACCACAAAGGCAACTATTCTGCGCGCAGCCTGGGCGATCGTCCTAGCTCGCTACTGTGATGCCAACGATATTTGCTTTGGCACAACGGTTTCAGGCCGTCAAGCGCCAGTTCCTGGATTGGCCGAAATGCCTGGTCCCGTCATTGCGACGATTCCCGTTCGAGTCCACCTTGAAGATGATGGCAAATCGATATCCGCCTTCCTGGAGGACGTTCAGTCACAGGCCACGGAAATGGTTGCATATGAACAGTTTGGTCTGCACAATATCGCCAAGTTGAGCGATGATGCAAAGGATGCTTGCGACTTTTCGAGTTTGCTTGTGATCCAACCAAGACAGATTCTCTCGCACATCAATGGAGCGGATGATGCACTTCTCGTTGCGCGCTCCGATGAGTCGGCCGACGAAGCACTAGAGAGCTATTTCACTTACCCTCTGGTCATCCAAGCTCACCTTCATGACGATGGGGATAAGCTTGTCTTCATCTACAACAAGTTCTCCCTCTCCGAACAGGAGCTTGTTACCCTGTCGAATCAGTTCAAGCATGTTGTTTCTCAGCTGGCTTCACGCCCCGACCTATTGCTGGGAGACCTCTCCATCACATCCGAGTGGGATGTCAAGCAGTCTGTTAAATTCAACTCTGAAGTGCCAGAGATTATCGACTCTTGCGTCCACAACCTCATTGAAGCTCAGGCCCGCCGGGTGCCTAACGCGTTGGCAGTGTCTGCTTGGGACGGCAACCTAACCTATAGCCAACTCAACGTATCTGCAAATCGTCTTGCGCGTCATCTTGTAAAGAACTATGACATTCGACCTGACGACCTTGTCCATGTGTGCTTTGAAAAGTCTGTCTGGCACTTTGTTGCAATTGTTGCCATCAATAAGGCGGGTGCGGCGTGGGTTCCGTTGGATCCCTCTTATCCAGAGCAGAGGCTCCGGCAAGTCGTCGACCAGACGCGGTCCACCCTCGTCTTGACGTCGGCGCGCAATGAAAAGCTGTGCTCGACCCTCGTTGAGAACGTTCTTCGCCTTGATCGTACACTCGATCAGAAATTGGCTCTTACAGAAAACGGCGACGAAGGCCCAGCTGTTGCTGTTACGCCGCATCACGCGGCATACGTGCTTTTCACGTCCGGAAGCACAGGCAAACCGAAGGGCCTAGTGATGGAACATGGTGCTGTTTGCACAAGCCAGACAGCTATAGCCAAAAGGCTCAACCTCACGTCTGACGTCCGGATGTTGCAATTTGCGGCTTTCGTCTTCGACCTCTCGATTGGTGAAATCATCGGGCCCCTGATCACCGGTGCCTGCATTTGCGTTCCATCAGAGGACACAAGAATGAACGGGTTGAAGGAGTTTGTCAATGACATGAAAGTCAGCTGGGCGTATCTAACGCCAGCTTTTGTAAGAACCCTCGTTCCAGAGGACATGCCCGCTCTGCAGCTTTTGCTCCTGGCCGGTGAAGCAGTCCCTCGAGACGTGCTGACCACTTGGTTTGGCAAAGTCCGTCTTGTCAACGGTTGGGGTCCTGCTGAGACATGTTGCTTCAGCACCCTTCATGAATGGTCTTCTGCGGATGAGTCACCACTTGTCGTTGGCCGGCCCGTGGGAGGGTTCTGCTGGATCGTCAACCCAGAAGACCCCCAGCGTCTCACGCCGACCGGAACACTAGGAGAAATCGTTATACAGGGTCCTACAATCCTCCGCGAGTACCTTGCCGATGCTGAACGCACAAAGGACTCAACTGTGTACTCTCTGCCAACATGGGCACCTCGGCCAGACTCCAAGAACTGGAACAGGTTCTATAAGTCTGGTGATCTTGGATACTATAACCCCGACGGTACGATTGTTTTCAGCAGCCGCAAGGACACGCAGATCAAGATCCGTGGCTTAAGGGTCGAACTCGGTGAAGTTGAGCACTACATCCGGGAGATGCTGGACGGTGTACGACAAGTCGTCGTCGATGTCTACCAAAAGGATGGTCGAGCTAATCTCGTCGCTTACATCTGCTTCAATGACGAGATGAAGAATCCATCCGCGGATGAACAATTCACTGCAGATGACCTATTTGCAGCCATTACGACTGAGCTCCGTCAAAGGATCGCCATCATGCTCGGCGAGCTCCGGATCGCGTTGCCTTCCTACATGATTCCTTCTCTTTTCATCCCTTGCAGATTCATGCCTTCCATTACGTCCACCAAGCTTGACAGGAAGACTCTGCGCCACTTGATGAACACACTTGATGACCAACAGCGAAATGCATACGCTCTCCTCAACAGCCAGAAACGAGAGCCCGAAACGGAGATGGAAATCCAACTTCAAGCTCTTTGGGCAGATGTATTGAACATCCCTATTGCTTCCATTGGCCGAGACGATAGCTTCTTGCAGGTTGGCGGAGACTCGATCTTGGCCATTCAGTTGGCTTCTCGCGCCCGAGAAATGGGAATTGCCTTCCAGGTTAAGGATGTGTTTGATGACCCCAGACTGGTGGCTCTGTCCTTGAAGGCTACGAAGACGACGGCTAACCAGGTCGAAACGCAAGTCGCGCCACTGAGCATGCTATCTAATAGTCTTAGGGGCGCTGTCTTCAGCGACAACATTCGCAGCCAATGCTGCTTATCCGAGGACCAGGTGATTGAGGACTGCTACCCTTGTACTTCACTGCAGGAGGGTCTGATGGCTCTTACTGCCAAACAGCCTGGATCTTACGTCGCGAACTACGTTTTCCGACTACCAAAGCATGTCGATATATCTCGATTCGTTGCGGCCTGGGACCAGATGTCCGATATCTGCTCCAACCTTCGCACTCGCATCATTCACTTGGATGGGGAGTCGGTCCAACTCGTCGTTCGAGGTGGAAGTCAGTGGCGATCGACGGACAACCAGACGTTGTCCTCCGTTCTTGATTCATCCGAGAATCTGAAGATGACGTATGGAACGCCTCTCTCTTCCTGTGCTATCGTTCGTGATGGCGACAGCGATTATTTCGTCTGGTCAGCCCATCACTCCATCTATGACGGCTGGACGATGCGGATCATATTCAGCACCCTGTATTCAGCCTACTACGGAAATGCCCTGTCTCCTGTTCGGCCGTATTCTTCCTTTATCAACTACTACAGGAACATGGACACCGGAAAGGCCGCAGAATTTTGGATCGAGGAGCTGGCTGGGTCAAAGCGGGCAGAGTTCCCGACCACCCAACGCTCCATCTCTACGGCCAGGACGGACGTGTATCATTCGACTATTGTGCTGCCAGAGACCCTGAATCTCTCTGTTACAAAGGCCACAATTGTACGCGCTGCTTGGGCAATTGTCCTTGCCCGGTATTGCAATACCAACGATGTGACCTTTGGTACAACCGTCTCCGGCAGACAGGCCCCTGTCCCGGGTGTTGAATCCATCGCCGGGCCGATGATAGCAACCGTTCCAGTCCGTGTCCGACTTGATAAAGACGGCTCCGTTTCTCAATTCTTGAGTGACGTTCAATCACAAGCATCCTCAATGATCCCCTATGAGCAGCTCGGCTTGCAGAATATTGCCAAGCTGAGTTCCGATGCGAAGGAAGCTTGTGAATTTTCGAGTCTCCTTGTCATTCAACCACCAGCTCACGATCCTGCTGGCGGGGATGACTCAAAGGCAATTCTCTCACATAGCGAGAGTGAGCAAGGTGAGACGGAAAAGGCCATGCAAGGCTATTTCAACTACCCTCTCGTCCTTATTAGTGGCATTGGAGAGAAGTCCATAGAGCAGCGGCTCTTTTACAACTCGGAGATCCTTGATAAAGACCAGGTAGAAGCATTGTCTCATCACATAGAGCATGTCACGCATCAGCTTCTCAGCAACAGCGGCATGCAGAGGGATATTTCCTTGATTGGTTCATGGGATCTACAACAAGCCGTCGACGCATCTCGACTTCGCCCTGCGACGGAATCATGCACACACTGGTTGATCCAGAACCAGATCAGATTACAGCCTGATCAAATCGCTCTCTCCTCTTGGGATGGAGACTTGACGTATGCTCAACTTGGACGCCATGTCATGCACTTAGCAGCAAGACTGCAAGAGCTTGGCGTTGGGCCCGAGACCCTGATTCCTCTTTGCTTCCACAAATCCAAGTGGGCTGTGGTTGCCATGGTGGCTGTTCAGATGGCCGGAGGTGCTTTCATTCCCCTGGATCCTGGTGCCTCGCCAGCAAGATTACAAGGCATTCTCCAGGATACGGGAGCTACACTGGCCATAACTAGCCCAGAGTGTCAGGAACTGCTCCAGTCACTCGGCATGAAAGTTGTGACAGTGGACGAGCAAAGCATCTCTGAGCTGCCAGCCGCGTTTGATCTGCGGTCAGAGGTAAAGCCTGACAACGCCAGCGTCATCCTCTTCACGTCTGGTAGCACTGGAAAGCCTAAGGGTATGATCATTGAGCATAGAAGCATCTGTTCCTCGAGCGATGCCTACGGTGCCGATTTGAAGATTGATGTCGGTACGAGGGTGTTCCAATTCTCGGCATACACATTCGACGTTGGCGTTCTGGATTGCCTTGTGACGCTGATGAGAGGCGCCTGTATTTGCATTCCATCCGATCATGATCGTCTCAACAACCTTGCGGCCGCTATTACTGCATCTAAAGCCGACTGGGTTTTCCTTACGCCAACAGTGGCAGACCTCCTCAACCCGGTTGAAGTTCCCACCTTGAAGACTGTCTGTCTCGGTGGCGAAGCCATAACCAAGAAATGTGCTGATAGGTGGATCGGCCATGTGAGTCTGCATGGTCTTTATGGCCCAGCTGAAGCGTCCATTTGTGCATGGAATTCGGTGGTAGGAAGATCAGGGCGCTCCACGAGCCTTGGGCACCCTATTTCCAGTGCGTTCTGGGTTGTCAATGTTAACGACCCGACGTCTTTTGTTCCAATCGGCTGTATTGGTGAACTGCTCATCGAGGGCCCAATGCTTGCCCGGGGCTATCTGAATGTGACCGCCGAGGTCGCCGCCAACTGGCTTGAAGGGGTTGATTGGCTTCCTGGTGACAACCAAAGAAGGAGGGTTTATCGAACCGGTGATCTCGTCAGGCGGAATGCGGATGGTACTTTCGACTACATCGGCCGCAAAGATACCCAAGTCAAGCTCCACGGTCAGCGTGTTGAACTGGGCGAAATCGAGGCCCGAATTCAGGAGTTCCTACCGCAAAACATGGCTGCGATTGTGGACGTTGTCAAAGATAATGACGGCCCTGCTACTTTGTTAGCTTTCATCTGGAACTCTGATGGACGCTCCTGTTCGCCAGCCCGTCTCGTGGACACCATATCCGATGGAGCGCGAGCCATCATCTTGCACTTGGATACGTCTTTGAACACGATTTTGCCCTCGTACATGATTCCGTCATCTTACCTCCTCTTCAGCGGCAAACCGGAGCAAACCGCAACGGGCAAGATCAATCGCCGGTCTCTGACGAGCCAAGCCCAGCATATCACTGCTCAAGAGCGTCTGCGCTTTGCCCCTGACACTAGCTTCCGCGTGCTTCCAACTACACCCATGGAATTCAAGTTGCGCGAGCTATGGGCACAGATCCTCCGCATTGAACCAGAGGATATCTGCAAGAACGACAGCTTTTTGCGCCTTGGCGGCGATTCGATATCTGCCATTCAGCTGGTGTCGAAAGCTCAACTGCAAGGCCTCAACCTGACGGTCGCTACGATTTTCCAAGCTCCTCGACTCGAGCAAATGGCCAGCGCCATCGTTGAGGATGAGTCAGTTGTCTACAGCGAGGTGCGGCTGTTCGGCATGCTCTCGGCAGGGGAATCCAGTATCATCCTCGCTGAAGCCCGGAATCAATGCTCGTTGCCTGAGAATGCCATCATTGAAGACGCGTACCCTTGCACCAAGCTTCAAGAGGGTTTAATGGCATTGTCCGTCAAACAGCCTGGCAGCTACGTGGCCAAATATCTGTACCGCCTCCCTGATCACGTTGATGTGGCTCGATTTAGGTCAGCTTGGAAACAAACCATGAACATTTGCGCCAGCTTGCGAAGCAGAATCATCAACACATCGACCAAAGCGACTTTCCAAATCGTGCTGGAGCACGAGTCGAGTTGGGAGCCGCTACCGTATCACGACCTTCACGCTGTACTACGATATGCCCGGACGATCAACATGACCTACGGTTCAGCATTGTGCCAGTATGCGTTCGTTGAAGACGAACACCGGAATGCATTCTTTTTCTGGGCAATGCATCATACAGTCTTTGACGGGCTGTCTACCCAAGTTATCCTCGGCATCCTGCACAAAGCGTACTTTGGCCATGAAACTCCGGCCCTGACTCCTTACTCTCGATTCATCCAGTATCTTCTGCAGATGGACGATGAGGCTGCTTCTGCTTATTGGAGAGATAATCTGCATGATGCTAAGCCTGCAAATTTCCCTTCGTCGCATAGCACGCGCGATAAACCAGCTGCCACATGTATCTCGGAGACATCAATTGGCTTCGTCGATGCTAGCAAGCTCAATGTCACGTTGGCAACTGTCATTCGATCCGCTTGGGCTATTGTACTTGCGAGATATTGTGACACTGAAGATATATGCTTCGGTGTCGCCACATCAGGCCGCCAGGCTCCCGTTCCGGGAATTGTTGACATGGTAGGACCGGCAATTGCGACTATTCCAGTACGAGTCAGACTGGATCGTCAACAACCCGTATCAGATTTCTTGCAGAGCGTCCAACAGGACGCACTGGAAATGATTCCCTACGAACAATTTGGTCTGCAGAACATTGCGAAACTCAGCGGAGACGCCTATGAAGCGTGCCAGTTCTCAAGCTTGCTAGTTGTTCAGCCCATACGCCATATTGCCAACAGCGAAGAGAGCAAGGAGCTGCTTGTTGCTGCCGAGGCAGCGGAAGGTGTCTCTGGATCTTTGAATAACTTCTTCAGTTATCCCCTGATTGTGCAAGGTCATCTGTATGATGACGAGGTGAAGATTGCAGTTGCATATGACCGAAGCGTTTTGACAGAGCGCCAGGTTCAAGCCTTATCCAAACAACTCGGCCACGTCATTCACCAGCTCGCGTCTGGCAATGCAACTTCCCTCCAGTCTATTTCAATCGCCTCATCACACGACCTTGACTTGGCCATGGCTTCGAATAGCGAGGTACCTGAAATCATCAACTCATGTGTGCATGAGTTGATTGACAAGCAAGCTCGAATCTCCCCAGAAGCGCCGGCAATCTTGGCATGCGATGCGGAACTCACGTACAGCGAATTAGCTGCAGCTTCAGACAGACTGGCGTACCAATTGATCCACGTCCATGGAGTTAAGCCTGATGACTTTGTCAGTGTCTGCTTTGGCAAGTCTGCCTGGCATTTTGTGTCAATCCTCGCGATCAACAAGGCTGGAGCTGCTTGGGTGCCTTTGGAGCCATCTCAGCCCGAGGAACGTTTGACCCAAATTGTTCGTCAGACCAAGGCCCGACTGGCATTAGTTTCACCAAACAACGCTCAGCTCTGTGCCAAAATCGTCAATGAGGTGGTCGAGGTGACGGCCGAGACTGATAAACAACTGAGTCGATCTGCGATAAGATCATATGAGCCCCTGGCAGTTTCACCTCGTAGTGCTGCGTACGTCCTCTTCACCTCAGGAAGTACTGGAACGCCAAAAGGTTTCGTTATGAAGCACCAATCTCTATGCACCAGCCAAACTGCTCTTGCTGCCAGACTCAAGATGACCTCAAGTGTGCGGATAATGCAATTTGCTTCCTACGTCTTCGACATGTCAATTGGCGAGTCCATTGCCCCATTAATCTCCGGAGCTTGTGTTTGCATGCCCTCGGACCAGGAGCGTATGGAGAATATCGCGACTTTCATTCGCAGGCGACGAGTTAACTGGGCTTTCTTAACACCCACCTTTGCTCGCACATTCCAGCCCACAGATGTTCCTGGCCTCGAACTCCTTTTCCTTGGAGGTGAATCTGTTCCCCAAGACTTGTGCCTCACATGGTATGGGAGGGTCCGACTTATCAACGCATGGGGTCCTGCAGAGGCCTGTGTAGTCAGTGCCTTACACGAATGGACGTCTGCTGAGGATTCATCGCTTGTCATTGGGCGTCCTGTTGGTGGCTTCTGCTGGATTGTCGACCCGGATAGGCCACAGTCTCTTGCACCCTTTGGCACAATTGGAGAGGTCGTTATCCAGGGCCCAACACTATTGCGCGAATACCTGGGTGAGCCCGAAAAGACAAAGGCTGCGTTGGTTTCTGAGCCTAGCTGGGCGCCGAAACCAGATGCTCAGCACTGGAACCGCTTCTACCGAACTGGCGATCTGTGCTACTACAACTCTGATGGCGACCTTGTCTTCAGCGGCCGTAGGGATACGCAGGTCAAGATCCGCGGGTTCCGTGTTGAAATTGGAGAGATAGAGCATCATATTCGCGACAAGCTTGATGATGTTTGCGAAGCTGCTGTTGAAGTCTTGAAGAGCACTGCTGGAGCAAGTCTGATAGCATTCGTCAGTTTCAACGCTGAAGCTCAGCAGCTAGACATCGCCAGCAGTGAATCGAGCGGTGGCATATTCCTGCAGCCGACCTCTCATATGCAGGAAGCGTTCAGTGCCTTAGAAGGACGTCTGAAGGCTACGCTGCCCCCATACATGGTCCCATCAATCTTCGTTCCCTGCAAATACCTCCCGTTCACAACCTCCGACAAGCTGGACCGAAAGAAGCTGAAGGCCATGGCGTCTTCTCTCAGCCTCGAAGACTTATCCAAGTATACGCTTTCCCAGTCAGAGAAGCATGGTCCGGAGACGGAGATGGAAAGACGGATACAGCTCATCTGGGCTGAACTACTCAATGTCCCTGCCACATCCATTGGTTGGGATGACAGCTTCCTGCAGATTGGTGGCGACTCAATCATAGCCATCCATTTTGTCACTGCCGCTCAAAACTCCAACATCGGACTATCGGTGGCGGATATCTTTGAGGACCCCAGGCTGTTAGCCGTTGCCGCGAAGGCGACCAACCTCACGGAAAGCGCCTCAGCTGCAGAAATCCCAAGATTTGGTCTCATCGACGAGCAAACGCGAGAATTACTTTCCGGCCAAGAATTGCGACAAAGTTACCATCTTGCGAATGACGTTGTCCTTCGAGATGCTTACCCTTCGACCAAGATGCAGGAAGGCCTTCTGGCTCTCACAGAGAAACAGCCTGGCAGCTATGTCGCCAAATTTGTCTACCGCCTTGGTAGTACTGTCGACGTTGCGAGGTTCCGAGCTGCATTCGAAGACACGGTAAAGCTCTGCGACAACCTGCGCACAAGAGTTGTCATTGTCGGGAACCAAACCATCCAACTCGTCCTCGAGAATGATTTCGCATGGGATGACTTACAAGGACAGGAGCTGCAGTCATATATGCATGCCCTGGGGTCCTCAAACATGGCTTATGGCTCGCGATTGAACCGAGGTGCAATTGTCAAAGATGGTGAAGAGACTTACTTTGTGTGGGCTTTGCACCATTCCATCTTTGACGGTTGGACAATGCGTCTCATGATGGATGTCCTTCATTCAACGTATGCTGGGCGGTCCCCTCCCTCTTTGCAATCGTACAACAGGTTCGTTGCATACGTTGCCAACCTTGATTACGAGGAGACAAGAAACTATTGGGGAGCACAGCTTGATGGCGCAAGCCGGGCCGCGTATCCTCCGCTCGCAAAGACAAGCTCGAACTCTAGCAAAACCCTAGAGCGAGGTATGCAATTGCCCAAGATGACGGACCTGTCGGCTACCAAAGCTACACTGATTCGGGCTGCATGGGCAATGCTCCTCGCAAGGTACTGTGAAACTGATGATGTCTGCTTCGGTACTACTGTCTCTGGTCGCCAAGCGCCTGTTCCAGGATTGCCAGATATGGCTGGACCTGCTGTTGCTACTGTGCCTATCCGTGTCCGACTAGACAAGCACCAGAGTGTCTCTGACTACCTCGACACCATACAGAGCCAGGCCTTGAAGATGATTTCTTACGAGCAGTTTGGCCTTCAGGAGATACAGAAAAGCAGCCCTGGAGCTCAAGACGTGTGCAATTTCTCGAGCTTGTTGGTCGTTCAACCAACGCAGCACTTGGTCAATGATGAAAATGCACTGCTTTTGCCAGTACAGGCTGAGTCGCAAGAGGAGAGCTCAATGCAAGACTATTTCACGTACCCCCTCGTCATCCAGGGACACGTCATGGGCGAAGACATTAAACTGATGCTCATCTATGACTCAAACGTTCTGCCAGAGTCACAGGTGTTGGCCATATCTCATCAAATGGAACACATCATGAGACAGCTTATTGCAGAGCCGCAGTCACTGCTTGGCGATCTATCTTTATCTTGCGACTGGGATGTCGAATTTGCTAGGGAAGCCAACAAGGAAGATCCACCTGAAATCATCGACTCTTGCCTGCACGAGCTCATTGAGCGCCAGGCAAAGATACGTCCTGACGCTGTAGCTCTGCTGGGCTGGGACAAGGTGTTTACCTATGAGGAGTTGAACAGGGCAGCCAACAGACTGGCTCACCATTTGGTCACGGACATTGGCGTCAAACCTCATGACCTCGTTCAAGTCTGCTTTACCAAATCGGCTTGGCATGCTGTGGCCATTTTGGCCATCAACAAAGCCGGCGCAGCTTGGGTCCCTATCGATCCATCGCACCCTCTGCAACGCCATCAACAGGTAACAGCTCAGACTAAGGCACGAGTTGCGCTGGCATCTGCAGACAATGTGGAGAGATGCTCGCAATTAGTCCCGTGTGTTGTTGTCGTCTCTTCTTCCCTGGATTCCAATCTCTGTAAGAAGCCCTTCAGCAGCTCTCATGCCCCGGACGTGTCAGTCACTCCGCATCACGCCGCCTACGTCTTGTTCACTTCTGGCAGCACGGGTGTGCCCAAGGGCTTGATCATGGAACACGGTGCCCTCTGCACAAGTCAGATGGCTGCTGGCAAACGCTTCGGGTTCGCCCCAAGTGTCAGGATCTTGCAATTCGCTGCCTATGTGTTTGACTATTCCATCAGCGAGATGCTAGCGGCCATGATGTATGGTGCCTGTGTGTGTATTCCCTCTGAGGAAGACCGCATGAACAGGCTGAAGGAGTACATTAACGAAACCGGCATCAATTGGCTATTCCTTACCCCGTCCTTCCTACAGACCCTGAAGCCTGAGGATGTGCCAGGTGTAGAATTGGTGGCTCTTGGTGGCGAGGCTGTCCCACGCGCTCTGTTTGAAGAATGGATTGGCAAAGTGACATTCTTCAACGTCTGGGGCCCGTCAGAGACCTGCGTCATGAGCACAATGCACAAATGGAGATCCTCAGGAGAATCGGCTGCAACTATCGGAAAGCCGGTAGGTGGATTCTGTTGGATTGTTGATCCGGAAGATCCATGGAAACTCGCACCGACAGGAACTGTTGGCGAGCTTATTGTGCAGGGTCCGACGTTGCTACGCGAATATCTGGACGACGTCGAGAAGAGCAAGGCTGCCATCTTGGAGGGTCGACCTGACTGGGCTGTGTATCCAGATACGCAGCACTGGACTCGCTTCTACAAGTCTGGGGACCTCTGTTCGTACAATCCCGATGGCACTATCAGATTCTATTCGCGAAAGGATACGCAGGTCAAGATTCGCGGTCTTCGTGTGGAGCTGGGCGAAGTTGAATATCGCATCAAAGAAACCTTCTCCGAAGCCCACCAGGTCGTTGTTGATGTGTTCAAGTCCGGGTCGGTCTCAACGCTGGTTGCTTACTTTTGCTTCAGCGATGCCACTGTCGACGTCTCCAGCAATGCTCTCGACGATGTCTTCATGCCGTTGGAAGAAGCAACGCAACAGCGTCTTGCAACAATGGTCGGCGAGCTCAAGGTTTTGCTTCCAGAATACATGATTCCTGCCCTCTTCATCCAATGCCAGCATATGCCAATTGCCACCTCTGGCAAGTTGGATCGAAAGACGCTGCGAGGCCTTACCTCGGCCCTTACGAAAGACCAGCTGGCCGCTTATTCACTCGTGAATAGCAAGAAGATCATGCCTCAAACCCCCATGGAGTGCAAGCTACAGACCATCTGGGCTGACGTCTTGGGTATTCCCATGGAAATGATTGGTCGTGATGACAGCTTCCTTAGTATTGGCGGTGATTCGATCGCGGCTATCAGGCTTGTTGCTGCAGCTCGCGATCAGGGAATTGCGTTGACAGTCAGTCACATTTTCGATGACGGTCGACTGTTGTCTGTTGCCTCCAAGGCTTCTTTCATCAGCGATGGAGGCTCCGAGACGCTCACCCCCATCGAGCCGTTTGCTCTTCTTGATGAGCTGCACCGCGATCTGATGGCCGATAGCCCTCAAGAGTTCGGTTTAGAACTTTCTCAGGGTATCATGATCGAGGATTGCTATCCATGTTCCAAGATGCAAGAAGGCTTGATGGCATTGGCTGTCAAGCAACCCGGATCTTACATTGCCAAGTATAACTATCGCATCCCGTCGCATGTCGACGTCAATGCCCTGAAGGCAGCATGGGAACGCATCGTCAATCAATTCCCCAACCTGCGTACCAGAATCATCCGACTGGGCGCTGTCTCCGTCCAGGTCGTTGTGAAGGGAGATACTGTCTGGGATTCCACAGAACGGATGACCCTTCGGAGCTATTTGCAGCAAACTCGAACAATGGAGATGGGATATGGTTCACGGCTTTGCCGCTCTACCATCTTCAAGGACGGTGACGAAGTGTACTTCTCTTTCAACCTTCATCACGCCGTCTACGATGGTTGGACATTGTCGGTCATTTTGGAGGCATTCCACCGAGCCTACAAGGGTCTCCAACCCGCCATCACGGTTCCTTATTCACATTTTATCAAGTACACAATGGAACTTGATCACAAGGCAGCCGGCGACTTCTGGACGAAGCAGCTTGAAAACGCTCGAAAAGCAACATTCCCCTCAGTTCCAATTACGTCTGCTAGCAAGCCTGAAGCTTCGCGTACAATGACAGCAGAACTTGAGCTTTCCAGGAGTAACACCAGCATCACAACAGCTACGATTGTGCGTGCCGCTTGGGCAGTAGTCCTTGCTCGCTATTGTGATAGCACCGATGTTTGCTTTGGCGCGACGGTTTCAGGACGACAAGCATCGCTCCCGGGTTTGACACAAATGCCTGGGCCGGTGATTGCAACCATACCCGTCCGAATCCATCTTGACCACGACAAGTCGACGACAACGTTCCTAGAGGACGTCCAAACACAGGCGCGGGAGGCGATACCTTACGAGCAGTTTGGCCTGCAGAGTATTCGCAAGCTCAACGCCGACGCCGACGAAGCCTGTGACTTTACCAGTCTGCTTGTTATCCAGCCTCTCAAGATGCTTTCTCACCTGGAAGGCAGCGACGAAAGCGCTCTTTTGGTTGGCGTCGAGGATGTAGATGACAGCTCAGACGGAATGCAGAACTACTTCTCATATCCTCTTGTCCTCCAGGCCCATCTGAGCGACGATTTCATGAGAATCGTCCTCATCTACAACCCACACTGCATTGCTGAGCAGCAAATCGTCGCATTGTCTGAGCAGCTGAAGCATGTGATTGCCCAATTGGCCGAATCACAGCCCAGCCAGATGCTACGCGACGTTTCTCTCGTCTCCCAGTGGGATGTCGAACAATCGCGCAAGTTCAATGCAGACGTCCCCGAGATTGTCGATTCCTGCTTCCACACTCTCGTTGAACACCAAGCTGCTCATCGTCCTGATGCCATGGCCATCTCCTCTTGGGACGGCAACTTTACCTATGCCCAACTCGATCAGGCTGCTAACCGACTTGCAAACCACCTGGTACAGACACACGATATCAAGACAAACGACCTAATACACGTGTGCTTTGAGAAATCCATTTGGCACTTTGTATCTATCCTTGCTATCAACAAGGCTGGCGCCGCATGGGTTCCTCTAGACCCATCACACCCCTTACAGCGTCTTCAACAGGTTGTCAGCCAAACACGGGCCAAGGTTGCACTCTGCTCGCCGGACAACAGTGATCTTTGCTCCACCCTCGTTGAGTCTGCTATCCAGGTTACGCCCGAATTCGATAAGCAGCTACAAAAACAAGTCAACAGCCAACAAGGCCCGACGAAGAGAGCCTCTTCAAGCAGTATTGTCTATGTTCTGTTTACCTCTGGCAGCACCGGCACGCCAAAGGGCCTCGTAATGCAACATGGGTCTGTGTGTACAAGCCAGAAGGCGATCGTGAAGAGGCTTGGACTTGGACCGCAAGTGCGTATGCTACAGTTTGCAGCATTCGTTTTCGATTTATCGATTGGCGAAATCGTGGCTCCCCTAATCACAGGCGCCTGTCTATGTATTCCATCCGAGCATTCCAGGATGAACGAACTGTCCAGGTTTATGCAAGATATGAACGTCAACTGGGCCTACTTGACGCCTTCGTTCGTGCGGACCTTGAACCCGGATGAGATTCCTGGCTTGGAAGTCCTTCTGCTTGCGGGCGAGGCAGTTCCTCGTGATGTCCTGACAGCATGGTTCGGAAAGGTTCGCCGTCTAATCAACGGCTGGGGCCCGGCTGAGACTTGCGTGTTCAGTACCCTACATGAGTGGAAGTCGGTTGACGAGTCGCCTCTCACAGTGGGACGCCCTGTTGGCGGCTTCTGCTGGATTGTCGATCCCGATTCTGGCTCTCTTGCCCCCATCGGCACGCTTGGCGAAGTCGTTATTCAAGGCCCGACTTTATTGCAGGAATATCTCGCGGATCCTGAACGCACCAATGCCGCCATCCTGCCCTCTGCCGAATGGGCTCCTCGTCCAGACGAGACAAACTGGAACAGGTTCTACAAGTCAGGCGATCTGTGTCGTTACAATGCCGACGGAACCATTGAATTCTCAACGCGAAAGGATACGCAAATCAAAATTCGAGGTCTGCGTGTTGAATTGAGCGAAATCGAATACCACATTCAACAGTCATTGACCGGTGTGCGTCAGGTGGCTGTTGACGTTTTCAAAGGCGACAACGGCTCCAATCTTGTTGCTTACATTTGCTTCACTGATGAAACGAAGACGGCCGGCGTCAAGGCCGATGCTTCAGAGAGGCTATTCTTATCCACCGATGAGAACCTACAGAACCAGCTTATTGCCCTCGTTGGAGAACTGGGCGTTGCCCTGCCCCGATACATGATCCCAACCTTGTTCATCCCGTGTGCCTTTATGCCGTTCATCGCGTCAACCAAGCTGGATAGGAAGATTTTGCAGCAACACCTGTCGTCTCTCGATAGGGATCAGCTAGCAATGTATTCGTTGTCACACAGCGAAAAACGGCAGCCAGAGACCGAAATGGAACAGCGCCTGCAATTGATCTGGGCGGAAATCATGAATTTGCCAATGGAGACTATCGGTAGAGACGACACCTTCTTCCAGTTGGGAGGCGACTCAATCATGGCTATATACCTTGTCTCAACGGCTAAGGAAGAGGGTATCACTCTGACGGTAAAGGATGTGTTTGACGATCCCAGATTGTTGGCCGTGGCCTCAAAGGCTGTTCTGAGCCAAGACGATATGGAGCCAGCAGGCTCTGCTCCAGAGCCATTCAGTTTGCTGCCTGAACCACAGAAAAGCCTTGTCCTCGGAGAAGAGGTCCGAAAGGTGTGCGGCCTTGCTAAGCATCAAACCATCACGGACGCGTATCCTTGCAGTTCTCTCCAAGAAGGCCTCATAGCCCTTACCGCCAAGCAGCCAGGGTCCTATGTCGCTACCTATGCCCATCATCTATCCAGCTTCGTGGACATTCCCATGTTCAAGGCTGCGTGGGACTCGGTGGTAGAGACCTGTGACAATCTTCGAACACGAATCGTTGTCTTGGATGGCGTCATGACGCAGATAGTCCTCGATCACGACAGTCAATGGGTGTCTGCCGTTGATGAAACGCTCGGGTCTATGACTGGATCGTCACGCAATTTGAAGATGGGCTATGGGACTCCCCTCTGCTGGTACTCCATCGTCTCTGAGAAGGGCGAGAACTACTTTGTGTGGTCAGCCCACCACTCAATCTACGATGGTTGGACCATGAGAGTCATGTTCACAGCTCTGTTCTCGGCTTACCAGGGCATGTACGCACCTGAAGTCCGACCCTTCTCCTCTTTCATCAGATCGGTAAAGGAGCTCGATAATGATAAGGTCGCATCGTACTGGACCCAAGAACTGGCTGGAGCAAAACGCGCTTCGTTCCCGTCACGCCGAACTGCCACGGGCGTCATGGAAAGCAAGCGATTCAGCTCAACAATTGCATTCTCCAGATCAGTGAGAACTTCCATCACTCAAGCATCTGTCCTGCGAGCCGCGTGGGCCATTGTCCTTGCCCGATACTGCGACAGCAACGAGGCAGTATTCGGAGCGACGGTCTCGGGTCGTCAAGCCCCGATTACAGGAGCTGAGATGATATCCGGCCCGATGATCGCCACCGTGCCTATCAGAGCCCGTCTAGACAATCAGGCGCCTATAGCGAGGTTCGTCCAAGATATGCAGAGCCTGAGTTCATCCATGATTCCATACGAGCAATATGGTTTGCAAAATATTGCCAAGGTCAACCCTGAAGCTAGGGAGGTTTGCGATTTCTCAAGTCTTCTTGTTGTCCAGCCACCTGCACACGGAGCTGGAGACGACCATGGCGAGAGCATCTTTGTTATTGACGAGTCCGCAAGCGATCTCACGATGGACTCTATGGACGGCTACTTCAACTATCCTCTCGTGATAATCAGCAGCCTTTATCCTGAAGAGTTCCGACTGAACTTCTTCTACGACTCTACAGTGCTGTCGGAAGCTCAGGTCGTTGCTTTGTCGTCTCATTTGGACCACGTCATTCAACAGCTCATAGCCAAGGAAGCAGTGAATGCTCCTCTCAGCTCGGTGTCTCTTCTCAGCCCCTGGGATCTGCAACAAGCAATCGATTCAAGCCGATTGGAGCCCTCTAGCTACACTTGTACGCACTGGGCCATCCAAGAAAACATCCAGTCCCGACCAAATGACGTTGCCATCGCGTCGTGGGATGCAGAACTCACCTACTCCCAGGTAGGCACCTTTGCTTCGCGTTTAGCAATCAAGTTACAGGAACGCGGTGTTGGCCCCGAAACCCTGGTCCTTCTGTGCTTCCCCAAGTCAGCTTGGGCCGTTATCGCTATGGTGGCGATCGAAATGGCCGGCGGCGCCTTCGTACCCCTTGACCCAGCCGCTCCGGCAGCCAGACTGAAGGGCATTATTGAAGACACGCATGCCACTCTTGCTATATCTAGTCCAACCAGCGGCAAAGTGCTCGAGGGCCTTAGTGTCGACGTCTTCTTCGTTGATGAGGAGGTGCTTTCCGACCTTCCCAACCCAACAAAGCCCGTGGCATCCAAGGTACGGCCTGATAA
Source organism: Trichoderma ghanense (assembly GCF_004382785.1). Lineage (NCBI taxonomy): Eukaryota > Fungi > Ascomycota > Sordariomycetes > Hypocreales > Hypocreaceae > Trichoderma > Trichoderma ghanense. The sequence continues at coordinate 1,783,711 of NW_027395663.1, read as the reverse complement.
TGCGGGCGTGATCCTGTTTACCTCGGGCTCTACAGGCAAACCAAAGGGCATGGTAATTGAACACAGAAACCTAGTCTCGTCCAGCGACGCATATGGCAGTCTCCTTGGCATTGGGCCGGGTACACGAGTCTTCCAATTTTCGGCTTACACCTTTGATGTCGGCATCCTCGACTGTCTTGTGTCCCTAATGCGCGGAGCCTGTCTCTGTATACCGTCTGACCACGACAGGATGAACGATTTAGCCGGTGCCATGCGTTCCCTCAAGGCCAATTGGGTCTTCCTGACTCCTACAGTTGCCGACCTCGTATCTCCCACTGATATCCCCGATATGAAAGTGGTGTGTCTCGGCGGTGAGGCCATCAGCAAGAAATGCGCAGATCGCTGGGTGAATCACGTCGAGTTACATGGTCTCTATGGACCGGCCGAGGCATCCATCTGCGCGTGGAATCCCACTGTTGGCAAATCCGGTCGGTCGACTAACCTTGGAAGGCCGATTTCCAGCGCGTTCTGGGTCGTTGAACCAGGTAATATTCATCAGCTTGTGCCTGTGGGATGCGTCGGCGAACTTCTTATCGAGGGCCCTATGCTTGCCCGCGGCTATCTTAACGTAAGCCCCGAAGTTGCTGCCAGCTGGATGGAAGGCGTGGACTGGCTTCCAGGCGGAAAGAAGAGAGTGTATCGCACAGGCGATCTGGTTCGCCGCAATGCTGACGGCACGTTTGACTACATGGGTCGCAAGGATACTCAAGTCAAGCTTCACGGCCAGCGTGTCGAGCTCGGTGAGATTGAGTCTCGAATCCATGAGCTACTGCCTGACAACATGGCCGTCATCGTCGATATCCTCAAGGCAGATGACGAGAATGCCCACGACATCCTTCTGGCATTCTTGTGGTATACCGACGACGAGGCGACTTCTCAGCCACAGGCTCTCCGATTGATGCAGTCCGTGCCAGAACAGGCTCAAAGCGTCATCTCTCGTCTTGATTTAGCCTTGGGAGAAACCCTGCCATCGTACATGATTCCTTCTTCCTACTTGATCTTTGAAGGCAAGCCGGAACAGACAACATCAGGCAAGGTGAACCGCCGCTCATTCGTGGAACTCGGCCGAAGTGTCTCTGTCCAAGACCGCCTACGCTTCACGCCGAGCGCCAGTGACTATGAAGCACCGACAAGCCCAATGGAGCTGCAGCTGCAGAGCCTTTGGGCCCAAGTTCTCAAGATCAGCGACGTATCGACCATTGGCAAGCACGACAGCTTCCTCCATCTTGGCGGCGATTCGATCAGCGCAATCGAGCTGGTTTCCTTGGCCCAGCGGCAGAACATTGGCCTCACGGTGGCAATGATATTCAATAACCCGCGCCTCTCATCGATGGCAGAGGCTATCCAGCTCGAGACTGCTCCATCTTCTCCAACTCACGATGTCGCTCGGTTTGGCCTCATACCAACCAGTGACAAGCAGAGCGCTCTGAAGGCGGTGCAAACGCAGTGTAAGCTTTCAGACTCGGCCGAGATCGAAGACATGTACCCCTGCACAGACCTTCAGACAGGATTGATGGCTTTGACAATCAACCAGCCAGGATCCTATATCGCAAAGCACGTCTATCGTCTTGCACCACATGTGGATATTGATCGCTTCAAACTGGCCTGGGAGCAAACCATCCGATACTGCAGCAACCTTCGCACACGAATCGTGCTCTCTGGAAGCACTGCCGTTCAGGCGGTCATTCAAGAGCCAGTTCACTGGCCTTCTAGTTATACCGATCTGCGTTCATTCCTCCTATCACAGGAGAACTGCACCATGACCTACGGGTCGCCGCTCTGCCGATATGCAATCATCAAGCAGGGCTGCGATCGATACTTTGCAGTAAACATCCATCACACCATCTTCGATGGATGGACTTTGTCAATTGTGCTGCGAACGTTGCTCGCCATGTACGCCCAGACAGAGCCGCCATCGATTCTCCCGTATACCAGCTTCGTCAAGCACATCATGGAGCTCGATCAGGAGACTTCCCGCGAATACTGGTCGACTCAACTTCGCGGCGTCAAACGCACCACGTTCCCGGTGGTTGCTACACAGAGCAAGCCGTCATCCACCGCACAGAAGATTGCCGGCATGCTAGACAAGAAAGTCCACCTGCAGCGGCCGTCGGGGTCCTCCATCACCAGAGCTACCATTATTCGTGCTGCATGGGCAATCTTGCTGGCTCAGTACGAACATGACGATGACGTTTGCTTCGGCACGACCGTCTCTGGGCGACAGGCTGCAGTGCAAGGCATTGACGAAATGCCTGGTCTCGCTCTTGCTACGGTTCCTATACGCGTTCAGCTCGATAGGCGGCAAAAGATATCTGCTCTACTGCAGGCGATGCAAGACCAAGCCTTTGAGATGGTAGCTCACGAGCAGTACGGGCTGGCGAACATCTCGAGAATCAGCACCGACGCCAAGGAGGCGTGCAACTTTACCAACCTCCTCATCGTCCAGCCTGCCCAGCAGTTCACCCCAACTGACAGTGGGACCGAATCGGCCGTATTCTACCCCGTGGCTGCTGAAGGTTTCGCTGAAGGTGAACTCCTGGGTGACTACTTTAGCTATCCTCTCGTCATGCAGTGTCAGCTGCTCGAAAACGATGTTCAGTTGAGTATAATCTACCAGACTGATCTCGTCAACAATTCTCAAGCGAACGCGCTGGCCGAGCAATTCTCCCACGTCCTTGGGCAGCTCCAAACGAATGGCGATATGACACTGTCGGAGCTCTCCCCCACGAGCCCTTGGGATATTGAGCAGGCGATCAAGTGGAACAGCCTCGACATCACACCAACAGAAGCCTCCGTACATGACTTGTTCGCCAAGCAAGTTGCAAAGGCACCGCAGAAGGAGGCCCTCTATTCCACCGCCGGCAGCATGACATATGCAGAAGTCGATCGGTTGTCGAACCAGCTGGCTTTGCATCTCGTCCAGCTTGGCGTCAAGTCGGAGACAATCGTGCCCTTCTGCTACGAGAAATCCTTGTGGTCGATTATCGCCATGATCGGTATTATCAAAGCTGGCGGTGTCTTCCTACCGCTAGACCCCAGCCATCCGCTCAGTCGTCGACAAGCATTGGTCAACGAAACAAGTGCCCAGTACATGATAGTATCCCCCAGCACAGCCAAAGAGTGCGCGGGCATGACCAGGAACAACATTGAGCTTTCGTCGGCCTTTTTCTCAAGAACAAATGGCCGCGCCTCCTCTTCACGGAAATTCAAGGCTGCGAGATCCGGTCCCGGCAAAGCCATGTACATCCTCTTCACCTCTGGATCAACAGGAAAGCCCAAGGGTGTCATTATTGAACACAGAGCCATATCGAGCTTCCTTGTCAAGGTCTGCGAAGCCTTCCAGTTTACTAGTGAAACGAGGGCCTTTCAATTCTCCAGTTACGGGTTCGATGCCTCAATATTCGAAATCTTTGCCGTCTTGACATCGGGAGGAACCGTGTGCGTTCCCACCGACGCGGAGCGCATCCAGCATGCAGCAAGCTTCATGGAGCAGGCCAAGGTCAACATCACGCTTCTCACCCCGACGTTTGTGAAGACAATCAGCCCACAGATGGTCCCTTCATTGAAAACACTGCTCATTGGTGGTGAAGCTCCATCCAAGGACGTCATGGACTTGTGGAGTCAACACGTCAACCTCTGGAATGTTTATGGACCTACTGAAACCTGTGTCGTGTCTTGTATCCAGCGTTATGCTGATGCAGCATCAGCTACGACAATTGGTCGTGGGTTCGCTCATCATTGCTGGGTCGTCAACCCAGAAAATCACGATGAGCTTGCACCCATTGGTTGTGTTGGCGAGCTTCTGATACAAGGAGAGGCCTTGTCTCGTGGCTACATCAACGATGAAGAGAAGACAAACAACGCATTCATCAGAAATGTCAAGTGGCTTCCTGACAACGTCGACGTCGGAAGACGAAGGTTCTACAAGACTGGCGATCTGGTCCGATATAACCCGGATGGAAGCCTTCATTACCTTGGCCGCAAGGATACGCAAGTCAAGATCCGAGGCCAACGCATCGAGCTGGGCGAGATTGAGTACCAAATCAAGCTTCAGTCGTCCAATATCGAGCATGCGATGGTTGATAAGATCCGCCATGACACTCACGAATCCCTTGTTGCCTTTATCAGCTTCTCCGGCGACAAGAGCCCCAGCGATGCGTCGCGGATACAGGTGTTGGATCATAATACCGAACTGCAAGAGCTCTTCTCTCAGTTAGCCACGGACCTGTCTACCGTCCTGCCTACTCACATGGTTCCCAAGTACTTCATCGCCGTCGAGTCCATGCCAGTCAACACCTCCGGCAAGCTCGACAGAAAAGCACTCTTGCAGACAGCGGCAAGTCTCTCCTCGGAAGACTTGGCTGTTCATTTGACCGGCCAGCGTCTACCTTTCCGTGACGCCTCAACCGACCTCGAACACTGGCTCCGAGCACAGTGGGCAGAGGTCCTCGAACTGCCTAGAGAAAGCATCAGCGTGGACGACAACTTTTACCAGCTGGGCGGCGACTCCATCCGCATCGTCAACATCTCGAGGCTTGTCCTTGACAAGTTTGGAGTGTCCCTTGGCAGCACCCTGCTGAACAGCAAATATACGACAATCAGCAACATGGCCAAGTTCATCTCTGTGAGCGCGGAGAACGGGGCCACAGAGGTTGACCATTCAGATGCGCAAGTCGACCTCATGGCCAAGATCAACGCCATTGCCAGCTCGCCCTGGATGCAGCACCCGCAAGCCCTACTTGAGAATCCCACAACCACACTGCCTGACCAAGCCACAGTTTTCCTGACTGGAGCTACTGGTTTCCTCGGCACCGAGATTCTCAGACAGTTGGTTCAAAGTCCAGCAATCAAGTCCATCGCCGTTCACGTCCGCTCGAAATCGCTAGCACAAGGAATGGACAGAGTCAGGGAGACAGCCAAGATCGCAGGCTGGTGGCGTGATGAAGATGAGGCCAAGTTGGAAATCTGGCCTGGCGACCTCTCCAAGCCACGTCTCGGCCTTGCAGAAGCACAATGGCAGCGCCTCTCTGGGGTGTCACAATCAGAGGCCAACATCGATGCCATTGTCCACAACGGAGCATCGGTCAACTGGAACGCCAACTACGAGACGCTGAGCGCTCCCAACGTCAACTCAACGGTCGACCTACTCATGGCAACGGCGACATCGCCATGCCAGCCCAAGTTTGTGTTTGTGTCGGGCGGTGCCTTTACGGATCCCGTAGAGAACCCGGCTGTGTCTGCTGCCCTTCTTGGCGGTGCGAATGGGTACTCTCAGTCCAAGTTTGTCTGTGAAGCTGTCATCACGAAGATGGCCAACAGCCTCCCCAGCACTCAGAACCGCGTGTCGACAGTCAAACCGGGACGTATCATCGGAAGGGCAGAGAATGGCGTTTCCAACGTCGACGACTTTGTCTGGCGTGTCGTCTCCACGGCGGCATCGATTCAGGCTTACCCTGAGGAAGCATCAGATCACTGGATGGTCATGCAGGACGTGGGCGTCGTCGCATCGAATGTCCTCCACCAGCTCTTTGCGGGTTCCATCAAGCCGTTCAACCTGATGGCAAGAGGAATGACAATGTCCGACTTCTGGGACCGTGTCAATGCCGAACTGGATGTCCCGTGCAAACCCGTCACCTGGCAAGAATGGACTGAACGCGCCCTGGCCTCGATGAACAAAGTCGGCAACACGCACCCGTTGTGGCCGGTGCAGCAGTTCCTTGGTCAGCTCGGTCTGCCGCGGGAGTTTGCTACGCTGGCGAATGCGGGCACTCATGTGTGCGAGCAGTCCCAGAAGGCTGTCCACAGCAACGTGCGGTATTTGAAGAAGATTGGGTTCATCCAGTCTTCGGTGGAAGGATTTGGGAATGTGCAGCGGGATGGCACGATTCGACGCGTGCATACGCTTGCAGGATAAACAGGGGTTTCATACTTTTTCCTTTGTCCAATCTTTCTCTCGCTATTTGTTCAGTGTTCTTGTTCCTAGTCTCTTGGAATGGCTTCTTCCACTTGTTTCTCTTCTTTCTTTCATTCTTTTTAGAGATAGTTTAGACTCTCGAGGGCAGCACTAGATTAGATTGATAAACACCACAAGTTGCCCCCATCTTGTTCCGCTCCTCATCAATATGTGGCTCAAAACCAACGCCCATCCACGTGCTATTCATATGTCCATACAGCCTCACGTTAACCCCAATGATCATCGAGCTTCCAAGCACGAGCAGCGAGTCATCAAGCCATCAAAACTTCTTCTGATCACGGCACTTGAAAAAGGAGCTTCAACCTTTTAATCCAGATTCAAGCTCTAGTCGATCCACACTCTCGGATCCATCCGTCCCTTGAACCACCAATGACGATGGAACAGGCTCATCCTTTTGCGATCTCGCTTCCCGTTTTTCTCTTTTAGCTCAGTCGGGCATATTAATTATTATCGCGCCAACTGACAGTAGTAGCATCTTCTATCACAGACACTAGGCTCTCTTTGTACGAGTATGAGAGCTCTTTTTTCCTTCCCTTCATGATGAGATTTTTTTTTTTTTTTTCCTCGCTCAAATCTTTCTCTCTTCTTTGGAGTTGACGTCTCTTGTTGTTCCCTTGATTCTTGTCTCATTGGGTCTGTGATTAAGAGTTGAGGCTTGGGGAGTATTCAGAGCTGAAGACTGTTTCCACCATGGGCGAAACTGTGGCGAACGACCAGCATGGAGGCTCGTCCGCCAAGGATGAAGCCGTGGCGATGGTGGGCGAAGTGCAGCATTCAATCGATCCCGCGGTGCTCGCAAGAGCCGTGAGGAAGATTGACTGGTTTCTGATGCCAGCAATGATATGCGGATGTGAGTAGCTCACCTCTTCTCCAGGGCTTTCTCTCCTGAAGCCCAAACAAAGAAAGTACCGTCTTATATGAAGCTGTACTGACACCGTTTCAACTCACCTTTGTCAGATGGCCTCGTCTACTACGACAAAGCCATCCTGGGCTCAGCCGCCCTCTTCGGCATGACGACCGACCTCCATCTCAGCGTCGTCGACAGCTCAACCGTCCCTCCCACGGTCGACACCCGCCGCCTCAGCTGGGCCACCTCGCTCTTCTACTTCGGCATGCTAGGCGGCCTCTACCCCATGACCTTTGCCCTCCAGCGCTTCGACATCGGCCGCATCCTCGGCGCCGTCGTCGTCCTCTGGGCGACCATTTGCATGCTGACCGCGGCCGTCACCTCCTGGCAGGGCCTGTACGTGCAGCGCTTCTTCCTCGGCTTCGTCGAGAGCATCATCCCCACGGGCTTCATGTGCATCGTGTCCAGCTACTACACGCAGTCGGAGCAGTCGCTGCGGCAGAGCTGGTGGTTCAGCAGCACCGGCTTGTTCACCATCATTGGCGGCGCGCTCAACTACGGCTTCGCGCAGATCACCGGCGGCGGGCTCAAGAGGTGGCAGTACATCTACCTGCTTGCCGGATCCCTGACGTTCCTCTTTGGCCTCTTCTGCTTCGCCATACCGAACTCGCCCGTATCAGCCTGGTTCCTGACCAAGGAGGAGCGATTCGCGGCCGTGGAGAGGCTTCGCCACGGACAGACCGGCGTGCGATGCACCAAGCTCAAGGCGTCTCAGCTGAAGGAGGCCGTGCTGGACATCAAGGTCTGGTTGATTGCCCTGATGATGGCCTCTGCATACACAGTCAACGGCGCAGTGAGCGGCTTCGGGCCTCTCATCGTGTCGACCTTTGGCTGGGACAGCCTCCACTCGATCCTCTTCCAGTTCCCCCTCGGCGGCCTCTGTTTCATCGTCATCCTGGCCACCGGCTACATCGGCTCCAAGGTGAACAACGTCCGCATCCTCATGCTCGTCTTGACCTGTCTGCCCGTCATCGCCGGCTGCGCCATCATCTGGAAGAGCACCTGGAGCTTCCACGCCGCCGCCCCCGTCGTCGGATATTCCATCACGGGCTTCTTTGGCGGCACCGTCAGCCTCATCATCACCATCGGCATGTCGAATGTGGCGGGCCATACGAAGAAGAGCTTCATGGCGGCTACCATCTTTGTGGCTTACTGCGTTGGAAACATTGTTGGCCCCCAGCTGGTTTGGTCACAGACGAAGAACCGACACTATCCTGCCTTGTGGCTTGGGCTCATCATATGGTACGCTTTCATCTCGCAGATCAAGACGAATGTATTGTGAGAGGTTCCACTAACGTGTCGTGTGCAGCTACATCATATGTATCCTTGCCTCAATCACTCTATACTTTGTCCTCCGAGCCGAAAACAAGAAGAAGATGGCCTTGCCGGAAGACGAGGCTGAGCGAGCAAAGCTTGCCTTCCAGGACCTCACAGACAAAGAAAACCCCTACTTTCGCTACGTTTACTAGGAGAGCAAGGATCGGTCATTCAGACAGAAAGCCAGCGTCATCTCTAATCAAAATGATGATACCCAAGGATCCGTTGCGCTCTCTCAGGTCATGAATAGTATTCTCTAATTATATACGATATCTTATCTACGGTTCATAGGTATATCCAACCCCAACCCTAATGCAGTAAAAGTCATCCAGGTTGCAGCATCCAATGCGTCCTTCAGAACCCAAAAGCCCCGTGCCACCGGGTATCAGCGCTTCGTCGCCTTCGTGAGATATACCGGCAATGCTCAAAACACCCGCGTAATGCTTGGCCCAACCCATTCCACCACTTCGCATTGCCTCTCCTGGCGAAACTTGTCGAGCCTCTCCTTGATCCAGCCGGATTTGAAGTCCACCCACTTGTCGTCTCTCTGCTCCGGCTCACGCTTCTCTCCGTACCTGAAAGATCTTGCGAGAACACAAACTTTTTCGTCTCTGCCTCTCCAATTCCACTGGACACAGCTGTCGTCCTTTTTGCATGCCTCTTCGCATTTCTCAAACGAGTCGATGCCTTGATCAGGGCCAGACTTGGAGGCGTCCCAATCTCCATTGTCCCAGTTGTCCAGAGTGTCGGATGTTCCCGGTCGATGGAAATTCCAGTAGTCAGCGTAGAGCAAGGGCCGCTAAGAAGCCAGACATGTTAGACATCTTATCACCATCTGACGCTTCGGAGGATTCTCGACATACCTTAAACTTCCTCTGCCCAAATTCCCACTTCCACGCCTCGACCATGTCCTTGGGCGTCGTCTTGTGCAGCGTCATGATAGGCTGGCACCAGTAGCGATCGCTAAAGGGGATCCCGTGCAGCGGATGAGGGTTGAACATGGGCCAGTATCCCTGCAGAGCCACGCCGTTGTTCCACAGCGTCCAACCGACAACGCTGTCGCCGCAGCACTCGTCCTTGATCAGGGGGAGCCACTCTTCGCTGACGGTCGGTCCGCTGTACTGGCCATGCGGTGCCACGTCGCGGCGCAGAAGGGCCTTGACGGCTCCGCGGCTGAGGGCGAATCCGGGGCCGCCGTTGGCAAACCACGTCTTGAGGCCGTCTCGACTGCTGTCGTGCCGCCCGGGGGATGGAGAGCCCATGTAGATGGGTACATCGGGGTCAAAGGTCGAGAGGAACCGGTACACTGTATCCCAGACGACGTATCTGTGAAGCAGACGCAAGTGGTCAGCGCGTCTCGTCCCTCAAAGCTGCCAACAATCAGACAAATCAGATGAACGTACGTATCCGTCTCGTAGAAAAAGTAAAACGGTCTATTAGGCCGCATCAACCAGGCGCGCTCAATCTGCGGCAGGAACTTGAACCGATCAATGATCCAGCCATTGACCTTCTTCGTCGCCTCCTTATCCTTGTCCAGCGTGCCATTCTGGCTCAGTTCCTTCTGCAAAAGGTAGTTTCCAATGTCCGGGTTATACTCGAGGTCGTAGTACTTGGGCGGCAGACCGGCGAGGATGTCAATGGCCGTGAAGTTGCGGATGCGCTCGTCGAGGTCGGAGAAGATGAGCAGCTCGTCGGGGCGGAAGCAGGCGCTGACGCTGTCGAGCTGGGCGTCGAGCTTGGTGCGGTCCTCGCCGTGGCCCATCTTGAGGACGGGCTGGACGAGGCTGAGCATGTGCTTGGGGAACGTTGCGCAGAGGTCGTCGGTCGACTTGCCGGTGGCATCGAGAGACACCGGCCAGTAGTCGCTGACCGTCTCGTACGGGTAGAAGCCGGGCGGCTCGTCGAAGCCCGGGGCCGGCGGCAGGACGGGGAGGGTGTCATGCTGCGGGCGCCAGACGAGGCCGAAGACGACGAGGACGAAGAAGGCGACGCCGACGAAGATGCGCATCAGGCGCTTGTTCAGGACGAAGAGCCCGAATTGCTGCGTCTCCGCAGGCTTGGGGAAGAGCGCCATTTCTGCCTGCGCATGGCCTTGGGAGCCTCGCTGCACAGGGTCAGAGGAGCGCGGAGGAGAGGAGGAGGAAGAGGAGAGGAAGACGTGACAGAATCGTAGTTCGCGATCCTGCTATTCCTGCTTCGTATTATTTTCCTTAACTCCCCCCCCTTCACAGCCACAGCGCGACCGGGATCTTGGAACATTTTTCTGTTGGCGGATGTCGCTCGTGAGGAAGCCCAAATGGGGGGCCTCGCCTCTTGAACCCAGTACATGGTTGCTGCGCAGAGACTTCGCACAATGGCGGGTAGAGTGTACCTGTCAGATTGGTGGCACTTCGGGAATTTTACCTTAATTCCATTAGCCCTCGTATTGCCCGAATAAAATGTTACAGAGGGACAATACTTGACAAGCGTACGATTGGGGGGAGTTTGTACGGAGTATAAAATGGAAGACAGTGCCTATCGAAGTACGCAGGAGCGCTCCAACCCCTTTTTCGCAGCGTCTTTATCGAATGTGGAATGTCAAAAGCCGGAACTTGGGTAAGGTGAGATACCCAAAATGACGATGGCTTGGCTGGCTGGCGGGATTTGTGTATCTTTGGAACAGGAAGCGGAATCAGTGGAAGCGCCACAAGTTGAGACAAGGTAAAATAGTGTTAATAGCTCTTCCAGAAGTCATCCTCCGGCTTACTTACCTTGGCAGGTCTTCAGCTGATGCAGACTTGACTGCTGGAACAGATGTATGCTTCTCCTTTTTTTTTTTTTTTTTTCAGCTTCAGGGATGAATTTGTATCCTTTTTCTGATTTCCGGCAAAGGCGCTGCTGGTTAGCCGTGTGATTGTAAACAATGGACAGTCTCGACAGCCGCTGATTCCTTGTTACCTGCTGCCACAGAAGCCAAATGCCCAACTCAACCTTGCACATGTCCTGGACGAGGCCACTGTTCCATGCAACTTTCCGTCTTTTCCTGCCTCGATCAATGAAGTTCCAGTTGATACATTGCGACGTTCTAGGCATCGGTCTATGGCATAAGAGGAACAAGGGGGCACTTTGCTCGCGCAACCAGCCTTCAGCGGGAGCCACCAGAGCAGGAATGTCCGCCTAATCCGAAGCAATGTCCGCTGGCTATGTCCGCGGGCAGCAACATGTGAAGATGGTGATGATGACGAGCGCTTTATCAGATGATCAGATAACTCCCCTTGGCCCATCCCGGTCGAGAATCATCCCTGAAGAAGCAACTGCTAGCGTCGAGCCTACAGACAGCGATCATCTCCTTCCCGCTGCCCACTGCCTAGGCCGTGGCATTCCCGAGCTTCTCATGGCTTTGACGAGGATCCCGTCGTGCACCTCGAGGAGCTCCGAGTCGGACTCGGACAATGTCGGCCGGAGAAAACGTTGCAAAGTGTCGGCAATTTCACCAATCTCCATAATCACAAACTTATAGAAAGACGATGTGGACGTTGAGAAAACGACTCAGATGATATTGTATTGCTTCGCAAGTTTTAATAGAGACACCCTTAGATCGAACCAATATGCTGGAGAAGACGAAACTGTACACCAAGATTGTGGGCTACGCCCTCCTCTTCCTATGGACAGAAGTACGACTCGCTGTCCGAGCCACCATCGTACGGCGACAAGCCCTCTGGCTTGGATCCTCCACAGCCGAAGAGCGAACTCGAAACATTGTCATTGTCGGTGCTTCCTTTGCAGGCTACCGAGTGGCCCATGTCATCGCAAGGAGCCTGCCTCCCCGAAGCCCATATCGAGTCATCGTCGTGGAGCCAAACAGCCATTTCCAATTCACCTGGGTGCTACCGAGATTCTGCGTTGTCAAGGGCCACGAGCACAAGGCATTTGTCCCATATGGAGGCTACATGGCCGGGGCTCCAGAGGGCTCATATCGCTGGATAAAGGACAAGGTTGCCGATATTGACCAAGCAACCGTGAAGCTACAGGACAGCGACGAGGCGATTCCATACGAGATTCTTGTGGTCGCCACAGGATCGGGGGTCAGAGATGGTCTCCCTTCGCGAGTCAACGCCACAGACAAGCTGGATGGAATGAAGCTTCTCCAGGGCATGCAGAACCGTATCGAAGCGGCCAGGACGGTTGTCGTGGCGGGAGGAGGCGCCGCAGGAGTCGAGGTTGCTACCGACGCCAAGGCTCTCTATCCAGACAAGCACATCATCTTGATTCACTCAAGAGCCGCGGTGATGCATCGCTTCGGCCAAGGCCTCCAAGCAGCTGCGCGCGAAGGGCTTGAAAGACTGGGGGTGGAACTCGTGCTTCAAGACCGTGTTGTCAACGAAGATGCCACTTCAAGGGCCGTCGCCCTGCAGTCTGGCCGAATCATCACCTGCGACCTGTTTGTATGCGTACCAGGCTGACGTTACTTGAACAAACTACATGTTCCTGAACTAACGTGTTGCGATAGGTCAACTGCACAGGACAGAGGCCACTGTCTGAAGTGCTTTCCAACCTTTCTCCCACCTCCATCTCCTCCACGGGACACATCAAGATCAAGCCGACCCTCCAGATAGCCGACGATTCTCTACCAAACGTTTACGCGTGCGGCGACGTCGCCGACACCAACACCCCGAACCCAAACGCTCGATCAGCGATGCGACAAGCGACGGTCGTGGCGGAAAATATTCTCCTGGCAGTAGCAGGCAAAACGCCGCGCCACGTCTACGAGAATCTCTGGGCAGACGGCGCCATCAAGCTGACTTTAGGGCTGGTACGATACCCTCTTGTAATTGCCTTCTATATCCTCTAGAATCTATTTGCTAACTGCCTGCCTCCAGGATCGTTCAGTCACGCACCTTGGAGATGGCACTTCCGAAGTCCTCTTTAGGAGCAAGGAAAGGGACGAAGCCCTCATGTCTGCCATGTGCTGGTCACGATTGGGAGCCAAGCCCTTTGAGGATGAATACACGGATGCTCACAAAGCTGTGATCGAGGCGGATGTCAACAAAGCATAAGCAGTTGCTTCAGGCGTCAATCTAACGAAACATGAGATTGGAGATCTCGTAGATTGTTCATAGATAGTGATTGCGTATAGAATGTGACGGAATTGTTTCTTGATTCACTTGTTGCTGCATGGTCATCAGTACAATGACTCCGGCAGCAAACCAACCACGGACATTGCCTCGACTTCACCTAGTTAAACTTGGCCACCCAGACATCCATAGTCCACGACTTCTTCACACCAACCGTCTCCAAAGCTCCCAAAACACCATCTCTAGCCGAACGCAAAAGCGCCTTGACCTTCGGGTCCTCCACATTCTCCTCAATCTCCTTCAAAAAGTTGGCACTCTTAACACTCCCCGTCTCCCAGTGGCCATCCATGAGTCCCTCCCCAGGCACCACAACAGTCTCCTCATCCAGAACCCAACCGTTCTCGCTCGCAGCATCAGCGATGGCGCCCGGGCTCGACAGACACCGAATGTTGGCTGCGCTGGCCTTGTTATGAGCCTCGAGAGTTGCCCTCGCCACCGAAGCAAGGACATGCGGCAGAGCCTTCAACTCCGTTGCTCTGAGGGCATATTCCGCGACAAGGAGAGCCCCGGCTCGTCCCTTCAAGGCGCCCAGCATCCTCGTCAGCGTCGCGGGCGAGTCAAAGTACCAAATGCAGTGCGCAAAAACAACGCAATCCCACGTCTTGTCCGCGTTCGCCGCAAGGAAATCGATCGGGTCGGCAAAGTGCCACGAGACGCGGTTCCCAATCGCGCTGCCTGAGAGATGCTCCTGCGCCTGGGCAAGCGTCCAGGGGGCTCCGTACTCTGGCGCGCCAGGATCCACGGCATCGACGTGGCCCGAAGATCCAACGGCCTCGGCCAGGACCGCGGTTGTGGTGCCCTGGCCGCAACCGATCTCGAGGACGCGGCTGCCGGGAGCAAGCTGCCAGAAGTTGATGAACTTGATGCGGTGTTCTGCCTGGCCGATTTCCATGTCTAGGTGGCCCGGGTAATCGGGCGAGCTGATGTGGTATTTCGCAATGGTCGCCGCAGCCGTGGCCGGCATGGGCTCAAAGGAGGTGGGTGAAGACATCTTTGTGTGGGTTTGTCGATTGTGTCGATGAGGATCTTCCCTCTGAACCTCACCTCATCTTCTCTCTTATATCTCTGTTCATTTTCCTCGTCCCCTTGTCTCACATCGACGCTTTTCGTGACGGACGGTTACCCTATCTCAACAACGCTTCCCCCCTTGTGAGTCACACTCATTTGGTTCTCCTATCCACGTCAAGGTAGAAGTCTCCTACCCCGCGCTACTCTGGCAATCTCTCGATCTCAAATCCCACCTTGTGTTTAGGGCCGAGTTAGTCGCTATTGTCCAACATCGCCTTTGGAACGGGCTAAAGGTCGACGAGAGACTGCTGACGGCAATCGGACTGCCCTGCACGGGTCTTGACTCACATTTGGGGTATCTCGTACGAACAAAAGACCATGAACTTTTCAAAATAAGTGTCAAAAGTTCCGCGGGTAACGATACGAAGCGCCGAGCCAGACCAATTCAGGCAGGACGTCAGCGCAAAAGGGCCTGTACCTAAGCGTGATTCATCTTCGTGGGAGTCATTATTACCTAGCTGATGGATAGCCTTAGTCGAAGAGCCACAGCATCGAGGCAGCACCGAGTCGGACAAATTATTCATCATATCATTTCCGTATAGCCCACCTAGAACGATACCGTTGCAAGATACAATTGTTCGATTAGATTCAGTCGGTTCTTGGAGTTTAGATTACTGGGTAGGATACATCGTGGATGTGTCCATGACAAAGAGTGCCTCACATATTCCTGTGACATGCAGTCCTTGAGTGGGAAAAAGCACCTGTGTTCCAGACTTCGATGAACAGTCTTAACTTTTCATTCGTTGTCCCGAGTACCATCGAATAATCGTTCCTAGAACAGAGCTATTTGGCTGCTTCAAGACCTTCAAAAGGTAGTCTGAAGCTTTGGGTAATCTTTCGCATGAGCCTTCAGGTCTGCGTAAATCGAGGCAGAGTCGTCTCCCGATAGCTGCTGCATTCGCTTCAAGTCCTGCTCTTCCAACTTCTCCATCTCTTCGAGGGGCTCCTCTTTGTTCGCCTTTCCGTCATCGTCATCCTGAACGCCCAAGGCCTTCTTGATACCAGACGACTCTCCAATCATCAGGATTTGGGAGTTGGCGTAGTCAAGGTGATGTGGTCGGGTGGGAACCCACCGTAGTTCTCGGAATTCTTCATGCATTCTGCAAAGACGAGTTCAGCATCTCATTCACCATCCGCGAAGTGAACGGTTCTCAAGACCTACTTTTTCGGATACTCTGGTGCTTTGGGAAGGCGAGCAGAAGCAGGCGCCGGATACTCTGGATTCTTGGTGCTAATGATGAAGCTCCCTTGTTCCTTCAATCCGAGGTCCTTCTGCACCTCGCCGAGCTCTTGTGGGATTGTGAGGATGTACGCGAGATGGCTCTCGCGCCCCGTAGTTGTGATGGCATAGACACCTTCGCCAACAGGCGTAGCTGCTGGCGTGTGTCTGGTGCCCTTGGTCTTGGTCTCATAATCCCCACCAGCCAGAAACTGGCCCTTGATCTCATCATATGATGCGCCCGTCTTGTCGATGAACGCCAGGAAGCGGTCTCTGCCACTGGAAGGGAGCACTTTCTTTGGTAGGACGAGGATCCGCGTGTTTCCAGCATCTGCCAGCGGCGGCTTGCTGAGCTTTGCGTCGTGGCCTATTGGTCTGAGGATGATGTAGCTTCGCGCAATGTCGTCCACTTCCTCGGGTTTGTCCACGTCCACGCGCCCTCGGATGAAGAAATAGATGATGCCCTTTTCAAGGATGCTTGCGGGCGCGTCTTTGTCTGTGTCTGCTTTGGATTTGCCGGCAGTCCCGTTCTCAGACTTCGCATCGGCCTTGGACTCTTGCGACCCTTTCTCTGTGGTTTGACGAGTGTTTGACTCCTCTCCCTTGTCTTCCTCATTGTCATTATCGGCAGGCGTCTCTGACTTGACCTTGGCTCGCTTGGGGTCCGGGGTTTCCACCTCGGTCTTGTGCTTCTCGCCGGCAGAAGCCTGCTGGTTTTGGTCGTCCTCTGTCGTTTTCTCTACCATTTTCGCGATGTTAACGGTCAGTTACAGATAGTAAGATGAAGAGAGCCAACAGGTTCGTTGAGTGGTTACACACAGCAGACGTTGAAATGAGCATCCCAGGGTGTTCTTTATGAGCTGATGGGCATTGAGCATGTGATGTCATCCATCTGTCATGACGAAGATCAGACATCTTCTAGCGACCGCAGAAAATTACCAGAAGGAAACAAGCACAAGCCACAACCAAGATCAGCAAGAGTAAACCCCCTTTCCCCGGATTTCACCAGAGGTGGGCTGATTCGGTCGCAGCACAACGCCAAAGAGAGGAGTGGAGCCCTGCTCTTCAACGTCGACGGAACTTTCGAGTGTGAAGAGAGTCTACTTTCAAAACAACAAGGCACACTTTTCGTCAATTCACCTTAGATAGGTACCTATCTTTAGATTCTCTGAAAAGCGACTTCTTCTCACCAGGCTATGTGCCCAAATCCGCCAATAGACGAGAATGTGCACAGATTTCGCCCAGCCAAGATCTGAAGTTGGCCGTTGAACTTGACGCCTGAAATCGACAAATCCATGCAATTTAATAATGTACACCTCACTCCTTGGCGTTCCTATTATCCATACTTGGGCAATGCATGAAATACGAGCAAGTTCTCGCCAGATAATCGTTCAAATACGCCTTACTCCTATTCAGGAGACGTCAACCACTCGACCTGAGATTTTCCTCCTGACTAGTCCCGCGAATGCTCTCCAATACAGCCATTGACACCGCGCGCCACATTGTATGCCGGCCATTCAAAAGTAGAATTCCGGTTTCTTAACTGCAAAGTGAGTTATTACTGGAAAGGTGAGAAAATCCGACGTATATAAGACGCAGGCCGCTGGGAAACGACCCAGACCAATCTCAACTTTCGATCTCACATCCACCCTCCTCAATCCAACGCAACCACCATACCAAACATCGCTTGTACGAGTTCCAAGCTGAATAAATGCCCGGCCCTGGCCTTGCAGTTGATCCGCTAACCGCCGCCGTTCTAGAGGACCTCAACAATCACGACCGTCAAGATGGAAACCCCCATGGGCCCCGGACAACGATTCGCTCGTCAGTTTCTCGAGGTTTTCGATTCTTTAGAGGCTTTGGAGAGCAGGCCGCTGGCTCTGAGCCGGCTTCTTTACACCACGACGCTCTTCTATTACGACAACAGCGTTCCTCTATCCTCGGCCGAGCAAATCCAGATCCTCTAGCAAAGGGCTACGCAGGTCACGAGGGTAGAACGTGAAATCAGTCGCCTAATTGAGGTTGACGACAGGCGTCGGGGAGGCACGCTGGGGATCTATTTCGCGTCCGTCCTTCGGGTGACTGGGCACGACGGCATTGTCATAAAGCTGTCCCAGGAAATGATGATGCTGGCTCGACCGACGACCGAGCACATCGATGATCTCCGGCTCGTGGAGATGCGAACGAGCACCTCGCTCGTCGAGGCCTATCCTGAGGGGGATGAGGTCGGGGAACCGATGGTCGACGAGGACCTTTAAAGAGGGAGGGGGTGTCGGAGGGTCGGATATTGATGGGGGTCTGGACATGGTACGGAATAAAGGGATTTGATCAAAGCCTTTGCTCTTCATCTTTGCAATGTGACATTCGATTTTGCCGTGACCGTAGGGGACAGTTCAAACAAACTAAAGAGTACGCCATTACTAACGACAATTCAACAATTATAGACGTTATCGTTGTTTCCCACGTCCAAAGTCAATCTTCAAGGCGAAATAAGCTGTCTCATCGCGTTCAAACACTCTCCTGGTAATCTTCTTCCACGAGAGTTTTGCCATTTTCCCATAGTTCCCCCCCAGTCCAGAGTGAGTGATAAGGGGGACGCCAATTCACGTGTTTAAGGACATGACCACTGCGCATAGAGCCAATGGCCATGTCCTTCAATACGTGAAAAGACGTCCTTGGAGCCGTTCTACCAGCATCCTACGGCCTGGACTATCTAGAATCTGCGATGGCACCTGGCGAGAAATCCTTTGGCAATAGCTATTCGCAAGCACCTAACGTAGGTTTATCTCCATCAAAGTCAGCCTGGACCAGGTCTAAGGCTCTGGCCATGAAGGGCACAGTTCAAGGCCTTTCGAGACGAGGCGCCGTCCATCAGTTTTGACGCCACGACTGAGGCGGCAAAGGTTTCCTCATTCAAAAATCACAAGACGGCACACAAGTATGGTACCGCATCCTTTACGCGTTTTCTGCATGATGAAGGTCATATTCGGCATATACAAGGTGTCGGCAGCGCCCTAATATCCCGCCTTCATTCAACAGTATTCCTGGGATCACGGCCCTGCCCTCGGCACCCTCCTACCTGATGACGCCAGAGAGGTCATTTGCCGATACACGAAAGGGTCCCCCTCAGGACGAGCGTAGTCAGATTCTATTGTTCTCCTAGGCTAGCAAAGAATACCCTTCTTCGTGCCCCAGAAGACAGAATGAACTAAGGGAAGTACTAGGTAGAGAGTCACAGCCAGCGGACTTGGGAGGATAATGAGATCATGGTCGGCTATCTAATAATCTATGACTGGTGTGGGAAGGGTGACAGCAATGGCGTGTCCCATCTAGGTCCAAAGACCAGCTGATATGTAGACAAGAAGCATTCTCTGTTTGACGTCGAACATGGTGAAGAAATAACCAATGTTATATGGCAATCTACTGAATGTGCAATGGTTACGACTTAGGCGGCGTCAGGGAGTCCGTAGAGTCTAGTGACATCCTTGCGAGGTATATAAGCTCGGATAGCTCGTGCAGAAACATCGTGAGGCTTTTGCCTTTGTATGAACTTTGCTCGCAAATCGCCGGCAAATGTTCGAAGTCGATTGTGGGCGCCTGCTCTTCGAGGTGTCGCCATCTCTTTCCCCCCCTCGCCTCTCTCCTCGCTATGGCCCTGCAGCAGTCTTTGTTTCACAGGTATTGGGCTGTGGCTGGGCATCTCCTTTGAGGTAACATGAGCAAATAGATTGTTGGTGGTCGATATTCGTCTTCGAAACTTGCCAGCGGCATTACCAGCATTCGTATATCATCGTCGCAATGGAAAGGGCTGAGGCTTCATCGTCGTTGTTTTGTGTACTAGGAAGCGGGAGAAGACTCCAGCGACGTGGACAGGCGTTACCTGACTCAACTTATACTCACGTTATATTCTCGCGATTGTTAAGCATCACTATTTCCAAGCCGCCACGTTGAACATCTCGACAGCAGTGGCAGAACAGTCGGCTGAAAAGATTGCCAAACGCATTCGGCACACAAAGGAAGGCCATTGTACAATGTTGATACCGGCCTGGCTGTAAAGAATTTTGAGATGAAAGAATCTTCAATATTGGAGTACAGGGTAATTCCACGAAGAACCCAGGGGAAAGGACAAGAGAATCTATCGCACGGCCATCGGCGAACGTCAATGTTAGGCACTTTCAGTTGGGCGCCGTACAGGCAGATATCCAGAGACGAGTCATCTGCAAGACTTTGATGTTCACGAGCACACGACCTATATCAATACAGGGGATACTTCTATCTTGTGGACAGTCCTGTTTGCTTTTCTTCGTCAGGCCGCCGTAGAGGGATTGGTCATGTTCAGACATCTCGTTGCCCACCACGGCCACAAATCTTCCATCCCCCTCGCACTTCTGACAATTTTCTCCTCACGCTTCCACCCTATTTCCAACATTTGGGTGGGCTTGAGCAGGCGCTCTCAATTGCGATCATACTTGGCGATCCCTTATCAAGGGGGTTTTTGCCGCTGATTTCGGTGAAGTTTTCGCAATATCTAGAAATTGGCTTTACGCCACGAAACCGCGGATAAATTTCAAGTTTTTGATCAGACGTTCCTTCGGGCGTTGGGTTCTTTCCCGAGGCTGATATCGGCTTGCCCTCCGTTTCGTTGAGCCCGGACAAGGCGAGTACTGTTGGAAACTTTGCCAGGACTCACCTAACATCATTGACTCTGAACATCTCCCATCGAAGCCACCGACAAACCTCGCCGATTCCCGCCAAACGACGTACAGATTACCCATAGTCTACGAGGAAGGAGTCCTTCGCGACTGATCCCAGTCCATAATCATTTCTCTGCCTACATTGCCAACGAAAACTTCAGCTCCAAGCCTCTGTGGCAGAGTCTGGAACGGCAGCTTCCCAACAGTCAGAAAGGGCCGTGGAAGTCGCCGAATCCACTCGTTTGCCTTGGTATATTAAGGAAATACACTTTGCCGTTTACTTCTTGGAGCGATAATGTCTATATTGTGTTGTCCATGCCGTAAATTGTACATATGGAGACATTGTTGGGGGCGAGGGATCGTGGACTCGGATCCTTCTCTCGCCTTCCTATGGAGTTCATCCCTGCTATGAAATTTTTCGAGTACGTCGAGATTTACAACTTTGCCAACTATCAGCTCCAGTGACATCTAACAAACCTTGAACAGTTTCAATGAAGCTTCATCTACGTAGTCTAGCGAATACAGAGAAAATCGCCGTCTTGTTCAACTTGTTCGTTTCGTAGCGTTCAGTCACTGCACATTTGGTCCCCCAGAGCTAGAACTGCCCACGATCTGTCTTCGGCTCAACAGCTCCCACCGTCGAACTTTTCTTTACCGTGTCCGAAAATTAGACTCGAAGCTGGCACTCCTTGCTTTGTGCTCAGTGAAGTGAGGAGAACAAGCGAGCGTCAATGCCAGAACATCGCGAGAGGTGGGCATAGCAAATATCTTGGCGAGCTGCCGAGAGAAATAGGACATAGGGGAATCTAGAGCAGAGTGTTGGAAGAATGGAGCCATCATTCAACTACAAAAGGGCTGTCTAAAGCCGCGACTGATGCTTCGCAATGGAGACACAAGACGAGCGGTATGCCCTCTACCAGCATGTATCCGATGCCATCATGTAGACAAGCTTCTGATTCTTGCTCCATCACCCCCTTCTTCAGGGTTCATGATTCCCTAGGCGTGTCGTAGCGTATCGCGTTGTCGAAAACAGTGGGTGGCATCTTGGCCTGCTCTTGATCGAGCAGAATCACGTTGCGTATCGTCGCGTCGTGGCACTGGAGTTAAGAATCTGCAGATATCGCGTGAGATCTCGAATTTAGCGAGTCCTCTACTCTTGACTTGAGCTGAACGCGTCCCTGCGCCTTGAAAAGCAAAGCCTGTCGTAGCCATAGTGTTTGGCTGGTAAGGGAACAGTATCACGATCGCTCGTAGCCTCTCAAAGACGGGCAGTGCCGAAAGGTAGCATCAAACATAGGGGCTACAGTAGCAAGATAAATCGAAGTGAGGGGGTGTCTTTGTGCAGAGATGGATGGCTTAGTTTGACGTTGACGAAAAGACTGGTGAACACCCGGCTGGAAATTTGAGCATCACGATCTCCAAAGGCTCGCCCGCGAGACCATGTTCAAAATTTCAACTCGCGAGACGAGACTCGGGAATCCAAGACAGATTCTACGGTAATCCAACTGTATTCCGGTGACACTGCGTAGAGCGGCGAGATTCTCATCGATCAACCGTGCACCCAATGCACCACAGCAAGCTGCAGAACACTTTCCACTCTGCTATCAAAGATTACCACCCACTGTCCAAGGGCAAACACCATCGCAGTTCATCACCAACTCTCCAGCTACCAAGTCATCAGGGTTTCTTCTTCAAGTCAAGGCGTGTAGCCTTGAGCTCAATGAAAAAAGTGTTGGACCCTCATAATGGGGAATCATCATCCGGCAGAGTGGGTTCAGGTTCTGCGCTTTGGAAGTCAGATCTCCAGTGAAGAGCCAGGCAGACCGAAGTCGCCTGTTGCCCTCACTGGGCTCCCCCATGTGGACTTCGCCTGGTCCACATGTAATCATCGGGTCGAAGCACTGATGCCTCTCGCAGGGTTCTTGCTGGACTCGGAGTCCAGTCGACGAGAGTCCTGGTCGGAGCCAGGTAAGATCACAATCCGAAGATTGGGCGGTGCTTGAGAGGAAAAGAAGAAAGAAAAGAAGGAAGGGTTGGGCGGGAGCAGGAGAGGTTTATATAGGGAGGGTGTGGGTCCTCCAGCTCGCGGCCTCACGTGAGCTTCCTCCTTCCTGAGGCTGCCACTCCTGACCTGAGAGCAAAGTGAGTGCAATGACGTCGAAGTGTTTTTGTTCTCGCTTGTTCTCGATCATGATTGAAGAGATCCTGTTTGTTTTGGTGTCGAGGAGCGGTGAATTGGCGTTGATCCGCGTCCATGATGTTCTTTGGGATTCGGTTGGCCTCGAGGAGGTTTCGGTGCGTTGACGTGGTGATGCCCACGCCGGACCGCCCTCCATGCAGGAAGCAGAAGAGTTTGTGGTTTTGGATGCGCCTAGACGTTCTCTGTGGTGTTGAATATGCAACGCTTTGATTTCAGCTCTAGATGGCGTGTACAGTGTTGCCGTGATTATCCTGTGCCTAGCCCCTGAATATCACACTCTCGAGATTATCTCTGCAATCGTGTGAGAACTTGTCTTATTGTGATGTTTGCCTTCGTCCTATTGCTCTATAGTGGGAGCGGCGCAATTGTCTTGTGCTCACGATGGAATGGTGCCAGAGTTTTGGCGGAGTGCACCTCAGGCGATGCCATGCACGCGTTGTTCTCCCCTTGGGCAGCATGATGTCTTTTGTGTTCACACTCGATGATCTACTGCCATTCTATATCTTCTCTATCGTTCCTTCTACTCTAGCTCTAGTTAGAACTTTGTCATTATTTCCATCTCTCTTGCTACACAGCTTTCCAGTTGCTGCCAAACTGCCCGTCATTCAGGTGCACTGCCAGTATTGCTCTGCCTGCTGTCTCTCAACTGGCCCTACGTGCCCTAACACACCGCCCTACGTTGCATCTCCCACCTAGGTGTTCAAATTGCTTGTGCCTTTACTCCATTCGCCTCCTTTTTGTTTTCGATGCTTAGCATCGTCTTGCACCATATCCGTTCCGGTTTCCAAGCAGTCTTTCGCTTGCTACTCTCTCTTTGGTCGAAATGTTCTCTCTTTCTCTTCTTATCCGTCTTCTTTATCATCATCTGCATCCCATGACCATATGCTCTTCATCTTCTCAACCTGCTGCCTGGCAAGAACTCGCCTTGCTTTTCAATCACGCCGCATGAGATGATGCTTTCCATCAAGCCCATCACCGCCGCCCATCTAGAATTTTCAAGTTATTTCTCCAGGTCACGGTACGTAACGCCTTGATATCACCTTTATCTCTCACTTTTTGATTACCTCAGACCTTATGTCTCCTCTCTGTTCATCTTTTGGTCTTTTCGCTGTTTCGATTTTGTGCCACATCTCAGGCCTGAGGCTGTCTCTGCATACCAACCGCTGCCGTTATGTTAAGACATAGTTCACTGACCCTTTCCATCTTCAAGCTCCTCTATACCGCGGACGCCATCGAAGGAGATTCCCTTTTCCTCCCACAACGGAGCACAGTCCTTGCCATCTTCCAGGCGTTTAGTCCTCCAATCTGTCAGGACTGCCTTGCAGCTCATGGCAACTACTTCTGTATCACTGGAAGCGTCCAAGAAGAGAGGTTTGTCGAGCAACCACCCCTTAGAATGCTCTGTTGTGTCCAAAGTACTAATGAGTTTCTAGTGAAGCACGTGTCCGCCACAGGCCTATTGTCCCTTTGTTACAGACTGCTCCGGGACAATTTCTTCAACACGAGCATGTCTTGGGCAAGACGACATACTATTCAACGGTTCTATCTTCTTACGAGTCTGACCGCGTGCCAGAAGGTCTATTGAGGCCGGGGCACAAGCAGTGAGTTGCCACCTATTCCAAAAAAAAAAAAGACCCCCCATTCAAAGTCTCCTATGTGTGAGTGTTTCTAACCGGCTTCGTAGCGAAGGACTTCGCCGACGTGGCTCAGCCTAATGTTGGAGATGGTGGAGCAGCGATGTGACAGGAGGTCTATCGAGGCCGAGGTCCATCTACTGTAAGGAAGCCACGCCTGGCGTTTTCATTGCAGCGATTCGGTCTGATTTTGTCTATACCTGCCGCGTTGAGAGTTGTTGGGATCTCGTCCTTGCGGGTGGGTGGCCAGTGGAGCAGTCGGCTTTGCAGGAGGTCTATTGAGGCCAAGGCAGGCCGGGTGTGACGATATTGGCTGTCCATCATCCACGATGAAGTTCGACAGCTCCTGCCTCGCGATGGAGGTCACAACGCGTGCAATGCAGAAGCCAGGCACAAGAAAGAGGCCGGACGGCTGCTGTACTGGATGATACAAACATCGAACACCATCACCCAGTCGCTGCATCCTTCGGAGGATGGCTGTCTAGGCGCTTTGGGCGTAATAAGAATACGTTCCATGGCTGGGGGCCAGTGGAGCAGGCAGCGAGGCAGGAGGTCTATTGAGGCCGAGGCGCGCTGACTGCGAGGATGCTATGCCTCCCCATCGTAACGTGTACAGGGTGTGGTTGGGTTGGGTAATTTTCACGGATATTTCATGTATGGGGGCAATGAATACAGCACCGATCTGTTCTTGAGTCGGTTCGGTAGGAGGTCTATTGAAAGCAATATTGGTCCACTTTGAAGATGCTCTTGAATTTCCTTTCGTCTTGCAAAGCTTGAACTCGCTCAATGTGCTCACTACGAACTTGGGGTAAACCATGAATATTGAGGCGATTGATACGTGGAGGGTCGTCGATAGAGAAGTCCTTCCAGGATATCACCATGGCTCAATGGGGTACTGAGTCTTTCTTCATGTTCACGTAGAGCGTATCATGTCGATCAGTGGCTACCTAAGTATTCGCAGCCCCAAATACCCATCACCAACATCACCACAGGAACAGCTTTGGCTTGGGTGTCTTCGTCGGGTCTGTTCCGTTATTGCGGTAGGTATGTCTTTGGCATTTGTAGGGAATAGCTCGAATTCTCGAATTTCGTCCGCCGTTTGACCTATACATTCCTTTGTGGAATGCACTACTACGCCAGTCTTTTGCCCACTCGTACAGAGCGTGTGGCCCGACCATCAGAAGCGATGAAGATGAGGAGAGCGGCGTCTTTCCATGGTCAAGATGTGGACGACAGCAGGTTTGGCGACAGCGATGACCGGAGAGTGTACGGTGGCAGATCAACTATCGCCCCTTTTTTTGGCATCCAAGAAGGTGCGGAGGAAAGGGAAGCTTCGTAGATCAGAGACCTCAATCGTGTGGTAGAGGCAAAAAAAAGGCACATATTCGATTTGTACCATCATTTACCGTCGTCTCTTCAGATATCCCATCTGATGCAGAAGCTTGCTCCGGGGCTCAACTTTGCCGTGCAGATCTCTGCCATAATTCTACGCTTTGAAGGGTAGTGTTCAAGAAGGTCAAGAGAATCTCTTGCACAGCATAGCTATCACCATCCAGTACCATGAAGCTGTGTCTGAAGCACAAATCACGGCCATGTCCTACAGTAGAAGTATAAAATCGAGGACTACCTTATGGAAGTTAAGTTGATTTTTGAAACACAAGTTCAATCCGTGCCTCTGCTGTTCTATCAACGACACCCATCAGTTTTCAGCACTCGCTCACCTGTCAGCCTTAGTAGCAACACCACCACCAAGAGCCCCGCGACCTGCACTTTACTTTACCCCAAACCACTCCAAAGTCAAGACTTCACCAGCTCAAATTCTTTCCACAAAGAGACTTTTCAAACTTGAAAATGAAGTTTCTTCTTCATTCCCATTTCCCCGCCGGTCATGTCCTTCCAATGCAAGCCGTGGCACAAGCCCTCGTTGATCGCGGCCACGAAGTCGTCTGGCTAGCCAGTGCAGACAACAAAGTTCGCGTCCTCGCTACGGGAGCAACATTCATCGAAACTCGAGCCATTGCCGCAGTCGACGCGCCCTTTATCAAAGAAAATTCCACTGGTCTCCTTGACCGGCAATTCCATCGACTAGAGTCTCGTCTGCTGGCTCAAGCTGCCGATTATCGGGCTATTCTGGCTGATTTCCCCGCAGATGCTCTGCTTGTCGATGTGTTACCCCATGGAGCTCGCGCCCTCTGCGAGCTTGGAGAAATCCCCGTGTACGCAACACTAGGGGTCATTCCATTCTATACTTCATCAGCAGCAGCTCCCTTTCCAGTGTCGGGGGAGTGTCCTCCTACCTCTTGGCTGGGCCTTGTTCGAAATGGATTGCGACAGCTCATCAACCGATGGATTCTCCTTCCTTTGTTCTTGGCTCCTGTATTGAACAGGCAGAGAAAGATGCTTGGACTAAAGCGACTCCCGTTCGGTGAACCGGCAGAGTGCTTCACGTACAGTCCATTTCTTCACATCCAAGCTTCTTGTTCAAGCCTCGAATTCTCCCTCGAACCCAACTCAGAGAAACACAAGAATCGAGTGACCTATGTCGGCCCTCTTGTGAGACCATCTCCAAGCACATCTACTCAGCTTCCATCTTGGTGGGAAGAAGTAGTGGCGCACTCGCGAGTCGTTGGCATCACTCAAGGAACGCTTGCCATGAACCCTACCTCACTGATCATACCCTCCGTTCGCGCCCTCAAGGACGATTCATCGCTTCTTCTTGTCGTTGTATCACCGCACGGAAAAGAAGTCGAAGCTCAAGTTGGACAAGCGTCCAATGTTCGATGCGCAGACTGGCTACCCTACCACCTTCTCCTGCCTCAGCTATGCCTGCTCATCACGAATGGCGGCTATGGAAGCATTACTCAAGCACTCTCTCATGCAGTCCCTCTTCTTTGTGCTGGTCAAACGGAGGACAAAAAGGATACTGCCGCGCGAGTAACCTGGTGTGGTGCTGGGATCGACCTGAAAACCGACAGCCCTACCCCAGATCAGGTCGAGACAGCCGCGAAAAGAATTCTGTCGGATGATGGTTATTCACAGAAAGCGAGGCTCTTGGGGGATGAGTTGAACAAACTGGGAGGTGCGCAAGCAGCTTCAGATGCGCTGGAAGCGCTCGTTGTCAGCACCAAAACGAGAGATGCAAATGCCATGGACTGAACCTATAATCCGGAAATTGCCTTTTACACAACATATCCATATCCGGACGGGGACATGGCATTCTTGTTTGAAAGGCAAGAGACATACGGCAGAAAGAAGACGACGACTTCATGAGAAAAAGAATAGACCAGCAGTCATGAGAGTTTTCAGAAATATCGTACGATTGACAAGTGACCGACCAATTCGACATTGATGGCGTGTTTTCTAATATCATACCAAAGCCGGCGTGAAACTTACTGTGTACGCTGTCGCATCGAGCAATGGCTACTTGTCAGCTCACGCCACACCAAAGGAACACTCGAGGCCTTGATAGAACCTCGTCTGGTGAACAACAGAACAAAGCAGTCCCTTGCGTCTAGTGCTTCTTGAACGGAGAAGAACATGCAAAACGAACAGAACAGAAACAGAGGCAGCTTCATGGAACAGTGTAACTTGCTAACCTATGGTGAAATAGATGGCATTCCTCCACGATCGATCGATTTACCACTACGGCCGATACAATACACAAAAATCATACATACATATATATATACATACACACATACATGCATATGATATACAACAGAAGATGGTAGTCGCTCTAACAGCCGATGCCATAGAAAGAGAAGGATATAGATCAGGAACCACTTACAAAACCAACAACCATGAGAACCGCGAGCCGAACCATACGAGCGAGACGAGCGACTGAATCTTCCGACAAACGATTCAGATTCGAAATTCGACCAACACCCAACAAGGACATACTTCCACGCTACAAGGCTATTCTGAACATTCACCACAAATCATACTGGCAAAAAGCCACGATGAACCAGAGAAAAGCAACTACTATGCTGATGGGCCTTATCCATCGAGATGATCAGGGTATTGCTTTCTTCATTTTTGTCATCCTTACAAATATATACACAAGTGCATCAAAGCATGTGCTCCTTCCATCTGCTCACTCCTTTGCGGTTTCAAGAATAGGCGTCTAATTCTTCTTCTCAGCAGCCTCCTCATCTGCAACATCCTCTTCCTTGGCCTGCTTGGTCTCGGTACCATCTTCACTGAACATGGTTTCTTGGGCTACACACGTTGTCAGCGAATTCATTCATCAAGACGACTCCGTGCAACGAAACAACTTACCGCTCCAGAGCTCAGCATAGACGCCCGCACGGTCAATGAGCTCTCTATGCGTGCCCATCTCTGCAACTCGCCCCTCCTTGAGCACGATAATCAAGTCCGAGTCAAAAATGGTGCGCAGCCTATGGGCCACAAAGACGCTGGTGCGTCCCTTTTCGCGAAGGATGCCGTTGATGTTCATCATCAAAGCCTGTTCAGTATGCGTATCAAGCGCGCTGGTTGCCTCGTCGAAGAAGAGCAGGGGAGGATCCTTGAGGAGCAGTCTGCTCATTGCCAGCCGCTGCTTCTCGCCGCCAGAAATCATCATGCCTCGCTCACCGACCTTGGTTTGGTAGCCTTCTGGGAACTTCTCGATGATGTCGTGGATGCGAGCTCGCTTTGCGGCTGCCACAACTTGTTCGTGCGAAGCATCAATCTTACCATAGCGAATGTTGTGCTCGACGGTGTCATTGAAGAGGGGAGTATCCTGGGGAACAACGCCGATAGCCCGACGCAGCGAGTCGACAGTGACATCTCGAATATCTTGGTCGTCAATAAGGATACGGCCACCCTGGACATCATAGTACCGGAACAGGAGTCTGAGGAGAGTCGATTTGCCACAGCCACTAGGACCGACAACAGCAACCTTCTTTCCGGCCGGAATGGTGACTGTGAGGTCCTTCAGGATCGGCCTATCGGGATGGTATCCAAAGCTGACGTTCTCAAACTTGATCTCTCCGCCCTTGACCAGAGCCAGGTGCTTCGCGTTTGGCTTTTCCACAATGTTGACATTCACCTTTTGCAAGTTGAACAGCGTCTCCATGTCCAAGAGCGATTGTCGCAGTTCGCGGTACACTGAGCCGAGGAAATTCAGGGGAACGGAAAGCTGGAACACGAGCTGGTTCACCATGACGAGATCTCCAACAGTCAGAGTTCCAGCGGCGACTCCCTCAGCTGCAAAGTACATCATGGCGGTCAAGGCGGTGGAAAAGATGATGTTCTGTCCGCTGTTGAGGAAGGCCAAGGAGGTTGCCACCTTGATGGAGCTCTTCTCGTATTCCCTCAGAGCCTTGTCATAGCGCGAAACCTCAAACTTTTCGTTGTTGAAGTACTTGACAGCCTCATAGTTGATGAGCGAGTCCACGGCCACTGTCGAAGCTCGGTTATCGGCAGCGTTAGCCTGTCTGCGGAACTTTGTCCTCCAAGCCGTCGTCCAGATGGTAAAAGCCGTGTATCCGACCATGGTCAATGCTGTCACGGCTGCGAATCTAAAGCCGTATTGCCACGTGAGGATGCCGCAGACCATGCTGATTTCCAATGCCGTTGGGAGGATATGAAAGACCATGCTGGTGAGGAGGAAGCTGATGCCCTTGGTACCGCGATCCATGGCCCGCGTGAGGCCACCCGTCTGCTTGGAAAGGTGGAAGCTCAAGTCGAGTCGCAGCAGATGATCAAAGACGTTCCGCGCCACTCCCCGGATGGCCTTTTGCGCAACCGAGGCGAAGACGGCATTCCGCAGCTCCTGGAACAAGGTGGCGCCTATCCTGGTGGCTCCGTATGCGATAATCATGGTTCCGGCCACCGTCGTCGCCGTACCGCCCACCGCAGCAATATCAATGTTCATCGAGTCCACGATGCTCTTGAAGTAGAAGGGCACCTGCACGTTGAGGACCTTTGCGCCGACCAGCAGAGCGACAGCCAGCCCTACGCGCACTTTGGTACCGACTTCGCCCTTGGGCCACAGATAGCGCGACATCTCCTTCATGATGGCCCAATCGGCCTTGCGCTGCTCCGTCGCAGTCTTGTCCACAGCAGCAAGGACATCGCTGTTGGGCTTCTGCGCAGGCGCCTTGGGAACAGTTTTCGCAGCAGAGGCAGAAGCGGCTTCAGCAGCCGTGGATTTTGAGTTCGTCGAGGGAGGTTGAGGTTTCAGCGACTCGGGGACCGGAGATGGTGCCTGCTCACGACGAGACACGGCCGACGTCCGCAGCGGGCGCTGGACAGCCGCAATCGGCCGCTGCGGGAGCCACGGCGGGAGGCTGTGCGCCTTTGCGACGCTGCACCGCGGACAGACGAGCGCTGCGCGAGGGAGGATTCGGGGTATCATTGTCGAAGGCGCTCGTCAAGGGAAACCATCCCGGATGTTGGCTATGCGAACTGTTACTGGGGACAGTGAGAGAGAAAAGCTTCACGGGCTGTTGGCGTTGGTTCGAGGTTCAGTCGTCCGGACGCAGCTTCGGCTTCAGCTTGGGCTCCAGCTGTTGGCGGGGGACGGAATGCGCACGTGTCGGCCGAAGCTGGAGATTGGCGGGCACCTCGATAGGTCGGCGATGCGGAACTGCAGCAGGTCGCGGTCGCACAAAGGCGAGGGCAGTTCCAATGCCAATCGTGAGGGCAGGGACTGGTCGTGGCCGGCAAATTGCCGCAGAATTTGGTGACGGCTGGTCGATGCGGCGTTTGTGTGAGGCTCGGCTCCGGTTCGCGAGCCGGCGACGCTATGGTGTCATCGTTTACACCTGAGGCATCACGGACCCTGATGGTCCATAATTCCAGCGTCGACTTCAACAATTCCGATTGTGCACGGAATGAGTGTCGACGATGGAGAAGGGGATCGAGAGATTCATTTTCTAGTGAGCTGACAGTGGCACACCGACCAATCTGAACTTCAATGTCAAGGCTGCGAGGTTGTATACATTCGCATGAATTCACGATACCGGATATATAGCCAAGATCCTGCCCCAACTATTGCATCCTCCTCATGCATCTCATCTTCCCTCGCCCTCCGTTGGCAGCTTCCTCCGCTTGATCCAGACCTTGAGCGGCTTCTTCGGATGCTTGTTCGCAACAAGTTTCCTCGTCTTCGGGACAGGCCACGGACCCCCCTTAGGAGGCTGCATATCATAGAACGTGATGATGGCGGCTGTATACAGCAGCATCTCTCGCAGCGCAAACTGCCTTCCCTTGCACATCTTCAGGCCGCCACCTGTTCACGCAAACAATGATTAGCAAAAACACTTCCAGGTGTTCTAATGAATGAGAGGGTGGTGCAACGGGAAAGGGAGAGCACTCACCATACGGCCTCATTGTCCCAAGCTCCGCCGTCAGCACTTTGTTCCCGCTCTCGTCCACTGTCTCGCGAATATGCCGCTCGGCCTGCCACTCAGTTGGATTTGGAAAGTACTGGGGATCAAGCTGGTGTAGCTCTTGGGGAACATGGGCGTAGGATCCCTTCTTCAACAGGTATGATTCTCCGCCTTTTCCTTTCCCTTCCAGCACAGTGTCGCTGTACATCAGCTTCATCGCCCATCCGCAAGAGTAGACCCTTATGGTCTCAATGTACGCAGCCTTGAGAAGAGGGCATTTGGTTATCAGCCCGTCAACATCCATGTCTTCCAGCACCGGCGGCACCCAGACAGCATCTCCAAACTCGTTCTTTGGCTGCACGGCCCTGACGTACGGCGCAATCTCTTCACGAACCTGCTCCAGAAGCACAGGGTCTCTGTACAGTTCATACAGCATCCACGGGATAAGAGGATTGGAATTCGCAACTGAAGCCCACAGCAGCGCCAGGTCAAAGGACGCACGACCGGCGAGCGACACGCCGTGCTTTCGGAAGAGCGCAATCCTGCTCCTGACCAGCTCGCTGACGTTGTCGAGGTCCTGCCACTTGGGGTCGGTTTCCTGCCCGTCCATGTGCTGCTCCATGGCCTCGTTGAACTCGTACAGATATCCCAGGAGGCGTCTCCGGGCCAGCTTTCCGCGCTGAAGCCGCGGCCATGGGACCCATGCCGGGACGCCCGTGGCCATGAGCACGAATGCCTCGTTGTATATCCACATCCACTTCCACAGCTCGGGGAAATTCTCGACAAAGTCAGTGCCGTAGATGCCCGGGATCGCCGTTGCCGCGACATAGTTCCTCGTCAGCTCCATCAAGTCGACCTGGGTAATGGGGCCGTCGGGGCCGCTCTCCTCGATCACGTCGACATCGGCCACCCTCTCCCACTCGGTTTGGTCCATTGGGTTCGGGCTGAACGTGACAAAGCTGTTGATGGTCTGCTTGACCTGCGACAGAGCTGCGTTGGTCACCTCGCTCAGCCCCGGCTCAGAGCTGAGATGCTTATAGAGTGCCAGGGCCTCTGGGAAGATGTCGTTGTAAATGGCTGCGTCTTTCTTGCTCACGCCAAAAGTCGATCCGAGGAGGCGGTTTGCGAGCATTTGCTCTTCGGCAGCAGGACGGTGCAGGTTGAACAGCGCCGCAGCCAGCGAAGGCTTGTATATGAAGTGATGCATCTTGCCGGCCATTTTCAGGGTGAAGATGCCTTCTGAGAACCGATCTCTCAGGCTAGGCAGAAAGCCAGCGTTGGCCATGGATAGAGCATGCCCGATAAAGGGGAGCCAGTAGCTCGGTGAGGGCGGCATCTTGTGTTTTCCACTCGCGTCGACTGTTGCTGGACTTCCGGTGAGCGCTCTTGTTGTGAATACAAGGACCAGAAAGGTGACGATGGCGGCGACGGCAACTGAGGCTTGTTTCTCGTCGAGCCCTGTCTTGACATGGCTCCAGAGAGCGTCGACAGACGCCATACTGCAGGCTGTCGAGAACCGATGTCGATGGATGATGACCGGTTATGCTGCTGATCGTCTTGAAATATCAGAGATGCTGCGGCGATGGTATCGAACCCGACTTAGAGCATTGCATCTGCCGCCCTTATATATATATACGCTTCCAGTCGTTGACTCCAGGTTGAACCTGTTGGCGCTAGGACTCGCCGCAGCTTGTTGAGGCTCCTTTGTCCACCTATAACCGAATCAAAGCAGCCAAACAAGAGCACCCTTCCCCATACAAGCGAAGCGCAGCTAAGAAAAATCCGAACACCTTGCAAGTTCTTCAAGCATCAATGTGCCGACCTTCCGGCTCTGCGATCCGGTTCCCTCGACAGCGGGTAGGATTCTCTCTCCAGGATGTTTTTTTCGAATATCGGACAAGGGTTCAGTAGAACAAAAGAAAGCGATGCGATGATGCCAGCTTTTGGTGGTTTTTTTTTCTTCCCACCGTTTTCTTTGCTCTCACTCGTCACTTGTCTGTTCCATGTCATTTTAGGCGGCTATTACTGCTTTAGTTCGCAGGGGTATCGGAAGGCTGCAAGCTTCCACCCCCACCTTTTCGTTTCGATCAGCTCTCAGCCATCAGCTTACACAAGATCTCGCCTGTCTTTTCTCTTTCATGTCCACCATCAATTCGGGGTCCTTTTTGTCGGCGCCGAAGCCCTTGGCTGTGAGTGCCTTGTCAAGAGTCATGTGCTGAGCTTCGATACCTAGTCAAGGCCACGAATCGCGGCATCCTTTGACAGAAGCGCGCAGGCAGCGATGCTTTGAAATTCGAGTCATCAACAGCCTCGGCAGCAAGACACCGGTTTTGCATTCTTGGAGAAGAAAAGAAAGAGGAAACAATCCCCTTAGTTGGACGAAACCCATTATGAATAATGATGGCTGGATCTTGAATTCGAACGCAACGCTTCAAAGTTCGTTTGTAAGACCAAAGAGTCGGCCAGCATCAGACATTTCTCTAATTTTTCAACCATATGCCACAGTCCGATGCCCATCTATACCACCACACAATGCGGCAGTCTGGGCCCTTCGTATTTACATTTCCGACGTCTCGTCGACACGAATTACGAGCACCATTATCCTCTACACCAACAGCTTCGCCTTTGCCCTCCGCTCTTCAACCTCCTGATTCACCCTCATAATCTCCGCCCTCGCCCCCTCCCAGCACTTCCTCCTCCCAGGAAACAACCGCCAAAAGACAGACGTAAACGGGCCGTCCATGACCATCCTCCAAAGCGTCCTCTCGCGCCACCAAAAGAGCCACGCCTTCCAGCCCCAGCCAACATGCTCACCAACTCCCATCCCAGCCGTTCTATCCGCCCATGAAAGCCACTCGCTCGGAGGCACCGTTGCTGGGATCACGGCTCCTCTCTGCGCGAGAGCGCAGATTCTCTTTTCCTGCTTGTCAACCCAGTGGTGCATCTGTGATTGCGGCGGGAGCGATGCTCTTCCAGACCAGACTTGCGCGATGCACATGCTGGCTATATCAGCAAGGCAAAATGCGCCAGTGACGAACCACGCACAACCCAAGAAGGCCAATGAATCAGGCGCATTCAAGGAAAACACGTTTTGATACAGTCGAGGGTACGGCCGGTTCTTCGAGCCTGGAGCTTCTAGCCAGCTAGTCGAGGGCGTCGAAGACGGATCGAATTCCTTCTCCAGAAGGCTAAAGTCGTTCTTGTACCCCGTACAGCAGATGACTGCGTCGGCCTCAATGGTCTCGCCAGAGGCCAGCTCTATCTTCGGTCCGCCCGTGAACCGCCGGATGCCTGTGATGGACGATATGGCCTTTGACCGAAAGTTGGCAATGAGCGTGTCGGAAACCACTGGATTGGCGACCAAGACCGAGAGGGCTGGGTCAAGCCCCCAGGCCGGGTCGACCTCTCCAAATGCATCTCTCATGATTTGCCGAGCGGCCTTGTTGTATACCATCTCCGCGAGCCTGGGGAACAGTCGGTTGAGTATGCCTTGCAGCTGGATGAACCGATAAGATATGCGGCTTGTGGCTGGCACTCCGTCGAGAAGACGAGGCATCTGTTGAGTGGTTTAGTTAGCCCTCATGGTGGCCGTTAAGCAAGGGGGCTAAGGGAGGGGGGTGAGATGAGATTTCCGTACAATGACTGCGCCGTGATGATGCGATATTGAAATATCGGATGCATGGCCAACAAGAGCGTCCGCAATGTCGCTACCCGTGTTTCCAAGCCCGACGACGACCACTCTTTGCCCAGCAAAAGCCTCTGGCCTGAGCATCGTTAACAAAAGTCCTCTCTGCATGTTCCAGCACAATTGGTGAAAATGAAAAGCCAAAGCTCACTTCTTGAACCCTTTTGAGTGGATGAGTCGACCGGTAAACAGGTCAGCGCCCTCGAATTCGGGCATCATGGGCTTGATGTGAGGACCCGTAGCCACGACCACCTTGTCAAACCACTCGCTGGGCTGTCCTTCAAGATCCAGTTTCCACCTCCCGCCGCTTTGATCCCTGGATATTGATTTAACGATCGTGCAGAGGCGGAAATGGGGTCTGAGACGGAAACGTTCGACGTAGGCTTCGAGATAGTCTTCTACATGTTTCGCAGTGCAGAATGTAGGGGTTCCTTTGCGTCGCATCGTCCGTCCCCACGTCAGCTTTCTTGCAATCGCGGAGAATAAGAGAGTGGAAGAAACATTGAATGAGAATATTGCATACCGACAGGAAAAGGAAAGTCAGTGTACGAAGCCTAATGAGAGACAGTAAGCAAGGGCATCCTTCACCTTGAAATCATTGTCAAAACAGCAAACTTACTCGATCAATTGACACATTCACCGCAGTCGCTGAAAGCACCAAAGATTAGAAAACAAAACAACGTTTCCATTTCTGAAATCGAGCCTCAACTTGCCACAGCAGCCGAAATGAAAAGTAGTTCAACTCACACTCGATGATGCTCAGCGTGTCCTCGTCCTCGGTAAAGTGCCACAGGCCACCGGTGTAGCTGCTGCGCTCGAAGCCCACCACGTCGAAGCCTTCTTCCAGGAGGTTTTTGACGGCGACGATGCCCATGGCGCCTGTTGCCATCGTTGAAGCTGTCAGCCATGCTTGCGTATGTCAACTTTCATTGGGAAAGACTTGATGCGGGAGCGGCTGAAATGTTGGATGCGCCAAGAGAAGCAGAAGAAAAGCAGATTCACAGGAGACTCACCCAGACCAATGACCGCGACTCTGTGTCGCTGTGGCTCCTCCATCATGACCACATATGGTCGAGCATGCTATATATATGCTTGCCGCAAGGGGGAAAAGTCACTCCAACAGCCAGTTCGGCGGCGATGCAAGGGAACAAAGGGAAAGATGCAGATGCCAGTTTGATGCAGTCGCTGGAGCTACAGGCCAAGAAACGCCAACTGAGGGGGTCGGTAATTCTTGACGGGAGCTTGATTGATTCTTGGTAGTAAAATTGCCGGAAGAACAACGATGCGCGCTACGACTGATTAGCGATTACTTCACCTCCCGATCTAGAGCTGATTTTACCCTGATATTTCAAGAGACACAACCAACGTTCATATATCAACCTTCATTAAACAGTGGCAGATGCGTCAAAGCACCCAAGGTGGTGAGTGCTCTAATAGAGTCTATCTTTCAGACAGCTTTATAGCGATTGACATAGGAAAGTATCACCATGCCGTTTATCACGCTCGAGCTAGGTACGCTCAAGACTCAACGAAAGCGCTGCCAATTAGATAGACGTTCGAAGCCTGGATCTTTCTGCATAAGAGAGTAATAAAAGCGAAATTGAATCATTCCCGGTCTGCGAGAATTCATACACATACATACGTCAATTAAGCTCGTGCCTCCTGCCATCATCATCCAGCCAGCCAGCCAGCCAGCCGCCATTACCGTCCACGAAGCCTCCTTGGGGCATAAAACGTGATCAATTCCAAGCCCAACCCTCAGGAGAAACCTCTCCCTTATCCATATCTGTAAGCTTCCATGTTCGCAGACTGTATATTGCTAGGGTATAAGATAGGAAGTCTCCATCAAGTCGCAATCCGTGCCGGGAGATCCTCCATGTCGTCCATGACGCTGTCTGAGTAGGGCTCCGTCTGCGGAGCATCCACGCCGTTTTCATCGGTTCCGCTGTTAACCGATTTGAATTTGCTGGGCGTCTTGATTTTGCGAATCTGCGCTTCTTCGAGGTTGGACTCCTCGCCTTGGTCGACGGTAGCGACTGGCAGAGTCGGCTCGCTATCCTCAATGGGATCCTGGCTAAGATCCTGCTTCTTTGACTTCCTCTTGGCTTGCGTCTTCTTCGGCGCGGCCTTCTTCGGTTTGGGGGTTGCCTTGGGTGGCGAAGGCGGCGCTGCTTCCATCAATGCCGGATCGATGGTGATATCAAGCTTATCACTCTGGGCTGGTTGCTCGTCTTCCTTGGCGTCCTCTGCACCGGAGTCATGGACAAACTCCTCACTCTTTGGTGCTGGCGGCGGCTTATTGCGAGCATTGAGTTGGCGCAGAATTTCCCTCTCTCGGTCATCGTCGTCATAGCCACTGCCAGTGACCTCGGGGAGGCCTCCCGTTCGGTTGTACTCGTTGATGAGCTGCTGGGCAATGTCCAAGACGGTCATTGATTCCCAGTCGGCGACGGTCTGCTTCAATCGATCCCAGAGCAACGCCTGAGTGCCCCGAGTCCATTGACGGCGGAATTTCTTATCGAGGAGTTTTGTCCAGGGAATCTGGTCCTCTGATAAGGCCGAGGCTCCTTGGATAGCCAAGACCAAGCGATATTGCTCCTCCTCGCGCATACTTGCGAGCTGCTGACGAGCCACATCCAGCTGAAAGGCGAGGTCCTCGTCCGAAACAGACGGCTCGCCGTGCGACGGCTGTTGCTTTTTCTTTTCCGAACCCTGGGAGGAGCCGGATTTCTTTTCCTTCTTCTTTCCTGAAAGGCGCATCTGCATGGCTTTCCACTTGGTGATGCACTGCAGTCGACTCCGCGTCCTGCCCATCTGCTCGCTGATGTCCTGCCAGTCGATGAGCTCTTCATAGGCTTTCTTCAACAGAGGTTTGTCAGGCTCAGCGAGCCGCAGCTCGTCAATAGCGGCCATGGCGTCCCTGACAATCTCGGACAGGTGAGCTTCCTCCTCTTCGCTCCATACATCCTTGCGCTGGTTCGCGCCGCACACAATGTAATTGCGATACCGATCCCGCACATCCTCGGGATGGCGGTTGATGATGCCAGCAATCTTGGACCAGGCGGTTTTGTGCACTTCAATGAGAGCAGCCAGCTCTGCGTCCTGTTCTGGTGTCCACGTTCCTCGCGCAACAAAGTTGTGGAATTTCTTGCGAGCAATGTTGATGACCTTCTGCCTCTTGCGGTCAGGGCACACCTCGAAGAGACGGAACCAGAGGCGCGCATGGGCATCACCGGCAGTCGTGCCTCCAGGAGCCTGGATAATCTATGTTTCAATCCAGGGTAAGCGGTTTGGTTCGAACGGACTAAACGATTCAAACAGGGTGGGCACCGTGCGACTGAGCCTTACCTCATTGACTTCAACTTGTGTCATTCCATACTCGTTACGGAAAGCCTCGACGGCTCGGCTGATGCCCTCCAGCTCGGCGTCTGTAAATCGTCCTTGCGTGTAGCTCCCGGCATTGCTTCTCCGCGTCGGCCGTTCGTCCTCTTCCCCGTTTTCAGCATCCTCCTCCAAGGACTGCAACGTCCGCGGCTGTCTCTTAGTAGCACGCTTGGTTCTCGTTCTTGGCTTTGGAGAGTTGGCCGAGGGGGACGGCAGCTCCTCAAGTACGCGGCGATTCTTCTTGGCAGGGGTTTCTACTTTGGCGTCCACGGCTTGCGCAAGCGCCACGGGCGCCTTCTTTGCTCTCGTAGATCGCCGTGGAGCTGGGCTGGCAAGTGGCTGCTCCTCCGCCTGCGCAGGGTTTGCGGGCGCATTCACATGGCTTCCAGCTTGGCTACTGATGTGTTCTCTCCATGCCTCGCGTGCGAGGTCCTCAACGTCGCGATCAACTGGGGCGGCCTCTTCTTGCGGCAGCGTGTCAATTGCCATGGGAGCCATGGGGGCAACCTGAGCTCGGGAAGATACGCTATTCTCCCTCGAGCGGGTTTCCTCTCCCGTCTGACTGCGCCGGCGAGCACGAGCAACGCTGGGCGAAGTCTGGCCCTCGCCACTGGCGGCATCATCTTCAATCGCAGTATCGACGTGCTGGCTGGTGGCATGTTTGCCCAGGTGCAGAAAACTGGTAGCGGTGACTGTTTCAACCCCCTCGGCATCAGCGCTTTCGGCGGCCTCCTCCTGCGTCTGTTCAATGATGGTCGAGTCGCCGTCTTCAATGCCCTTTCTCTTCTTGCGCCGCTTGCCATCCACAGAATCGGACTGCTTGCGCTTCTTCTTCTTCTGCTGGGCTGCCAGAGCGGGCGTCAGGTCTAGTGCATCCATGTCTGTGGTGGCATGCTCGACCGCATCAGATCCTTGTTTGTCGTCCTCGGCGGCTGGAGCAGTGGTCGTTTCCTCGGGGTGTGTTTCGACGGCATGATCGTCATCGGCCTCGGAGGGCTGGAGAGCCTTCTTCTTTGACTTCTTGCGCTTTGCGCTAGACGCGCCGGCGGCCTCATCGTCGACGACGAAATCCGACGCGCGGCGGCCATCCTTGCCCTTCTTCTTGGTGCTCTTGTCGCGCGGCGCGCTCTCGGTGAATGTCGGAAAGTCTGGCTCATCGTATTTCAGAGACTGAGGCGGCTGTGATGAAAACGGGAGCTGTGACGCGCTGTCAAACATTTCGAGGTCGCCAAAATCCACGTCGACGGCATCAGCACCGCCCTCGTCCGCATAATCGTCCACATCCTCCATCTCCTCAATCGGATCGTTGTCGAGCTCGGCCATTGTTGCAGTGCGAACTTCGTCCTGGCGCTCGTCGTCGACTTCCTGTGAAGATTGCGGCTCCTCGCGTTGAGCTTGAGAGGCTGACGGTTCTGAGGCTGTCGAATCAGGAGCGCTAGAGCCCATGAACTTTCGCAATTTCGAAGCGAGCTGGAAATCGGGCCATTTGGCGTTGGCAGGCATCAGGGCAAGGGCGAGCGATGAGGAAGCGAAGCCTCGCGGTGCCGTTGCTTGGCTGGCGTGGGTGTAGAAAATATTATGGGACTTGGTTTTTCGAGGGAGTGGCTGGAGTCGCGATGTTTGTGCCTTGTCGGTGAGGCAACCTAACGCGAGGTACTTTGGCCTGTACCCTTCAGCCGGGGTCACTGAGGTTCCGGCTGATACTGCCAAATTGCAGTGGGGTGATGGATAAATGCAAGGTGGCCCTACCCTGTAGCTACCCTGGACCTGGCCGGAATTTGATGGGAATTCGGAAGAGTTCTGGTCACGAAAAGGAAGAGAGGCAATTCTTTGCAATCAAGAGGCAATCCTCGAAATTGAGAGACTATTTTACTTGTGAACTCTCTATGAGTGAACAGTACGCGCTTTGGTCTCTGTCATACAAGATAAGGTACCCAGATTATCATCTACCACCAACGCTTTGCCTAATACCGTGAAGTAGGGGTACACAGACTGAAGTATCACGAACCTCTGGCGCTATAAGGGTAAATATGAAAGTTTCAGCAGTAATACAAAGAAGGTAAAGGCAAATGAAATGACTAGAAATCAAGTATGAAATATTTATGATAGAACTGCATCATAGTACAAGCGACTAGATGAAACAATCTCCAAAAGAAATATATACAAAGAAGCTGAAATTGACAAAGGAAATCTCTTTGTACGATCCCTGGACTGTCATCATACTATCAAGGCATGTCCACCGGTGACTCGTATGTGCTTCAACTCAAGGAAATTTGCTTGCCATTATATGGCAAATAATGGGAGAGGGGGAAAAGAAAAGGCATGGAAATAATAATGAAGAAAAGACCAACGAACTCCTGGCCCATGATCCTCCATTGTCGTCGCCTGTGTCGTATTCGCTCCGTCGTCGAATACTCTGTATCGTAAATGTCGCCCATTCGTTGGAATTGCTTCGGCTTATGCGTCCGTAATCTGTCAGGACCGCCTTTTTCAATCGTCCTTTTCCTCCGGCTGCTTCAGTCTGACTGTGATTCCCTTGCGGCTCGTCTCAATGTCATATTGACCACCAAGGACCAGATCCTTGGCAACGAGCTCTCGGGTACGGCCCAAGCTCTCGATGTCAGAGATTCTCTGAATGGTGTCTGCCAAGTGCTTGCGGAACCGAGGTTCGGCGCATATCTCCTTGAAAGCGAGATGCATCGGGACGCTGCTGGCACGGACATCCGCCTGGCTGGTGACGGTGAAGAGGTTGAGGCTGTCGAGATCGCGGATAAAGTCGGCTCGAGTCATAATCTCCTGAGCAATATGGAAAGGGAATGTTGGTAGAAGGTGGCCGACAACTGGGTCGTACGTTCCGGACATCTCTTCTTCCTTGTCAACAAGAGCGAGAGCGAGAGTCATGGCAGCCGCCTGCGTATCAGTTGTTTGTTAGCCAAGCAGTCCTTTTACGTACGGCACGAGTGTCGAATAGCTGGGTTAAGGGGGGTGTAACGGTCAAAGACGTACCGCCCACTTCTGCTGATCCATCACATCGTCATCCATCTCCGAGCCAAGGATCCAGCACTGGTTGAGAAACCACTTCTTCTCAGTGTCTTTGATCTGATCGCAGGTGCGAATCATATCCCGGCTCTTTGCCACGCGGTTCAGAAAGCTCAAGCGGCCACCAATCCGATCGTAAACATCCTCGAGCTCCTGGTGGTTTGGAATCTCGTGGAAATAGCGCATGCGATACTTCCTCAAGGCGTTGATCGCCTGTGACTTGGGTAAATCTGTTACAGCGAGAACCTCCATGCGCGTCGCCAGGAGCTTCAGTCGCTCGTAAACCCAATAGTCATCAGTGTTGAATACCATGGTGACGAGATTGGCCGCCGCCCATTGTTCTGCGCGCTGCTGGAAAAGCTCAAGCAGATCCCTGCCTTCCTCGTTGTTCCTCAGGAGATGCAGCTGGTTCACAATAAGGACGATGGGCTTCCGTCTTGTCTGCGCAAGCTTCATCGCGACTTTTTCCAACTTGTTCAGGGCACGTTCGATGTCCAGCAGAGCGGTCGTCTCTCGTGGACCTCGTTCACTGAAGTAGCCTCCAATGTAGTCCTCATGAAACTCGTAGTCCAGCGCCTTGCCGAGGCGTATCCTTACGATTTCGGTGTCTGCGTGAGCTTCAAACATGGCCACGCCATCGCCGTCAGTCTTGCGCATGGCTTCAATCAGCATGCTGCTTTTCCCCGTGCCCTTTTCTCCCATGAAGAGGTAGTAGTGGCCAGATTCTCTCCCGTCAATGATCCTGTCCACGTGCGCCTGCTCCGGGCGTTGGACCCAGTGCTCGTCCTCAGGGACAAGAGTTCGAGGCACTTCTTTAGCAGTTGCCGCCAAGTCAAGGACGGGGTCGCCTGGTTCGAAGGCGCGGGTCATCTTCTTGAGGACAATCATCTTGTAGCTCTTGTGGTAGATGAATCCAGCAGCGGCAAACCCGAGGGCGAGGACGACGATGGAAGCGAATGTGGTGGCGGCACTTTCGCCCATCTTCTTGAGTAAGGAATCTGTACTCGCATCTTGACGACCCTGAGCAGAAGAGAATTGTGAAAATCTTTCGTCTGGTGATCGAAGGGGTTAGTCGTTGGAAATTGGAGGTTGTGCGGTTTGCGCTATGTAAAAGGCTATATATGCAGCGACTCCATGGCCCTCATCTCAGTGCATCGCTGAAGATGCAAAGACGACAGAGTGAGTAGGAGACGCGTGGCGGCGGCGCCAACGGTCTATCCAAAGCCGCCACTGCCCCGGATTCCTCCCCTGAACAGCGTGTACAGCATGCCAAAGTAAAGACGATAAAAAACGACACCGAGCCCGTGAAAAACAATGAACAAGACAAAAAGAAGCAGCAAGTAACGTACCGGCTTGTCGTCGAGCTGTCTGAGTGGAAAACCGGGGCCTGCATAACACCAGTCGCGTGTTGCCGCGGTCCAGCCTCAGCCTGCTGGGGAGGGACCGCGGAATCTGCCGAGTCAAGCGGCTGCTTTGGCGTAGCATCGTGGATGTCTCTCCGCGTGTACTCGGTACCCGTTCTCTGG
The DNA here is from genome assembly GCF_004382785.1 of Trichoderma ghanense. Classification (NCBI taxonomy): domain Eukaryota; kingdom Fungi; phylum Ascomycota; class Sordariomycetes; order Hypocreales; family Hypocreaceae; genus Trichoderma; species Trichoderma ghanense. The sequence goes on along the minus strand of NW_027395663.1, from coordinate 1,740,574 downwards.
AGAAGCTGATGGCGGTTTGGAGACTTTGAATCAAAAAGGCCTTGGAGGTTGAGGGACGCTCGGGGACCTGGAGATGTATGTCCTCTGCGCCGGCACCTTGGCAAGCCTTTGTCCCTTTAGCTGCTTGGCAAATTCCGAGACTGACGTCTACTGGTGCACCCTCACAGGGCTCCAGGTGCCTTTGCCCCTGGCGTCTCCGGGCGTATTAAAGGGGTTTCGGCGCTGGAATTGCTGGCTCTGGATCCGGCGGCCTCCCTGTGGGAATATCATTGGTGCGTGGCCCTGGCCTAAGATTCTTGTGGCGCGCTGCATTTCACACATCGAGGAGATCCCCTGCCACTGTAGATTGTCCGTGTTACATCCATGCTATCAGAGAGCATGGGGTGTTTGCCCTAGTACGGCAATAAGTGGAATTGCACGCATCGACCCTGGACGCCTACTGTACTTTGTACTATTAGCTATGAATTGCTGCAGACTACAACATCCCGCTAGTATTACACCATATACTACGACCATATTCTCAGACTGTTGATGCATCCTGACGCTCTCTTCGTGATGCTGCTGCGTCCAGTCCATGTCCTTTCATCGTCCACGCGTCCCCCTTGCCCTACAGAAGACCTAGCCGAACCCACAACTGCTATAAACAAATACAAATTGCAAGAACAAAAAGAGGGGCGTCAGCTCCATGCACACGTGACGTTTTCTCTCTGTGCGTGCAGTTGCAGCCGCGGGGGGTGGCACTTGCCCGGCAGACGGAGGATGGGAGTCGATCTCGAGGCTCCGGTTCTGGCTTGGACATCTGGGCTTTGGCATCGATCTCTGAAGCAGTGATAGATACGCATGACGTGAGCTCCAGAAGGAGCCAAATGGTGCTGTGAAGATGTGCATCTGCTTACATACGTAATCTCTGTGTCCTACAGCCTCGTTGCTCGATGTAGCTATGGTCCAATATCCAGAAGATGCCCCCCCCCCCCCCAGCAGCCACCAGCCTTGTCCGCGTCCCAACTGGCACACCAACCTGCTCTCCCACGACAAAAAGTGAGAGCAATCTGAACGGCCCGCCACCAAACGCGTCACCCTACGCGTGCGTAAGGCCGCTCACCTTCATGGGGTAGTTGTTCCAGAACCCTTGGCTCACTCATTGGTCGGGGACCTCGTTTTCTCTACCTCCTCTTTTCCTCTCTTCTTCCAAACACTCTACCTTGATTCTTCCTACAATCATCACACCCTCCACCGCGCTTCTTCTTTTCGAGATTTCTAGCATCATCTTCTTCGTTTCCTCTTCGGCAAAGCAGATTTCATCCTCACTTTTGCATTTTCCTCGAATATTACTCCCTATACATTCCATATTCTATCTCCCTGATCCACAAATCAAACATCTACTCACCCTTTGACGCCATCTGACGAAATGCCAGCCACTCCCCAGCAGTATCTGGAGTGGTGGCTCACCACGGGTTTTGGAGCCCTCAAAGAACTTGTAGACAAGGAGACGGTTGGATGTAGTCCTCAGGACGTCGGCTTTGAGAGCATCATTCAACGCAGACAGCGAGGCTTTGACAACGATGCCAAGCTTCTCGAGGCTCTCCGACAGTATGTGGGCCGGCTTGCCTCGCACCAGGCTCCTGAAGCTTCTTCCAATCCTCGAAACAAGTTGAGGGAACTCAGCCTGAACACCTTCAAGAGACTCGAGGACGGTGGCCTGAATCTTGACAGGGTCTTGGAAGGCCTCGCTGACCTCAACGTCGTTGAGCTTCGCCGGCGCCGACTGGTCGCTGATACTCCCCTGACTTTCAAACCCGGTCATCCCGCCCATGCGTCCGCGGCCATGATCCAGGAGCTCAACAAGAAGACTACGGAAAAGTTCAGCACTTTTTACATGGGCTTCAGAGCAACTGTGAGTTCTTGCAAAGGCCCTACATACATTTCGTTGGCTAACTTGTGGCGTCTCTTCAGACGGTTACCCTAGAGATGCAGCACTCAGAAGCCACCAGAAAACCTCCCGTGGAGATCATGGCAGTCGTGAATGCCGTATTCCCTGCCCAAGACTTACTGAAGGACTCGGAAGACGTGAGTCTTGCTCCATACACCGGTACTCTGCTCGACTGCATCCGGTTTGCAATTCTTCTTCATCTCATGGGAGACAACCCGTCGGCCGAGAAGCAGCAAGCCTTCATCCAGGAGAAGTTGTTCATCTGGTGTGGCTTGCCCAGGTATGACGTTGCATACAAGGCTTTCACTCAGTATATCGAGGAGTTCAAGACGATCGAGACGCTGTGCTTCAACGTCCTGAAGCTGGCAGAGGCCCCAACCTCTCGCCGGAAATCAGGGTCTCGTCGCCCTTCCTTCACCCCAAACTCTGTCGTCATGGTGAAGTCTATTCTCAAAGGGTCTCCCCAGAGTCCCCGCGAAGTGGCAGAGCTGGCTGGTTCCCGAAGGTCCATCTCCCCTGAGTTCGTGGCATCCGCCCCCCCTGTTCCCAACCCCCTCCTGAAGGGCCTCCCAGGGCGAGAGGTATCACCATCCAAGACCGACGGCGCGGCCTTTGCGTTTGACGATCCAGCAGCGCCCAAGCTGCGAGTCAAGAGCACTTCCACTCTCTCAAAGACCGCCTTCGATCAACACCCGCTTGCCAAAGACCTGAACCTTGATTCACGCGAAAAGGCTCAACTCGGGCTTCTCCTACCAAAGCAGAAATTTCGCCGCAAATTCTAGTATGATGCTGGTGACGAAACTGTTGTTAAAGGAGAGAGGGTTGAGGCCAAGACATTCGACCCTGCCAGAAAGCTGAAGAAGACGCCGCTTCCCATGAAGCAAAAGCCGCTGCCGCCCAAGCAAAAGCCGCTATCCACGAGACAGAGGCTATTGCAATCGAGACAGAGAAGGAGCAGAAGGGTCGACGACGATATTCCTCCAGTCCCTCCGGCTCCCGAAATCCCCGCGTCAATGAGGGCAACCATCACAAGGAGCGGCTTCAAGCTTCTGCAGCGAATGCGTTCGCATCCCGAGTTGCAGTCTGGTGAACCGAGCAGCTCCAGGATTTCGCAGCTTGCCACCGTCTTGGCTAGTAAGAAGGCCAGTTCGAGCGCAAAACTCGTGAAGCAGCACGTCCAACTCCCTGCTCGGCCCCTTACTCGTCCCAAGGCCTCCCACGGTCAAGTTCGAGACAGCTTCAGTCTCCGCACGTCGTCTTTACCCGAGGCATTCCGGAACAGCCAACAGACTCTCTACAGCCAGCGTGCCCCTTCGACGCAATCGGTTGATAGACCAACTACCATAGGAAGGCCGGAGAGTTACGCCGGCCAAGAACAAGGCCGCCGTTCCTCGCTGCCGAAAGTTGACGTCAAATATAGCATGCGCGAGCCACGTCTTTCTACCATGGAATACGCCCGACTATATTTCGTCGAAGAAGCCAATGCCAAGAAGGAGAAGCGGGAATGCGAGCTCCCCCCGCCTAAGAAAGCCTGGCTCTGGGGTCAGAATTGGGAGAACTTCCTCGTATTGCCCAAGATTCCGTTAACTATTAGGCGCCGCTTCTCTCTCGGCAACAATGACGAGAATAAGAAGACCATAAATTTGGCGCCTCTCGACAAAGGACACGAGTCGGATGCCGACTCGGTAGAGACCGTCAAGGGAACAATGTCGGTACCTGCGAAACCTCCTCGGCTGTCCCTGAACCTTGACACCATGGCTTCAGGTCTCACGACGATGATGAACGTGCCATCTTCGGAATTCCGTCAAGCATCACATGTTTCAAACCGAACAAAGATTCGCGATGAGGTGGTGCTGTCTTCGGGTGAGCAAAACACGGTTGAAGGCTCTGCGTCTGCCGCTGGTTTGAAGGAGAACAAGTAAGTTTCTCCTGCTGGCTCAGTTTTTCTTGGCATCTGAATCACTTGCTGACCTCGGAAGCAGCGTATCAAGCATAGAAAGTGTTCAGACTCTACCCCCTACATCGACCGTGTCGTCAATGTCCTCCAACGAGCGAGAAGACGAAGATCTCTACTCTGACGATCGACATCTATGGCCTTCGCCGATGAGCCAACGAGAGGCCCGATGTGCCTCGGTTTCCCTGATATCCGAGGAGCCCTCCACAGCCGTGCGTGAGGATAACCAGAGTACTGAGAATACCGCACCGCGGGTCAGCGAAGATGACGCCGAGACCTCATCTGTCTATTCCAACGAAAGTTCAAAGACTGCCCTCTTCGTTGGCGATGCTACCAAGGGCACTGGCGATACCCCCCGAACCCCAGGGAGGCCTCATCGCCCTGCGAAGCTCACAACGCCTGGCGACGAATCTCCTGTCCGCCCCGGTATTCCGTTCAGCTACAGCTGTGCATCGTTCAACTCGCTATCGTCAGATCGCTCTCCGCTAACTCACTTCCCCATTGCGGTCGAACAAAGGTCGAGAGCCACGACAGACGATATGGTGCAAGGTATCCTTACACAGTCAGGGGGCCGCCTCCGTGTCGAGGACGCTCGCCAAGTGCAGGTGGTTGAAAGCAAGCATGTCGCTGAGCTGCAAGCTTCGTCTGCCGATATTTGGCATACTGATGGGTACATGGAACCGGAGCTTCAGCCCGCTCCCCTGAATCTATCGAAGAAGCCTTCTACGGCAACGAGACCAAAACAGAGTGTGTCGGACAAGCCAGCGAGGGCCAAGCTGAATGCCAATGCAGTGAAGAACGCCCAGCCGTCCAAGAACACGTCCAAGCCTGCCCACCCGCTCATTGATACCGCCCCTCCGCAGTATCATGAGAGAATCAAGTCATATGAGTCGGGCTTCGTGCCACTTCCCGGATCACTTCTCTACGAGGCTGACAAGAACACGAATATCATCAGGATTCCGCGGAGTCTGTCGAGCAGCTCTAATTCTAGCAGCTCTGTCTCAGCCATCATCACTCCGTCAAAGCCTGGTCCAGCCAAGGGAACAAGCTATCCATTCAAGCGGCCTGAGAGACGTGCTCACGAGCCAATGCCTGCGCGTTCCATGAACCAGATGTACGATGCAGCCGCAGCAAGTAACATCTCTCAGCTTCAGTTTGAACCTCAGCATCAACCCCAGCCTCAAACGGATAAACAGTCTCCTACCCTGAGTGATCTAGACGAGTTCTTTGGAGTTGGGCAGTATGAAAAGGCATTCTTGGAAAAGCACCCAGAGGCGGCGAAACCGTTTGTCCTTCCTCCCAAAGTGCTGGAGACAGCAGAGTCGCCGGTCTTTACCACGCCAACGCTTCGTCGACGAGACGTGAGCATCCAACAGCACCGAGAGCTTCCACAGCATACGGCCGAAAGAGTGATGGAAAGAAAGCCAGTAATCTCTACGAACGTCAGCAGCTTCGCGCTGCACAGAGCTCAGGGCAACAAGGCGACTATCCTGCCAGTCATTGAAGGCAGAAGCCGTGCTAACACGACCACAGCCAGGGAGCGGGATACGAGCTCAAAGCAAGATGACGACTACGAGGATAGCATATCCGAGGAACATGTGCCGCAGCACACTCACTCGGAGAATGCCCATCGGTTCTCTCTACAACGGTACGATATCAGCACTCGTCGCCCGTCGACTGCTCATGCGCGACCCAGCACCTTCTTTGATCGACCTGTGCCACTGCCACCCGCCGCGAATGTCGCCCCCGAGGCCAAGAAGATGACCAACACGCCGGCCACGACGCTGGGGAGCCTTTTCCGAAGACGCAATCGCAATCGTACGGAGCCTCAACAGACTCAACAGCCTCAACCGCCCCAGTTGCAGCCACAGACACAGCCGCGGCCGCAGCCAGTATTGCAAACTCCCCAACAAGCCCCTATCACGCCGACCATTCTGACTACGCCTAGACTGCCGGTCCATCAACCCATCGGTCAGTGGCAGCCCTTCAGAGAGGAGCGAAGCCCATTCGCCGGTTCTACGACGCGCATCTCGGGTGACGAGCAGAGCCCCTACGAACGGCAGCGTATCAAGTATTTCCGCGAGCAGACTGCCCGCGCCCTGACTGGCGAGATCGAGCCGCCAAGGCCACCAGCCCGTGCAATGGGCGCAGCTCCCTGGGCTACCGTCGGCTTTGAGGCCGGCAGAAGGGCACATGGACAGCGCACAATGAACAACAATAACAATACCTGGGCATCTGATGGCCGTCGAGGCACTCCAAACATGCCTGGCCGGCAGATCAGCAATCCTGTTACTCGGACGGGCTTGACGAACGACTGGGTCAATCAGGGTCTGCCATCCCCCGCTCCCACAACTCCTTTGCCGCCGGTGCCCGCTCGTCCATCTGGGAGTGGAAGGCAGATTTCCGGCACGAGATCGGCACCTCGTCCCTCCGCAAGCGCTGCTGCTGCTGCTCCTGCACCTGCAGGCACTTTGACTGGCGCTGTGACTGGTGCCGGATACGCCCCAGCCCAACCGGGACAGGGAGGTCAGACACCCTCTCACAGAAACCGAAACCCGCTGGGCCTTCGAGTCGAGACAACCGCTTGGAAGCTCCGGAAGGCCAGCAAGGAAGTTCTCCGATCGGGCCGCAACGTCAGCGGCCAGCACGATGGCGGCAGCAAGTAACCTTCATGGTTAGAAGTGGCGGTTGTCCATTCCCCGAGGAGGTGGTTGTGACCAACTGCCAAGGGTGGCCTTGAAAGGCGGACGAGGGGGTAACTGACGGTAACTGAAATCAATATCTGAAAGAACCAACAAAAACATGATGGAAAAATCACAGAAAATACCGGGG